>NW_027315945.1:23247815-23500315 GCF_026437365.1 Eucyclogobius newberryi | reverse complement strand
GATTGAGTTTAATTACTTAAAGCTTTCACAACTTCAGAACAGGCTTAGATGGAAGAGTAAGAAGTTAATGAAGCATTCATTAAAGGCTGTAATGATTTTAAGTGGTGCCTGAATATCTGATGCTGGCAAAATAAATGTAATTACATGCATTGATAAAATCCTTCTGAGTAGTCCCACTCTACAGTCATATTTTAATGTCTCATCCAAAAGAACATCTAGATATTTGCAAGAAGGAAAAAAGGTGAGTATATGTGTGTGCAAAATATACATTACACTTCATTATATCTGCATAATTAAGTAAGTCTAAAGTACAAGTTACAAGCCTAGATATATTCTAAAAGGCTCTGCCCTAAAAGACATGAAATCTTAACTCTAAATGAATATTAAAATCACTTTTTGACTGGAGGCAGATGGAGAAAAAAATATCCATCTAAACTTTACTAACATAATTGTTATTTCTTTGTCTCTTTGTCAAACAGGAAAGTCCGCGATGCCACTGGTGTTGACATAAACATGCGAGTCGGAGTGCACTCGGGGAATGTGCTGTGTGGAGTGATAGGACTGCAGAAGTGGCAGTACGACGTCTGGTCACATGATGTCACACTGGCCAATCACATGGAGGCTGGAGGTGTGCCTGGGTCAGTCAGATACTTGTTTTGATACAATTTGCTTTATTTCTGTCATTTATTTAGTCACACCTTGTAAAAGATCACTACAGTACAATATGAAAAAAACCTACAGGTGAGCTAAGCTGTTAGTGAAACTTTGTTCACTAACAATAAAATAAAAAAAAATCTGATTCTAAACATTATTCTGAATCCGAATTGTTTGTGCACTGTAGAAGTAGGTAGTACTTAAAGGTTTTAAAGACAATTTTCCAATTATATAGTCTATAAAACGCTGTAGTAAACGGCGTCTTATGTAGTACGTAAGGTGTTTGCGTTAATGCACTCAAAGCACTTTGCTAGAAACGTGATTGACGAGCTAAAAGCCAATAGTAACGAGGTAATCTCGTTTTCTATTGGCCCCACCACGTACAGACTTCATGTATTTTTTGTAGTTTACCTTAAGTTAAGTTGACCTATTTAAACAGATATGGACAACGAAAAACAAATCAAAATCCTCCATACAACATTTAAGTAACGTTTTGAAGACGTGGTATTTTTAAGAGTAGTTCTCTAACACCATACTTTTACTCCTACTTGTTTGAAGTAACAGTACTCTTACTTGAGTAAAAAAAAAAATCTTCTTCTTACCGAGTAATTCTAATGCTTTGCTTCAAACTCAAATATTTTACCTTTTTTTTGTCTATTCTTTGAAAATACTGTACCAGAATCTGTAATTTTTTTATTGTTTCGTCTGTTGATTACATTAATTCAAATCTTAAATCATATTCAAATACATTTTAACTGTTACTTGGTACTCAAGTAGTAATTTCTCCTACTTTTTAACTTCTAATTGTACTTGTTAATATTATTTTAAATTAACGTTATTTTGTATAGTCTGCCCACCTCTGTTCTCACATTAAAAAATATGTAATAATGTCATTATTACAAATTAATTAAATACTTGTGTTTTTTATTAGGCGAGTTCATATAACATCGGTGACTCTGGAGCATTTAGATGGCGCCTACAAAGTGGAGGATGGCAATGGACAGGACAGAGACCCCTATCTCAAAGAGCACGGGGTCATTACATATTTAGTCATCAACCCAAAGGTACTGCTTTTCCAAAAGTACAATTATTATATTTTACCCTGCACCAAACTGATCTGTCTTTCTAAGGTGGAACATAAAAGTCCCCACTTCCGACCTAGAATGAACGGGGCGAAGATGAGAGCGTCAGTGAGGATGACGCGTTACTTAGAGTCCTGGGGCGCGGCCAAACCCTTCGCCAACCTCCACCACCGAGACAGCATGTCAAACGAGAACGGGCGCATCAATACAAAGGTGGAAAATAAATATATTTGTGTATTTCTTTCTTTTCTATTTAAAACAATATGTTATTATTATTTTCTTATGATTATACTGGCCTTTGTTTGTTTAGGATGTGCCGATGGGACAGTATCACTTTCAGAGAAGATCAGAAAGGCAAGCTGCATTTTTTTTTTTTACTTGTAGGAAACTTGCAGCTTTATAACATACACACATGATAATAATGTTTTTATTGGTGATTTCCATATTAGGACAAAGTCGCAAAAGAAACGCTTTGAGGAAGAACTTAATGAGAGGATTATCAGAACATTTGATGGGATAAATGCCCAAAAGTAAGAGCCATTTCAACATAAATGTTCTTTTCACTATTTTGAAGTTCTGTTTCCATGTGTTTGTAATCTCTTCTTACAGACAATGGCTTAAGTCAGAGGATATACAAAGAATATCACTATGTTTTCACAACAAAACTTTGGAAAAAGAGGTATTAATGACTGAACACTGGCAACAACTTCAACTGTATTTAGTTGCATGCTCAAACTGGAAAAAATAGTCACCTTGAAAAGACAGTATCTGTAAAAATAGCTCTAAAGTGGCTTTTGAAGCACCTTTGAGAATTCGGCTGTTAAAATTGTTTTGAACTTTCTTGTTATATTCCTTTAGTACCGAGCAACAACTCTACCTGCTTTCAAGTACTACGTTACTTGCGCCTGTTTGATATTCTTCTGCATATTTGTTGTGCAGATTCTCGTCCTGCCAAAGTAAGTGTCCTATTTATGAAACAGTATTTTGTCATACTTTGTGATTTGTAGCTTGTATATCTGTTTTTGCAGGACAGTTGTTTTAGGTGTATCTTTTGGGATGGCTTTTCTGATCCTCTCTGTGATACTTTTCGTGTGTTTTATTGGACACTTTGTGGTAAGTACATAACTGGCTGCTGGTTGTTTGTAAGTAAAATGATGGACTCATTTAATCATTATTAGTAAATTTTTTTAGTGAAGATTTAAAACTATTGTAGGCAAAAACAAAGGGAAATCTAACTTACCCGGTTGAAAGTGTTATTTTTAGGATATAACCTTTAGGTTATGCTGTGTGTCCTCTTTTGGTTTTATTCAGTCGTATGTCTTAAATGAAAGGGAATAAAATCAGAAGAGGAAGTGTTTGAACTTTAAAGACTCAGGTAGAGCACAGACGGCAGACTTCACTGATCAAAGCTGTCAGTTATAGTGACTTTTCCAAGTGCGATCTAAAGACTTTTAGACAAAATAACGCAGAGTATAGTACATTTAAAATCAGTCCTGCAACTAGCCACTCCCACAGGTACATAGATGCCTCCAACTTGTGACTCCTAATACAACACAATTGCTTCAGTTAATTTGTATAATTTGATATGAACAGTTTCCCAGTTTTTATGCTGAATTCACTATGCTAGTCATGTTTGCAGCCTCAGTTGTGCTCAGTGTTTGTCATTGACCTTTGTGCATCCTCACTATGCTTCGCCTCTCCCCTCGCAGCAGTGCAGTAAAAGTGCGTCCACGTCTTGGCTGTGGCTGCTCCGGTCCTCAGTTATTATTGCCAACAAGCCATGGCCCCGTATCACCCTCACCATGACAACCACCACACTAATACTCATAATGGCCGTCTTTAACATGGTAAGCGTTTAGGGAGAGCTGCTTTAAGGCATTAAGGTATAGGATACTTCTTAGAGCCTTGACATTACCTTCACAACAAGTGCATGATTCAAAGGACATGCTCTGGCTGTATTTAGCTCCTAATGCTAAAGGTGTAAGAGCAATGTACTGTTTTGTTTTTCCCACCATTAAACCTTTTCCTTACAAATTTACCTTGCAGTGTTTGTACTAGTTAGTCATTTAGTATAGAGACCAAAATCACTTTGAGGTGTACTGTAGCCTGTGGCTGTGGTAACTTGTGATGGAGGTGGATGTCAGAACCCTAGTTTAGACCTTCACACAAATCGATTTGAGAGATTATAATCTTGTTTTGTGGCTGGCGTGGGTCAGATGCTCCTGGCGGAAGAGCCAAATTAATTTGGCTGAGCTTGACAGGGCAGCCAATCGCCGTCTTAGCCTGTAGCTTCTCTTCAGGACATTATTGAACTGTTGTCAGTGTTGGCCTCTTATCTAACAAGATTCTATTTTCCTCCTGTGGGTACAATGCTGGAAGCCTGTTTGGTCAGATGCTGACGTAAAATATTTGATTATACAAGCTGTGTAGCAGTCAGGTGTATGAAAATCTGTCAAGGTTGAAAGATGTACCTTTTATGACGCATTTGAACTCTCCTGAACTCAAAGTCAAGGATGTGAAGTTTAAGGTTAAGTATTATTTTCAATGCAATAAGAAGAAAATGGACTAAGTATGTACCATGTTTTTTTAACTCTAGTTTTTCGTGGAGGGAAATGTGATTTCAATAGTTCCTGCTTTTAACTCATCCAATGAAACATACCTTTTGTTAAATGGACAACATATCACATTGGCGGACAAAAACAACTTTTACCTCCCAGTAAGTCTTTTTTAATGCATATTTCAGGAACCCGTTTTTGTTTAATTTGTTTAAATACACCATGAACATTATTATTCTGTCTTCCCAGTATTTGATTTATAGCTGCATTCTGGGCCTGATCTCCTGCTCCGTGTTTTTGAGAATAAACTACGAGCTGAAGATGGTGATAATGTTGACAGCAGTGGTGGTTTACAACATCATTATTCTTCAGACTCACTCTTCTCTGTTGGATGAGTACAGCACATTTCTCTACAGGACCGAAGTCTTGGACAGGTAAATCAAAAAGCCTTTAACTTTTAACAGTTATATAGTACACATTGTAGAATTGTTTGAATAAAATCAACATTTTCTCTGGTAGTTTTTCATTTGCCTGACCAGCCATTCCACACACGTTTTGACTGACTACTTTACAAAACCGTGAGGGACTGGTTTTTTCATCATTGTATGACGAATGACGATTGTTGAGATGCACTCTAACCTGTTAATGTTCATCTGACAGTTGATGTGTTTGTCTGTGTTGCCTAGCGCAATCAATTGCTTGCGTACGACAAGCAGCGTAATGAGGTTGTGGGAAATAATGAAAGATGCTTGGTTGCCCTGAGATATGTGGATACATTAACCTTATGGTGCATAGTTTACCATTAATCTACACTTTATTTTGGTTATTAAAAACATAATTAAAAAGGCTATATGTGGAAGAGCTCATTTCTGTAGCTAAAAACTGTTGATAGAAGCTTCAGCTTTCATACAAAGCTTTCATCTTTAGTTTCAGAGGTTGTTTTTTCAGACCGACATGTTTTGCAAAAATGTGATCAATGCCATTCATCTATTCATCAGGCAGACAGTTTTTGTTGGAAATTGATTAGATAATGAAGCTGCCATGTGTCATTGAATGAGTGCATTTTATTTCATGTTGTTGGAGCTCTGCTTGATATTAGAAAAACACTGAGCAGCCCTTCGTTTTATCTCTCATCTCATCTCATCATATTGTAAATCAACAGAAAATTATCTTCTCATTCAGTGCTTTTTCTCTTCACCATTTAATATAAATAAGATGCCTTGATTATTTATTTGACCCTTTATGAACAGGATCATCATTCTTACAACAATGGTACAATGTACTGTATGTGTAGACAAACAACTTCGCCCTCTCTAGTGGCAGTGAAGCTCGTCCGTTGTAAAGCAAATAATGAATGAGCTCTTATCAGAGCCAAGCAGAAGTGACAGCCCTAATCAAGTGTCATCTTGGAAGAAAATGCTCTTCTGAACTATAATTTGACACATGTGGCTGACTACTGAGTGGAGTGTAAGTTCCTAATATGATAATTTCAATTCTTTTCTCATCTAGTTGTATCCTTTTTCCCCTCTCTTTTTTTCTGAAGACCTGGAGTGCTCAAAGACTTGAAGACTATGGGCTCCATCTCCCTCTTCATCTTCTTTGTCACCCTGCTGGTGCTCGCCAGGCAGGTACGTTTGACAGAGTGCAAATCCTGGGGCCATGCCTTGTCAGCCTATTCATCTCTGCACCTCTAAATGAGCTGCATTTTTCATCTTTTTTCTCACTACTTTCTTTAAATACGTGGAGTGTAGTTTATATTCTGCCCTTCCACTTGCTATGCCCATTTCCTTTATGTGCACGATTTAATCACTCACATTGAATACTCTAATGGAAAAGGCTATACATGCAGGTAGAATGCAAAGAGACCATTATGTTAGATCTTATTTACGCTCTGATCATTATTCACATCTATAGACTCTCAAACAGACATACCAGTAAACATAAAAACAAGTGCATTTATCACAGGTCCTAATGTCAAGAATCGTTTGAGAGGGTTTGTGGTGCTATATATGAAAGCTAAAAGTTCTTCAAGCCATAAGATGAATATGGTCCATAACAAGATTCAACATTTATAGATTTTATGTTTGGTTATTCCTTGTGTGACATAGGCAAATGTCCTCCATTTGAAGTTATGACATGAACGCAAAATGATATTGAAGCCGTAAAACAAGTGAACTTGTCTCCATTTTGATCATAGCTAACGCAGTGAAACATAATACTAAAATTAGAATTGAAGTCATGCTAGATGTTCCTTCTTTGCAGGTTTCTATTTTTATTTTTAATTTGAATGTACAGTGACATGGGTTTTAAGTGTTTAAACAATGCCAGTTTTGTCCATCGACCCCTCTGGCTAGTGCACAAATAGGCTGCTGCTTCTCAATGCCAAGGCTAGAAGACGCAAGGGGCAGGGTGAAGACAATTCTTTGCAAAAGCGCTGTGCTATTTTTGGGTTGTTACTCACTGCAGGGCACTTAGGCCACATCCCAAACACGCTTTTGCTCAATGGGGACAGTTCTCCAACATGAATAATTTTAATGCACTGGCCTCAAGTAAATTTTGAGATAAAAGGCAATTAAATACACTAAAATTAGCTTCATAATGTTGTGTCACATTTAAGCCCCCAAATGAGAAGCATTAATCATTCCCATGCCATGAAATCTCTTTTTGGTAGATACATTTGACTTAATAAAATTAATACATACCAGAATTAAGCTTAGTTTTTACGCTCTATATTCTGCAACATGGCCAAAGTAGTTCTGAGACTCAAAAAGAAAGCAGATGGAGAGATAATAAAAGTTTATAATACAAACAAAGGCAAAACACTTTCATGGCACGATAAAATTGCATCAGATAAAACAGGTTTGACCAATATTTCTCAAACCTTTTTTGAGTGCTTTTACAACTTCCCCATAAGAACGCCTTGTATTTAACTCCCCAAATACTACACTACAAATTAGGTCTGTATCTCTAGAAGCAGTCAAGGTGAGCAACATAGCAAATGTTATATTATATCAATAATATTGTCAGTGTTTTGCAAAATATGGATTTTTGGGGACATTTTCTATAAAAACATTAAAATCTGAAAAATAATAATATAGGACATTAAATCTTCCTTCTTCTGTGGGTTGACTTGTTTTTTTTTAGTTAAAAAAAAAAATACATTTAAATATCATTATTTAAAATAATACTGATGCTTAAATATAAAAAAAAATGCCTTTACAAAATGTAAATTCACATTTCTGATCATTTCATTCGATTTTTTTATACAGGAAAAAATATTTAAATACGATATCTATGGAAAGAGATATCGTTATCCACTATATTTTCTCTTAACCAACTCTTCTTTTGCCTTATGTCCTAGTGGCTGTGTGTGTTTCTCTGTTTTCTTTGATGGAAGCAAGCTGTCCAGCTGTGCCTTCAGCTTCTTCACCTCTGTGTCCTCTTGTAACAGAATGAATATTACTGTAGGTTGGACTTTCTGTGGAAGAACAAGTTCAAAAAGGAGTGCGAGGAGATCGAAACTATGGAAAATCTCAACCGCGTTTTACTGGAGAATGTCCTGCCCGCTCATGTGGCGGAGCACTTCTTAGCACGAAACTGGAAAAATGAGGTAAGACACAGAGAAGTACTTTCTATATTAACATGTTTATAACTTATAGACGTTCTATGTTCATTCATCATTAAAGTGGTTAACTTGGCATGTAATGAATCAATTGAAGTTTTTTTACACTATGTAGCTTCTCTGGTGGATGGTCCACCACCTGAGACCTTTGCTTAGAGTGTTTCACAGCATTAAACTATTTTGCAAGTATTCAATTACAGGTGTTTTTACTGCTTAATGTTACCTTGAAAAACAATCTGACCTGGAACATGTCCTGGTGGCATTATCTACTTGTCTCCATTGAGTTTTATGCCATACTGTGAAACATTCCATGCAAAGCATCTACATGAGGGAGAGAGAAGTTACATAATGCACCTTTAAATGCAATGTTCAATTGTTGTCTTTGCAAAACTGTCATAATTATGTTATACGTTTATACAATATGTATTCCCTGTAGTAAATCACAATTTTAACTGTATTTAATTTAGATTTTCTTTCTCCAGGATCTGTATCACCAATCCTATGACCTGGTGTGTGTGATGTTTGCATCCATCCCAGACTTTAAAGAGTTTTACACTGAATCAGATGTCAACAAAGAAGGCTTAGAGTGCCTCAGGCTTCTCAACGAGATCATCGCTGATTTCGATGAGGTAAATTTCCCCAGACTTTGTTGAGTATAAATACACAGAGGTGAAATTTGTGGCATCTCTAATCCACGGTGGTGTGTTTGCGAACAGCTGCTGTCAAAGCCTAAGTTCAGTGGAGTTGAAAAAATCAAGACCATTGGCAGTACTTACATGGCTGCTACTGGGCTCAACACAGCCTCTGGTCCAGAGTACACCATGCAGGTACCCTTTTCAAAACACCAATTACTGTCATTCATTATATAGTACATTCTATTTAATTTACCGATCAAGAAAATGTGTTTATTTGCAGGAACATGACAGGCAGTACATGCACATCGGGACCATGGTGGAGTTTGCTTTTGCGTTGG
The DNA here is from genome assembly GCF_026437365.1 of Eucyclogobius newberryi. Taxonomy (NCBI): domain Eukaryota; kingdom Metazoa; phylum Chordata; class Actinopteri; order Gobiiformes; family Gobiidae; genus Eucyclogobius; species Eucyclogobius newberryi. The sequence continues at coordinate 23,491,429 of NW_027315945.1, read as the reverse complement.
TGGGAAAACTGGATCTTATAAATAGACATTCCTTCAATGACTTCAAGCTCAGAGTTGGTGAGTTTTCTACCATGAAAGATGTTATAGCTGCTTCATCACAAAAAGATATTCACTCAAACCACTTTCATTCTGAACATCTAATTGGATTATATCAATCTGCTTACAACACAATTTTGTACCTGCTGATTTTACACAAAACGAGGCTATAACTTTAGATTAATTCATTTTGGAATATCAAAGTCATGTGTGAATTAATGCCATAAAGTAGTAATTGTAAATCGGGAACATTTCCAGCTGCCTCAGTGAGTTAAGAGCCAAGTCTCAACACTGTGAAGCTGTCTGTCTATCCCAGCATGCCTTGTTCCATTAACTCAGCGGTTTGCCTGTATTGGCCAGTGCCTCCCTGCTGCTTCCAGAAAGACCTATAATGCTTCTTCAGGGAAAAGCAGGAGTCACTGCCTACTGGGACAGGACAAAAGCCAGTGGCTGTGTGCTCCGTCTACACTCTTTAAGTGTAGATAACAGTAAGACACATGAAAAAATCCTAGTGTACTCTACATGCTGCGGCCGGAGCTCAAGGGAACACTGCCTAATAGGGGAAGGGAAAGAGCTCAAATGAACACAGTTTCACTAGCTTTTATGTAAAGATATTGTCTTTGAGTACATTTGACATAACAACATGAATAATAGATTTTGCATAATTCAATATAATAATGGTTTTTTTATTTATTTATTTAAGGACATAGCATTTACATTGGACAAACCAGATGCAATGTTTTAAGCGTTATAGCAGAATATGCTAATTTTCAACACCTGTCCATTGGGCCAATTTTGAGTTGCCAATTTTACCTAACACATGCATGTCTTTAGACAGATTGTTTTTGACGTTTAACTTGCCAGTATTGCGCATGTGCTCGGGCTGGCTGAGAAAAATAGCACAATTGAATCGAAATTATAATTTAAACAGTACAATTTGCAAATCGCAAATATAGCTATTATTTTGTCCTCAACAAGCATCAAAATATCATGTCTAATCATATCTAAATCCTGCTAACCCTGTAGTTTAGACCTCAACGAGGGATGAACTACTATTACAACATAAATTGAAAATCTAATTCTTGATTTGCAAATGTAATCGCGATCACAGTATTTGTCAGAAAGATCATATTACATATACATAATAAAGTTGTTCAGCCCTTGCATTTCTGCTTTAAAACACCAAGTAGAATTTGTTTTTGTTTTTAAATCAAAATGCAGCAAGTGACACAGTAAATACATATTGTTATTTACTAATGGATAATCAAGGCACAAGGTGAAACAAGTGAATTCTATGTACCAATCCCAAGCACTGATTATGATTTATTAAAATTGTTCAGTCATTATGCAAATTGAAGGACTCTGGAAGGAAAAAGCCAATCGTTTAACTTCCCATTCTTCTCCTCTTGTCTTGGCAGGAATAAATCATGGTCCTGTGATAGCAGGAGTCATCGGAGCCCAAAAACCCCAATATGACATTTGGGGGAACACAGTGAATGTAGCGAGCAGAATGGACAGCACTGGAGTCCTGGGAAAGATACAGGTAAAAAAACAAAACTATGCTTTGTGAAATGGCCACAAATGTAATCTACGTTTGCCATTTGTCTTCTTTAATGTCAATCATTCAAGTTGAATTTCACAGACTATAGTTTCAAAGCAGCCATATCTGATCCGTCCTATTTTCAAACTTCAATTTTAAATGTCAGCTCAGATGTTCAGAGATAAACCACATTTTATACACGCGTTATAAATTGTGGCTTGGACATCCGGGCTCGTGTTTGATGGCTGATAAGATGGAATGGTAGGTTACCTAAGAGACATATATAGCAGGAAGCTTCTGGTCACTAAGGTAATACACTTTTGATAGAGCCATCTGCTGTGCGCCCTGCAGTCAACATGAAGCTTTCAATTCCATTCTCAGATTGTCTGTTATTTATATAGAGATAGGCCACAACGAGAAATGCTCTTTATATTTGGTTTGCCATAAATATAAATAAGATTGACAATTTTATCATCAAAAATACATCATTTTATTTTGTATTATGTAAACATGTGTACAACAATGATTGAATGCAGTTTTTGAAAGAAATAACACACATTTTAAAATATACTGTATATAATTATGCCATAACAATGATTGCAGCATTATTCAGGAAAGCCCTTTTTAAAACACTGAAATGTAGACCTTTTTCTGTCCAAACCAGTGACAATGCTGTATAATATAATGAACTGTGAATGTTTCTGTTGTGCTCCTCCGTCTGTAGGTGACAGAGGAGACCAGTCACATCCTCCTGGCCCTGGGATACATGTGCTCATGCAGAGGAATCATCAACGTCAAGGGCAAAGGAGATCTCAAGACCTACTTTGTTCACACAGAGATGACCCGCTCACTGTCCCAGGGAAATGTAATGCCCTAAGACTTCAGAACATGCTGAGTTTACACGGGCACAACTGACAGACATTTGTGACAAGAAATGTGTGTTCCTGTCAGAGCTATTAAGTTACAAGTGAATCAGATCTGGAATACAAAGAGAATCAATGGGACTGGAGCCTCACGGCAACGCTCCCCTGCTGTAGAATACATTTAACACTTCTGTAAGTGAACATGTAGCATGTGTCGCGGGAACTCCTGGGGTGTGGATTCAGACCAGGACAATTGGTTATTGTGATTGGATGCTCTATTGAGGGAATAGTCACAATAAAGTCTGACACAAATAAAGTAAATGAAGTAAGATTTGACTAAAAGTCTGGGCAACACAGATTAGGAACAAAACGGGAAGTTGCACAAAAAGATGATGTTGAGTTGAAACTATTGAAACATGTTTATAAATGATCCACCAAGCTACTCGAGCAGCATCTTTGAATTAAGAGTAATATTCATGCAGTGCTATTCTCTCCTAAGTCTATCTTGAACAAATTATTTGAAATGCCATAAAATATAATTGTGAGTACAAGCAAAAGGGAAAAGGCTAAGAAAAATAAGAACGTCAAGTCTGATCCACAGTGTGTACAGGGTAGCTTTAGTGTCTGTGTACGTTGGTTTTGTAAGAAAAGAAAATACTAGCAAAAAGTGTTTTGATGTTTTGATGATGCCATCGTTTTGTAAAAAAAATGTCAATAAATTTCTATGTATTTAAATCTCACTGTGTAATATTGTAATTGCACTTTTATCTTAAGTGTGTTGCATAAGTGATAGCACACTCCCTAAATACTTTGGAAATGCTTTATTTGACATCACAGAGCAGAGCCACGCCCCGTAGGATCCAATAGTCTTGAGGAAGTGTTGTTTTCAGATCAACAGCAGCGATGTAGTTTAGGTCCGTCCTGACCGGCTTCTTGTAGATTGGACACATGTAAAGGTGGGAGTCTTTAACACCTAAAACAAAAACAACATCATACATTTTCTGAAACACTGCTAAACACCAACATCACATTTTATTTTTACGCACAAAATGTCTAAATTGTTCTTTCTGAAACGGTTGCAAAATTCCACTATAGCACCCTTTGACCATTACCCAAATGTGAATGTTAAGAAGGGCAAATAAGACAGTGTGCCACTAATTCCTGCTGCTCTATTCTCCAAAAACAGCAGCATGTCTGGCATTTAAATGTTACATCTCCGAGTGACTGTGTGGGCTGCAGACTCCGAGAGCCGACCATGATCTCTCACTCACCATTATTTTCAGCATACATCCTAATAACAGGCATCATCTCAAACAGGACTTTCGGTTTGGAGTCGATGAGTTTGCAGCTGCGTCGGTCCCATCCGGCTCCCTCCAAGTAAAGGCCATAGACGTAAACCCCCTCTGCTGGGGGCTGAGTGATGTCATCCTTCATCCACTTGGTCACCTCGTTGCACAACACCATACGGTCCAGAGCCCAGCCCTTATTAGCACGCGTTATTTCCTAGAGTTTACAGAGAGAAGGAAAACAGTCTGGGAATGTGCCATTGCCAATGCCAGGGAGGATTCACGAGAAGATTTTATGTTTTTTAAAGACGTATAAAAAGCAAACAAATGGAAATAACATTTAAAAATCCATGTACATTGAGTGAATGAGTTGTTACTCCAGATATCCCCCTTATTATCCTACCTTGCTATTTACCTTACTAAAGCTTATGGCAGACGACAGACACACCTTCCAGACCAAGGGTTCAAATTCTTTCTGTTAATAGTGTATGTTTTTACAAATGGAAATGTCATTAACAAAGGATATTTTGGTCTACGTTGATTTATTATGAGGCAACAAGACGTTTAAACAGTTCAAAGACTTGGCTAGGATAGATGAATAGATGAATTTTAACAAAGGGAATATGCATGTAGTTGCGTGTCTGTCTTGTGTTTTCATGCCGTGCTGTGGCGTGTATGTAAATGCGTGTCACTGAACATGGCGGTGTGCCTGCATCTCCACTGTGTGCCATCTGCTGTCCTCGCTGATGGGGAGTAGGGGTAGGTAGAAACGATGCTGTGCTCTACCTGTCTCATTGCTGTCAGGAAGCCCTGCGGGTTGAAGAAGCCTGTCATCCAGAAGCAGTTGGGGCGCCCTTCAAAGATCCAGGCCTGATACTGCCGGTTCCGCTCAAGCAGCTCTGTGAACCAAAACCCCAGGGTGCTGGAGGCCCATGATGCCTGCGCAGGACAGACAAACAAGCACACAGGACCGATATTACAGCACAACAGAGAAACTGTCATTTGAAAAGATCTGAGGGAAGCGAACCAAGTGACAGAAGTGTATAAATGTATAATTCAACAGCACAGAATAAAAAGAACTGTAGCACAGTGAATGTAAAGGGGCATACAGAGCAATGTAGGCAGCAGAGAGAGACGATTCAAAGACAAATTGAACTAAAGAACCATAGCATTTTCAGTGAACTCTCTGTCGCTGAGGTGACAAAAAAGTAGAGCATAATAGGGATAATATGAAAACATGTGCAAAATAAAACATACTTTTTTCCAGCGTGCAGGAATGCGAGCATCGTACATGCAGTCCAGCGCATCCCGTAGGTTTTCACTCATTATAATGGTCCCGTCTATGGCCAGTTTGAGGTCTGTGAGGGTGTTTCGGACCAGAACGATGACCCTCTGCATCCGGTCGATCTCTTGTCGTAAGAAAATGTTCATGGGCTGGAACGGGCCCATCTTCTGGAGACGATCCCTTACCTAGTGCATTGGTCAAAATAAATGGGTGTTCATGTAAGTATGGAACATTTGCAAGGTAATACGTCAATCTTTTCAGAACAAACATTTTGTTGAATAAGTCAGGTTCATGTGCATTTCAACATTCTGAAATGCCATATGTTAAAATAGCTGAGGTTGTCCTGTCGTTACTGGACATATTCACATGAACAATTCAACAACAACAACAGCAAAACATTCAGTTTTTTTTACAATCATTCTAAAAAGTGGTGACATTATTCATACATTCAGGCACTGGTTGTTGTCAATGAAAGGGAGTCGGGACCTTATATGGCAAATGTGTGCACTCAAGCATTAACAAAACATAATAAGGTTGAACTTTGGTGGATTTTCTGTGTCTGCTTCAGAAACAGTGAATAGCTCCCCGTCCTTCATGTGAACTCATGTCATCTAATTCTAACTCTAGATAGGATTTGGATGATATATTGTTGGCTGCTGTCGACGGACTGGAACATCACCGGTAAAGAAAAAGGACCACCGAGAGAACACAAACAGAAGGCTAGCAGAAAAACACACTTTGAGCCTGGCCACTTTGTTTGCCACTTGCACCACTTTGCGCACATGTACAGCGAGGGACATTGCACTTCGCTATCACAACACTCCCCTCAGGCAGCTCGCACATCTCTCCGCACACACAAACCTCGAATGGCACGTAGTCGGGGGGCAGTTTCTCCAGCATGTCGTCAGCCAGTCTGGACACGACCGCCTCTCTGGTCTCGCCCCCGCCGGAGGAGCTGTCTTTGGGCTGGATACTGAGAATAGTGTCCAGGACGTCCTTTGCGAGTTTGCTCTGGTAAGTGATGTCAGCGTTAGGGTGTAGTCCAAAGACCTCTGGGGTGTCATAAGCCGGCAATCCCTGTAGAAGGTGGATTGAATGCATAATGTATAAGAGTGTAAAGAGATGATGGTGCTTTGTACTGCAATTCTAAAGCTTTTTTTCAAATCTGGAGATGCAAGAACAACCTTCTCATATACATGCGTTCGCGGTGACGTCATACAGCCGGGACTTCTCCATAGCGGCCATTTTAAAAGGGTCACGCGATATATAAAAACCAACACGACTGCATCCTTTTCTATGGCATACGAATACTTTGATTCTTTAGACGATAACGGCAAAATAAGGCACACGACAAAGCTATCATTTCTTGCTCAGTCAACAGAGCAATGTCCTAACAGAACGCAGGTTTTTGGCATTTTGGCCTCATATTTCCTGGATTTCGTATGTAGTAGACGTGCTGTTGTGCCCCTTTCAAAATGGCGGATTCGGTTGCCACTGCACAAGTTCCCGGATGTGCGAGCGCATGTATAAACAGATTTTCTCATATAAACAGATTAAATATGTCTGTCCTCCCTGCAAACCTTTTCACATATTAAGACTTGGGGCAGACATGTTTGCAGTTGGTAGATTTGTGCTTTTAATTGGGGCTATTTAAACAAACTTATATACTACTTTTATGTTCCGTTTTTAAATTGAGCGATCCGTAGCCAATACTGTGGGAGTAAAAGCATGTGGTTCGGAGCAGAGATGACAATTTCTTGTGATAAGTGGTTCTGATTATCGGTCTGTCACGTTTATGTTCATGAAATCGACAATGAAAGTGTTTGTTTTTAAAATCTTCAAAAAGTGCAAATTGCAATCGAATACTACGATGGATAAAACATTATTTGTGAGTGAATAATTTGTCGTATTGCCCAGCCCAAGAACAAGTTAAATATTTCCAAACTGAATGTAGAACCCAACAATTAAAAGAAGAATACAGTTAGGAAGCTTTGTGTGTGCTTTTGTGCCATATTGATACGTTCTGTGAGTTGCTCTGTGACAATGCCAGTGGGAAAATAAAGGTCTATGCATATTTATCTGTATGGAAAAATGTATTCTTGTGACATATAATACGTCCATCTATATGCATGTGTGTTGATTTGGTCCAAGGCTATGTTTGTCCGTTTGTATTTGAGAAGCAGTGCAGGGGAGCCTGGCAGCACAGAGCATCCATCATAATGAAACTAGCTTTAATGAAACTGGTTTGGGAACTGCCTCTAGAGAGACACACCAGCAGACACACACAGCAGCAGAAACCCACCAGTTTGACATTAAAAAAGTGATACATCAAGTATGATTGAGATCAAATGAACCATGCACAAAACACATTTTAAAGTGGAAGTATTTGCATTTACAGGCCACTTCTTCAAATGCGTCAGTGAGTAAATGAGTCATTATGATTCTTAGATTTATTTACCTCATTATTCTTCCATAAAGGACTGACCTGAATGTAAGTAAGATACTGCTCTACATTGGTGCATTTTGGGACACTGTAGTCCTTGTAGAAGTTGAAGCTGGTTCCAAACATGTCCTCGCTGAACCAGACTTTGGCAAAAGTATTGAGAAGACGCTTGTCATAGTCGTCAGTCACACGGCCGCCATATTGAATCTCTCCAATCATGTAGCGGACTGTGTTCCAGGACACACCCTGTTCGGGAAAGAGAGAGGAGAGAAATACATTTTAGTGAAGGTTTTTGTTATAAAAGGTCAGTAACTGCATGGACAGAGCAACAGGTTTTGGCTTGGATTTGGAGATTCTGTCCCAGAATTATGTTTTGTCATTCATTTCAATGACAATTTTTGAGTAATTGTTATACTAACATGATGATTACATTGAATTAAACCTAATTCATAATTATGAGATTTAATTTAAACCTCATAATAGGATAATTAACTAGCAATTTATAACAAGCTTTTGTCAATGACTTTGCAGGTCACAACATTGAAATAAAGATGACTAAAGCAAACACATAAAACTCAACTAACATGTGAGACTAAATTCAGAGTCTAAACAAAGCTTCTAAAGACAAAAAAGAAGAAAAAGAGGCAAGATGTAAAAACATTTGTAAAAAAAGAATTTCCCCTTTATAGAAGATCTTGAAGTTAAAGTTTATTTATCTGGGTTCTAAAGCTTTATTCTCTTAAAATAGCTGTATACTCTTTTTATAGCCTTGTTTAAAAATATCAAGACCTTTTGCACAGCATTATTTTTCAAATGAATGAACACAATATTGACTCTCTGTAAATCTGACCTTTTTGATGTCAATGTCGTCGAGGTGATTCTGGACAAACTGAATTGTAGCATTAAGATCAGCCTGGTTGAATTCATACGGGATATTCCACCCCAGTGGCCCATATTTCCTCCTCTCTTGAACAGTGCTGTGAAGAAACGCTACCCCATAAAGCATTGGTTTCCACTGGACCATGTTGCTGACATCCAAAAGGTCCTGGTTAATACCTGGGGACAGACAAAAAACAAAATTTGTTCAAATAAACTGCTATTTGTGATACAATTTGTTTCTTGAATTAATCTGGACAGCTGACAGCATCAATATTAACATCATAGCAAAGTCACCTCCCAGTAGCTTATAAAAGTAATGTGCTCAGTGAATCCGTCTTATTAAATCTATTCCACTTTTAATAATGCAAGTCTGCAGTTTTCTTTGGGAAACACTTTCTGACTGGCACTGTCTCAAAATCACTAATATAATTTGGGAATATTGCCAGAGGAGAAAACAAAAGAGAAAGATTTAGCAAACAGATTTGAATTTGCTATAAATATACACAACATAACACCAGATGTACCTCCATATGTCCTCTTAAGCCCCGCCTTCAGCCCCTGTGGTGGTTCGTTGGTAAACTTGATTGACATTTGGAGAAGAGTGATAGGGAAATGTTTGTGAACCTCCGTTGTTATCCAGAGCCGAAAACTGTCATGGACAATCTCCGTCTCAGTAACAATATCCATCAACTCATCCATGAAGTCGAGTCCCAAGTGGCAATTCTGAAGCAGAGCCCAGCCTCCCTGCAAACAACAATGATGTCACCACATATTACACTATTTACATGTCTTCCAAGTACTACTATGAGCTCTCTATCAGGCTAAAGGCATGTATATGTACTGTATATTATTATAGATGGACTATGTATGGACTGGTGAAGGGGAACTCACATTGGCCATAGTCTGCTGCAGAAGTTTGCGAGCATGCACTTCTTGCCCTTGCCCCATGGACACATATCGCGTTTCGATCTTCAGTCTCTTCCCCAGTGCAATGATTGAGTCGGTTGGATCCGAGCCCATGGACAGGAAACAGATCAGAGGTGTGCGAGGGTCTGCTTCTTCCCATGTCTTCTCCAAATCCAAGATTACGCCTTCTGTGTAGTTCTCCCCCATCGAATTCATGATGTATTTCCGAGCCTGGGAGGGAGAGGAACACAGCAAATAGGGGAAAATATAGTTAAGTACTAATGTTTGTTTACTACGTACGAAATACAAAATACCACAGGGAAACGCTCAGACAGCGTCATAAACTAACTTAAAACAAAATATTCAATTACAGTTGCGTTTCTGTAAAGCCTGGCATGAACAGTTCAAAGGATGCTTTTAACTGGTTTACATTTTTCACGCAGCTTAAAGAGGTCAGAGCAGGACTGATGCAGGAGTGTTGTACAATAAAATAAATTCAACTCCAAGCCCCAGCAAGAAATATTTGTAATTAAAAGTGTATGACAAATGTTTCTTATTATCCCAAAGTATCTCTGCGTCTGCGGTGAGTCTGCGTGATGTATTTTCTATTTTAAATGTAATAGACCTGTTTTTACCTGTGCAATTGTTCTGTCTGGACACCAGCAACGAATGAGCAGCAGGCGTCTGAAACAGTCCAGTGCCTGGTCATAAGAGTTGGGGAGCAACTCTTCTTCTGGAGCTTCTTTGTCAAACCATGTTTTCCACGGTTTCTCATTACGGGTTATCTGAAAGACCATACCGTGCATAAAATAATGAATTGTCCTTCATCACATGGAACAGAAACCAGTTTATTCCTTGTATAAGAGAACAAAAGATACTGTGTGTGATTGTTGTGTTGCTTGGCACTGATTTGAAAGGCCTTAGGCACAGAATGGCTGCCATGTCAGTTCGTCCCGAGGAGACTATAGTTTGCCCTGTGACTGCCGGGTAAATTAACAATTAGCAAACATAAAGAACCTCCGATTATTATATTTCAGTGCTATACAAACCTAGTCTACTATTAAACATGATTATAATGTAATTTGCGGTCACATAACATAAACGCTATAATGTTTGAAGCGTGTTGTTGTGTGCGCGCGTATCTAATGTCACAAATTATTGGCGTTTGCCCAAACTGAGCTCATTTCACAGGGCACTGAGCCTGCTCCTCTCTGGGAGCCACTGAGCTGCCAGTCACAGAGGTGTGTGTATTAGACCGAGAGCGACGGTACATCTCCTGTGTGTAAAAAGAAAGACAAGAAGCAAATCTGGATGGGAAGTTATTGACACAGGAACCAGGGCAAGACGAGGTGAGAAAAATATTCAATAAGCACCTCGAGACAGATAATCAACATGTGCTTATGATGTGGAAACACTGTTATCTCAAATCTGTCTTAGCTAAAAAGAGACCTGCAGGAACATGTCGTTGTTACAGTAATGTGGGTTCTGTACCTGATCGAGAATTTCTGCAAACTGCCACAGTTTGCTCAGCTCCACAAGGTTCAGCCAGGTCATATCCAGAATCCATTTAGCTGGTTTTTGAGGACAAGCCTTGAGGTCCAGAGATGCACCTCCTTGTTTTGGCCAAAAAGAAATATTTGAATGTACATTTTTAATTACTATAACTTTCTTTTTTATAACATTGTAACAGAAAAAGTCATGTACTACAAAAAATGCAGTAAAAGTAATGCTACTGCTATTGGTTACCTTTAATGAGGGTCAGAAACTCTTCGTGTTTGACTTTGCCGCTCTGCATGTCAATTTTCAGGGCTAAAAGCAAAGTGAAGAGAAACTTGTGCTCCTCATAAAGGCCCCGTGCTGCATATTTATAAACCTCAAAGGTCATAAACTCAATGATGTTGGCGATTCGTTTGCTGGTTATTGGACTTTTGAAAGACCTGTTCCGGACAAAATAACAGCTATTACTTTGAGTTTTAAAATTATACATTCACATTTGTTACCATTACCATATGGGAAATGCTACATACTTCGCATAGTCACATGACACAGATTCAAGATAATCACCTTGCAAGAGAGAGGTCAAAAAGCCCCAGGAACTGCCTCAGAGATGTTTGATACATGACGTTTACCATACTCATTTCTGTGATAAGGAAGTACAAGATACTGCCTCTGGTTGCCACTGAAAAAAAACAGTTACGATTGTAATTGGTACAAAGATATACATCTATATAATATTGATACAGAAAATATATAAAAAGTGTTATTTGTGAAAATTGCATGTATTAAATTCATCATGTTTGACCTTTTTGCGATTTAAATTACAATGTTCAGAAAGAATCCTTTGATATGAATATGATTTGTCTTGAGTAGGACATACACAAACAGTATATCCTACCTGGTCTGTACTCTTCTCTGGCAGCGTTTATCTGGACCTCAGTCTCAGCAGCAATCTGCAGCTTCTGTGTGACCTCTTCAGCCGTACGCTTAGTGTTGCCCAGGACAGCAATCAGGCTCTCGTCATCCACTAGAGAGCCCTGTAAACAACATACAAATGAGAAAAAGCTTATCCTACAATTTGATCACAACATAGAACATGCAATTTATCGTAAATGCTGTGAAATGACATCCTTTACCTGAGTGCTGGTTAGTCTGTAGAGAAGGTTGTCCTCTAGTTCTTTCATCTTTCTTTTGTTTGATGTGACGTCTTCCAAGAGGTCTGTCCTTTCCTTCTCCAGTTCCTTGAAATCAAAACCAGTGTTTCATGTCTTATTACGCCCGATAAACCACTCTATATAGTATGCATGCTGCTTCTTGGGAAACATTTAACTTTATTGTATTCATTTTGTGTTAAACGCTGTGTTTTGCAGTTTTGATGTATTATTATCTTATTTTGAGTTGTTGGAACTCAATTAAGTTGGAATATTGAAATCTTAAAGCCCCGATGCCACTTTGAAGATTTTTTATTTGTTTTGTTATTATTCTTTACCACATGCCCTGGATTTTTTACTTTTGTCTATACTTTAGGGGCCATGGAGCCAGAGACCATATACAACACATTAGTGTAATCTTATAAAAAAGAAGACACTTGCACCAAATTTAGCAAAGAGCTACTTTCTACTTTCTGCTTCTACAGCACAATATTATTATTAAAGGTTTCTCTGCTACTTCATAAATCAGATCCTGAGAAAGCAAATATTAACACAGTATTTCCAAATGCTCTACAATTTATCAACGTAAACCAACAATCCTGGAAAACAATTGTAAAGTTGTACAAATGCTCACACTGTTGATTATTATTATTATTATTATTAGAATCATATTATTAGGATCTGCAAACAGCTTCAGACTGTCAGAGAGCTGGTTCTATTGTTTGATGTTTGAACACAGAAAGCAGCTTGTGCAAAGGGAGAGCATCTTTTTGGGATGACAGTTTTTTATGTGTGGACTGAAAGATTCAAGTAGTTGACACTGGGATAGGGTCCAGTCACCTACGACCCCTAATGGGAACAACTGCTAGAAAATGAATGAGGATATGACAGTCCAAGGCTCTCCCTAAAAACCATACAGCTATTATTTTCTTAATCTTAATCCTTTGGCCATTACTGTTCCACACTAGTATCCAACAGTAGTTTATTTCAGTGTTTTTCATAAAGCAGCACTAGATGACTCAAGAATGACTCCTGTTCTTGAACCTAAACTGTGCCTACTGCTTTTTGTATATTTCTTTCATGTGTGCGTGCAAACTATTTATAGAGGTGAGCTTGTTGTTTCTTTTCACTCCTCTGGTTGAGAGTGATAATGATAGCCATGTACTTTATTCAAAGGGTGATAATAACCTCAGTTATATTCTGACACACTTTGGGCTTAAGAGAGAAGACTAGGCACATGGCAGTGAAAGGTGTTGAAAGCTTGCATCAATACGGTCTCAATGGGCCTTTCAGCAAAAACAGGATTTAATCATTTGTACCTAATCAGAGCCATTATCAAAACAAGCACAAATGAGCCAGTGTGACAGAGAATATTAAAGCAAATATTATTTCAGCAGAGAGCCATTCCACCTGTTTTTCTGTGAGGATGACCCTGCCTAGTAACTGGTCCTCCAGTCCTCTCATGGTGACAGTGAAGTCGATGATAGAAGAGCGCGCGCTGATCTCTGGGGTGTATGCTGGGTTTGGCAGTTTGGTGGTCATGTAAAGACGGAATCCTTTCATCACATCCACCTCTTTGTCACCCACTTTCACCTGCACAAAGGAAATGAACCAAGAAATGGCACATGCAGAAACCAAAACAAGATAGATTATATCTTCGTATATAAAATATATATATGTACTGTAAGTATTTTCTTTTCTGTAATAGCTGTATTTCTCATGGTATTCATTCCTATTCCTATTCTTATTCATTCCTCAGTCAGTTGCATACATTCCCCTTCCCCTCACAGTGGGATATAAATAGAAAAAGGAGAAACATAAGGTACACCTCTGATCTGGCTTCCCAGTCAGCAGGAGCAGATTCTTTTTGAAAACGCACAGTAGTCTTGATGCATTAATAGTGCTAACCTGCTGTGACAAGTGGTTCTGTATCCCTGCACCAGCACAATATGTTCCATGCATAAATAAAGTATAGTCATGTGTAATCAAATAGAAAGATGATGCCTTGTAAGAATCAGAATTTAAGAAGCATTTACATATTTTTCAGGTCTTCTACAGTCGGAGTACAAAGCTTACTATCTCACTATTCTCACCTCATTTTGTCATGGCAGAAAACACAGCTACTTTCTACATTATTATTGTGTGACAGAATGGTAGCGAATAAAACAGTGCATGCACAATTCAATTAATTTAAAGACTACAAAATAAAACCTTATATGTGGATCCAGTCTTGATGAAGTTCTTCTCCAGTATATTGTCCAGAGCAGGGTCCAGTTCTTCCTCAACATCTTCAATTAGCAGCGGACGTCCCAGAGACAAACTGTCCTCCAGGTGGTTCTTGAAGTACTTATGGTTCAGTGAAGTGATCTAGGAGAAAGAACGGCAATACTTCTGCACATTATCCAAACAAAATGCAATACTGTAACTCCATCATGGTGGTCTTAATATCACATTGTTGGTATTGATAATGCAAAACAAATAAATATATATTGTCATTGACCAACTGACAACTGAGAGTAGAGTTTGTTGAAGAGTTTAGATACAGTTCTTATTCAAAAACTTAAAGGCGTATGAATAATTTGTTCCTTACATTCCCACAAATTTGTCTTGTCATGAGCACAAATAACAACAATACAACAAAACACACACTGTATAAAAGGAATTGTGAGGGAATGGTGAATACTGCTTTGTGCTATAGTGACCTCAGCTGTCACTCCTCCACATTGTGCTAATTTGGTTATTGTTATGAAAGCAGAAGCAACCACTTCAAATGCTCAAAAATGAAAGAATGAAGGTTCTTTCTACAATATGCGCAGTTCAATAATTCTAATTCAGCGTAATCCTTGTCTATGGTAATTAATTCAAGGCTCGACAAATTGCTACCAGTATATAAAAGAGGAATAATGCTCAGCAAACGTGCAAAAAACCCCAAAACAAACCTGCAATTCATTTCTGGCCTCTTTGTTCTTGATCCAGATCTTTCCTTGTGTCTGAGGGTCAATTAGAAGCGGGAAACGGGCAGCTTTGGTCACGATAATGCCGTTCTGAATGGAGAGGTCATCATTGGGAAGCCCCTGTCAGAGGAAGACAAATTGTAGTGAGGTTCTTCAGCCTATTCTATTAAGTTTATCGGAAAAAATGACAAGACGAATGAGTATCGATTGTTTTCTTGGAGAGAAGGTTGATGACATGGATAAGGATATAATTGGAATACAGCAAAGAATATTTTAAAAAGCGAAGGTACCTGTAAGTTCCACTCACTGACAGTAGGGGCATCAATGAGCAAATCTGTCAGATTGAGATTATTTCCAAATGGGATGTGACGCTGCTTTAACTCCCGTTTCCAGTCGTACATTAACAGATTTCGGAACTCTTGATTAAAGGGGCCTGAATAGGAGAGGAACGCTGTGGCCAGAAGTATGTCACCTAAAGGAGATTATTGGTTATTTTTAGGTTGTGTACACAGTTTTCACACTCCTTTGTTTGCTGGTGAACCCTACCGACAAGGCGCTTTGTCTGAGCTGCAAACTCTTTACTTTGCTCGGTCCACCTTTCCTTCTCACCAGCCAAACCACTTATCAGGCTAGAGGCTGTCTGCATCTTGTGTCGACAGCGCTCAGCATCCTCCAATAAAGCCTGAAAAATAGAGGAGAGGTCAGGGGAGTTTATCATTTTGTATGATAATAATACTTTGCCAGTATGTGCACACATTAGGTTTACTTATCCCGTGACCTTGTGTATGCCATTAAAATAATCAATGGGAAAGTTTGAGTGGAAATGCATAAGGTAATATAAAAATAAAAATAAATTGTGCTTATAAATGGTTGTGAGATAGAGTATGCTTTGTGAGTCCTGCAAGTAACAGCCCAATGTCTATGGTGTATATCTCCTAAGCAAAGAATATGGTGTAAGAAAAGGTTCAATAGGTGCAAAGCATTTATACCTCCAAATGGTATTCAAGGATATGTTATTTAAAACATAAATCTTCCATTTGCGGTCAATGCATACATTCTAAAATGAACTCTGTAAACTTCGGTGAGCAATTTCTAAATTAATCTTCCTGGTGTGTAATGTAGCACGCTTTTGGCTCTCTAAATAACTGTTGTATTGCACTGGCTGGCTCTTTGGCTTCAACAATTTGTTGTAATGATGATAAAGCTTATTCTGTACCTGCTTTTCCGTCATTGCTTTCTCATATTCTCCCTGGACCACATCAAGCTCGGCTTGTTTAGCGTCTAACTCAGCCTGAGCCTTCTGAAGGTCCACATTAGCGATGGCTAGACGATTCTCCTGCACAGCCAGGTTTGCCTGTAAACAAGTAGAGATGTAAGATATTGAGGAAACACAAAACATAGAAGACAGGTGTTGTACAACTAACGCGCGCCAAGATGTGACATTACATGTTCATCCCAGCAGCAATTAAAATGAAAAGCAAAGAATATGGTAAAAATGTAGAATCGGGCACTGACAAATGTTCTGTCTACCTGTTTTGCATGCACATGCACTTGCATGTTTGGATTAGGAGAATTGGGAGTATTAGAGAGAAAATGTCCAGCTTTCTTGTGCCTCTGCATAAACTACAACCACCAGAGGACCCATTTAACAGCAAGCGATAGCAGCTGAGCCACACAGAGGAGAAAATGAAGGAAGTAACAAGAGAGAATGAAAATGAGGTAATAACAATAATAAGAGAAACAGAAGGGAAAGGTCATCACCAATCAAAGTCACGGTGAACTCAATTCACAAAAGCAATTGTATTCAGCCGGCGCAGTATTATGCAAGCATTAAACGACTGTCGTGGATTAAGCTCGCACAAGCTGGCAAGAAGACAAAGAAGGCAGGATTTGAGACGGTTGTGTTATATTGCTGGGTTTAGTGAGCAATACAAAATAGCTATTACTAAGTGAAAGACAGTTTATAATAAGAAGATATATGCTTGAATATATTTATCTATTCAAACCCACTGTAGAAATATCTCCATAAATATTTTAGCTGTTGCATTAGTTGCATGCATATCAAATTTGTTGCATAATTTTCTGTGGAATAGTTGCATTTGGACGGTCGAACATTAATACAGCACAGGATATTACCTTCATTGGTAGGACTTCCTTGTTAATGGAGAAAAAAGAAGCCATTGCTTTGGTCCATGACGCGAGACCAGCTACATTGCCGCAAACCCGCTTGGCAGTTTCAATATTGTAGTCAGGCATATCAAAATAGGGCAGCAGAAGCTCTACCATTTCTTCATTAATGGAGTCTTTGGGGAATTGCTAAAAGAGAAACATATAATGAAAAAAGAAGGATGTGTAACTGAAAAGTCTCCCAAACTCCATGCAAGTCAAATACAATATATTATAAGAAAGTTAGTTGTGGAATTGGTATGAAAAGTAGGCATAATCCTTGAGTCTGTACCTGCAAACTGCCCAGAAAGTTCCCAGCTGTCATGAGCTTTAGGGATTCCTGCCAGGACGGTGTGTTGCAGTTTTTCTCAGGGTCGAGTTTGACAGAATTGACCCTCCTCTGAAACAGCAGCAGCACGCAGTCCATGATCCGCATAATGAGATGAGGAGGGCGGCCAAGTGTTCGGACCGTGGCGATATCCGATGGCTTGATGGTCTGAGTGCACAGGGGAGGAAAAAAACTAATCTTGGGAATGCACTATTTAGTCCATTTAAAATAATGTCAGCAATGCTTGGAGAGATGTGGGGTGAAAACTGGCTGCAATGACAGAGGAAGCAACTAGAATGACTCTAATACAAAGCAATTGAGGAATGATAGCACAAGACAGTTTCAAAACGCCTGGCACGTCCTCAAGAGACTCATTAAAATTAGACAAACATCAGGAGAATACCAGAGACTCCAAAGCATTTTCTTGCTTCTACTTGGCTTTATCAATCCTAGTGGGACAGATCTACCACCAGAGAGTTCTCCAGCAGAACACTTTCTTTTTGCTGCTTCTACAACAAATTACAGTTTCCTGAATCCTCTTTTACCCTGTGCAGTCTTTATTGTGTGGGCAGTTGATATGCTACAGTAAATATCACTGTTCATTTTGATCCATTTTGCATTTAAATCACAATATGGTACATCATCTGTTTCTGTTCAGTAATATTTTCTGCATCTTCTTCCCACGCGTGAACTAGTCTAACCTCCATCCCAAACTGTTCTGTATTGAGTCATAAATCATATTAGCAATTTGCATATTTCATTTGTAGAAATCAATCTAACATTATATTTAACTGCAAATGCAAACTAGTCTCTAAAGCTGTGAGTGAATCAATATAAACCGCTCCTCGTATGCCTCAAGCAAATCGGTGTTTTATCCAGATGAACAAGATAATCAGGAACCTGCCGGGGAAGTATATGCATGCATCTATCCAGCCAGGAGGACAGCTTTAATTATAACACCGACGTGACGCTCAGAGAGAAATGCTAACTTTAGACACACAAATACAATTATAACAGAGCTTAGATGGGGGGCACAAATTGAATCGTTGATGAAACCTCATTAAGTGTGCAATCAATTACAAAACAACAGAGTAATGCATATTATCTTAATGCTGCATTGCTTGGGGCCAGATTTACCTGCAGTGAAGCCTCTGCCTCCTCGAGCGCTGGTCTAGCTGACTCCAGTTTTGCCTCAGCAATTACCTTGTCAGCAGAAATACTGTCGACAATGGCCTGAGCTTTGTCCTTTACTTTTTGGACTTCAATTTTCACACGTTCTGCTGCCTGTGCTTTCACTGTGACTTCCTTCAAAACCTGTTGGGTGCACAGTAGGTTGAATGTTAAGTTCCAGCATTGTTTCAAGCATGAAAAAATACAGGGTCATGTTTATTTTCTGTGACTGAAACGTAATTTCAGTTTCTTCACTCAAATTGAAGAAGAATAAAGAAATTAGAAATGTATAATTAAACAAGTCTCCTACCATATCAGCCTTTTCATTAGCGACCTGTAGCTCCTTCTCTTTCACCTCAAGCTCTTTACTCAGAGCGGCCACAGACTCCGAAGCTTCCTTCAACTTTTTTAGACCAGTGTTCATTCTGGAAAAAAATAAAATAAATGATGTATTGGAAGAAGACTATGTATTTGAGAAACAAGTATGTGATGTGTGTGCTTACCTGTTGAATAATGTCTGCACCTCAGTGCGTTTCTCTTTGTATATTGCTTTATAGCCCTGGATGAAGGACAGGTAGGACTTTGGTGTTACATGGGCGGAGCGCCTGTACCTAGAGTCAATTTTAATAACATTAGCTTCAACTCAATTTGAACGTTAAATCCGTATATTACTTGCATTCAGTATATGAATGTAAGTTAGTATGATACCTTTGGAAGTAGTCCACACACTTTTCAGCCACACCATCTTGAAATGATCCCATGCACTGAACAACTTCACTTTTGACTTGTAATGAGCAGTCAATGTCGTAGAGAGAGAGGAAGTGCTGCGACACTGCAAGATGAAGAAAGAATCAATGGGTTAGTTTTATTTACTTAGATTATTTACTGCCATGTACATTATTATATAAACTTACCTGCCACTAGGGCATCTTTGGGCCAACGACTAAACCAGTCCATGGTGCACCCTGATATAAGCGCTGGGAACTTTAACGCCCGGTTACGAAACTTTTCCCCAACTGGAGAAAAGCACAGGACCACATGAAGATTGTGTCTGACCCGAGACATGAAGTACTCATACAAGTTTTCATTGGTCGGAGGTCGCCTGGGAAACTCTCGCTTCATCACGGGAATAAGATCACTAAGGATTTCATCGATTTCATCTCGAACAAACAGATTTGAAACCTGTAAATGCACAAGTCAAAAAAACGTATGATGTTTAAAGAAATATTACAAGAATTAGACAAATTAGTATTAGTATATATTACAAAAATAGTTTTGTGTTGTGTGTAACTCTAACCTCTCCAGATGAAAGCACGTTGTTCATATACTCCAGGAAAGACTCTTCTTTGATCTCATTATCTGTAAAAATGAAGCTGATGCCTTTCCCATGTTGACCAGCTGTCCGATACAAACCCCTCAGGTCGTCCATCAAGTTAGCTGTGTTATATGACCTAACACAGTATAGATACATATTTACAGTCATAATAATGTACAATATCAAATCCGAGCCACAAATTACGTCTACTGGAGGTGTACTAGTGATTAGAAACAGCAGCTTACCGTGTGAGAGTAATCTGGAAAATCCTGTATCCAGCAATAAATGAGGCCAACCTCGTTAGGCTCTGTTTGCCTGAGCCCCCAACACCCACTAACAAGGCATTTCCTCCTGAGGTCCTTATGATTCTCGACACCTACATGCATACATTTACATTTAGCAAAGGATAAAAGAATACAGAAAGTATATAATACAATGTCTCAAAATCGCTTGGATCACCTTGACTAAATGTATCATGGCGTCCTGGAAAAACACCATATCCATACTCGTCCCTCTGATACTTTCATTGAAAAGGCTCAGGAACATGTTCAGGCGGTCTTTCAAACTTTCAAATGACTCGATAGGCTCATACACTTTAGGCAAATCGAAGTCTGAATCCTCTGGCTCCTCACCTAAAAACAGTTTGGGGTTTTTTAATGTTTATTTTTATGTTTACTCTTTCCAGTCACTGGTTTCTCGTTAACTTTACCTGTTGCTTCTGGTGCATCTCGTAAAAAGTCGACGAAGAATCTGTCCACTTCATAATCCACTATTTTTTTGGGCTCCTCTCCGAGTTTTTCCCCCACCAGTTTAGACAATGCCTGGTCGAACCACTCCACATCTTCAGGCATTGTAAATCTGTCAGCGATCACACGTTTGTACTCATGTTTCCACAAGGCCAGCAGTACCTGGAAATATTGATTATTGACATATATTTAGTTTTTATAGCTTTATATTCAGTCAACTGGGCAAAGTTTTTACAGTGAATATGTTTTGTGATGTGAAATGTTTTTTATCTAGCTGTTTATGTCACATTCATTGTACATCAGAAAGTTTGATTTAATATAGTTAATCAAGAGCAATCATAATCTATTGTACATTTTGATTGTACATTTGATTATACATTTGTTCACATTTGACTGAATTTTGGTCTCAATAATTGTAAATAATTGCAATATTGTGATTTTCCCCCCTCCTCATAACAATCCTAATATAATTTTTGTATTTTGTATTTATCGTGACGACCCTAAGCATACGTAATGTTAAAACTGTGAAAGAGAGGCAGAGGTAGCAGAACTGAAGGTGTTGACTTGTTGTTGGCATGAAAAAGAGTGATTGAATGAGCACATCAGAGAGACACAGCATGTTAGATGTTTTGGAAATGAAATGCCAGACTAAAATGCTCTGGGCGTGTGCAGGGGAGAGAGAGTAAACACATTGGTACAGGATGCGATGCTTTTTGAGCTGCTGGTTATGTGGCTAACAAGGACATTTATGGATGGAGGGGATTAGTCATTTGTTTGTTGGCATAAGAGAATAGAATGCATTATGTAGCCAGGCAAAATATGATTCACTTTTTTTTCTCACCTCAGTGGACGTGACCACCTCAGAGGTCGTATTAAGCATTCCTTGCCAAACTCTGGACAGATCTCGGAGGTTAAAGATGTAGTGGAACTTGGCTGGAGTTGGAAGCATCTTGACCTTTGTCAGCTGCCACAGTTGGCGGGTCAGAGAAACCAGCCCAGGAATAGCGTTTATGACTTCATCACTGAAGCCTCGTGCAGAACAGAAATGGCCCTCACCAATGACACCTGGAATAAAAGATAACCCACAAATTATAAGTAAAGTACATTCTGTTCTTCTACATCAACTTAGCATATAATGAAAAGGTCATTTATATAGTTGCTATGTAAACTAAAGTGCACAATGTAACTTTTATGATGGAGACAAGCAAACAGACCCTAGATGTATTTATTTTCAATGATATCTAGGCTAAAAAATCACAGATGTCTTTTTTATACCTTTGCACTGTAATTTTGAATATTGACAAGCACTTAAGAGATTCTTTTTACATTTTCTTACCAAATATCTTGTCAATGGAGGTGTTAGAGGGCAATGTGCAGTTAAAAAGAGAAAACTGTCTTTTTAGTCTCTGAGGGATGTCGTTGCGTCCTCCTCCAGGATGGATCATTGCAGCTAAAAACTGGACGTCAACAATGCTGGTGAACTCTCCAGGTTTCTCCAAGTTGTAAAAACCATTCTGCTCCATCAGCTGTCGCACAATCTCATTTGTCACCTGTTATTTTTTTGGCAAGAGCGAGCACACATTTATTACATCACAATTAATAGCATTAACTGGGATAGTGTTAAGAAAAGGCAGAGAATAGATGGAGCAAACTGAATGATCCTGGCCTTACCTGGTCTCCCCACTCATTGATAACAGGCATGTTGATATCATCGATGAAAACTGTCATTTTCTTTCCAGCTGGTGGTCCATAAGTACTGCCCATTCTCTTGTCTACATAGCTCTCAACAGATCTCTAAACGAAGCAATCAAATTCAAAAAGTCACCACAACAACAATCTATTGTGAGAGATACAAGGGACATACATTGATTGGCCAGTACCTTTAATCAATCAATCAATCAATCAATCAGACTCGACTATGATCAGTGTTGCTTTGTGTATTTGTATTTGATTTATCAATACAGGTTAATTCAATATATGTGAACAAATAACAACACAAATGAAAACTACCTGAAACATGAGTGGTGTGGTAGCCGAAGAGAAGTTGAGACTCTTGCTCATGTGCGTCTCAGGGTCGCACTTTGATACGTATCCCTTGATCATCACAGTTTTGGCCGTTCCCTGCTCGCCAATTAGCAACACCGCCTGAAAAGAACATTTGAATGGGATCAAATGAAATGCTATAGATTCTAAAGTTTGTATTATTTCCACAATGGGAATAAAACCATTCTGACCTTGCCCTGTTTTGCTATAGTCTGAACGAGAAAGTCTGTCCTAACATTGTCCACATTGGGGACCAGGATGGAGCTGTACTCTGGGGTAACATCAGTAGGATAGATGTACTCGTCTACTTTGGAATTCCAATGGACCCAGTGACCTGAGAAAAAAAATACAAAGCTGTTTTATTATAGTATGAGCCTTGACCTCTAAAAATAACATTTTGTTTAAAAAATATACCAAATACTGTGACATAGTAGTCGAATATTGTGTCTTCACTCTCAGGGGAGATTTCTGGCAGATTTAGCGATAAGCTGTCATTTGCCCGGATCCATAGTTCCATCTTCCTTCGGTCATCGAGCTCAAGTAAAGCTCCTGTACTCCACATCAGAGCAAAAACATAGAGCCGCTCCAGGTGCTCTCTAGATATGTCTCCAGACTGCTCCTGGAGATAAATAACACACAAAAATAACAGTACAAATGTCAAAATGTGAACGTGTGACAAAACAAAACAAAAATAACAGAAGACTCACTCTTGGTGGTATAAGTCCCTGCAGCATGTTGATACACTGCATGATGACAAAGGCCTCCAACATATCCATTTTGAATTCCAGGGATTGCACACTGAAGCGAAAAAGGTCCGAAAATGAAGAGGTGAACAATTGCCTCAGGGTGTCAGCTTCTTGGGGTGAGCGTTTGTTCAACCAGCTCTGAAGAAATATCACAAACAGTGCATTGTTGTAAATAACCTCTTTTGCAAATCCATTAACCTTGAAAGGCATTTAAATAGCATGGATATAGTTACCTCCAGTATGGGACTCCAGTTGAGGACAGAAGAGCTCATGAACACCATACCATTACGAGATACAGTGGCAGGAGACGCGTTATCAATGTTGTGAGGCTCAAAAACGATTTTGCAGTTGGGCGCCATGGGAATGCGGTCACCGTTGGCCAGAGTAAGAGTCCGATTGTCATCCAAAACAGAGTTGAGGTTCTCGATCCAGATGGCGTCAACTGGTCCGTCCAAAACTATCCAGATGTGCTCTCCTAGAAAACAAATGATTGCTTGATTATTCTATTCAAGTCAACCAAGTCTTATTTCTGAAGTTGTAGTGATGAACATGCTAAATGTACAGACTGCCACCTGCTTTTCTTTACGGAGATGCTTTTGTTTTGCCTGGAATGTGCCACAGTATGACATTAAACTTGGCGACCTATATGGAGGCTAACAGGTGACGCAACAAGATCAAGTTACAGTTTACAGTTTTGTCCGTCTGTCCGTCTGTGAGAGTCGGATCTCTCCTTCACTGGAACTCCTCCAGGTTTCTACGCTTTTTTCCCAAAGAGGTTTTTTTTGTAGTTTTTCCTGGCCGAGAAGGAGAGTCTAAGGACAGAGGACCCTGGGACATCGTCCCTCGCCACCACAGACATTGTCTGACTTCATCGCCACCACAGACATTGTTGATTCATTTCTCCCTGTGGCCCTCAGAGGCAACTGTTGTTGTGATTTTGGGCCTTACAAAAATAAATTGATTTGATTTGAAATTGAGTTTAGATCTGTGGAAAAGTAAGAATCCTTCACTAGCCAGGACAACAATGGAATATGAAAGAATGTTTATTGATAATAGTGATGAAGGAGTGATGATGGAGTGATGATGGAGCGATGATGGAGCGATGATGGATCAATGATGGATCGATGATGGAGCGATGATGGAGCGATGATGGATCAATGATGGATCAATGATCGATCGATGATGGAGCGATGATGGAGCGATGATGGAGCGATGATGGATCAATGATGGATCGATGATGGAACGATGATGGAGCGATGATGGAGCGATGATGGAGCGATGATGGATCAATGATGGATCGATGATGGAGCGATGATGGATCAATGATGGATCGATGATGGAGCGATGATGGAGCGATGATGGAGCGATGATAGAGCGATGATTGATCAATGATGGATCAATGATAGTTGGCTGGGTAGAGACTCAGGATGGGGGCTCTGTCTCGGGTAATCAGCCCAGCCGATTCAGAACCCCCCCTCCGTAGATGGTGATGTGTTAAGGTGAAGATGATAGAGACATGGGGTGGGAGGGTGGGGTCGAAAGAGCAGAGACAACAAGAGATGCTGGGATTGGCTTGTATATACTGTATACTGCCTTCTGGGTAATTAGAGGCGTGGTTAAAGAGTGGAGGTGTGTTTGCTGGAGAAGTCAGAGGTTGAGGTGTGGTCCTGCTCCCAAACCCCTGTTAGCAATTAATATCTCCAACTACACATGTTTTTCAAGGTATTGGACATATACTAAATAACTAAACTAAATTGTTAAGTTTAATGCCATACTGTGAAACATTCCACTAAAAAAGTTACATACCTTTAATGACTCCTCTCCATAGGACAAATAAACATTCTCTCAACTCCTCTTGTTTACCTTTTTTGGAACGTAGTGTTTTCCTCCAAAGTGTGGAGAATATTCCGTCAGTCCAATCGTTTGTGGCAACATCCAGACGACCAAACATCTGAGGAGCTGTGATGGCTTTGGGATTCATGCGCATTTCTCTGTGAGGCTGGCCACACTCTTCACAGGGAGTGCAGAAAACACACATTATTTTACTGTATTTACCATTCATGGGTAAGAGTTGAATATGAAAAGACATAGTGTAATGAAGATGGAAAATTATGTACATATTTTATGAATTGTGTTGTACCTGTCATGGCTTTCATTAGAGTATGTATACAAGTGGTCTTTCCTGCACCGCTGGGTCCTAATGCCATCATCCCATGTCGTACTCTCTGTGTCTCAAACAACTGAATGACCTTTAGCTTCCATGGGGGGTGGCTGATTAAACCTGCCTCCTCAACCTGACAAAAGAAGGTCAGCTTTTTAAACAGCTAAAACTAAAGAACTAAATAAATATATATATCTTACCTAAAAACACAAAGCTATTTGCGTTTACTTTTGTCATGTGTTTACTGGCCACATACCTGTCTATCAATTGCATCTTCTAGTTCTGGGTAGCCTGCTTTATCAAGATGGATGCCAGGAAAGAGGTCTTCAATCAAACTTAAGAACAGAGGCTCATCTTCATCAATCTAAATAACCCAATTACACTGTCATTAATTTTCACTGTTTTCAGGCATTAATTAAATTGTGTCTTTAATAACTCACCAATTTGGAGAGGTTCATATCCCGAAGCACTCTCATTACAATCGTGGATTCAGTGTCAGAAGGGTTGGCCCGTTTTGCCGCGCCCAAAGTTCGCAAAACAGAAAGGATATTTCGCAAACCAAAATCATAGTGAACCTGAAAAATATTATAATACATTCATGCTTAAAGGTGAATTGGCGACATTGATGAAATGGCTTAAACAACAGTGGAATCGATAGTGCGCATAATGAGCTTTAATATGCCACAAATGAGCAACACATTTTACCTGTTTGGAGAGCTGCTCTTCACACAGCTTGTACAGAGTGAAGAACTTGCGGGCCAGCTCCATATTGTCAATAAAGCCGCAGCTGGCCAGTTTTACCCGAATAATAATTTGTCGGTCGGGAACCATCATAGCCACTGAACGGAAGTTGATTTTCAAATTTTCAGGAAGCTCTTGTCGCCCAGCATAACCTGGATTCTGTTCATTTAGAATAAGACGGAAAAAATGTCAGGGCAATTTGATTAGAAAAACAACAGCACTAAATCTTTAAGTCTTGTTAACAGAAGAAAACCATTAACGTTTACAGCAGACTCTCACTTTCGACTATAAAAATCCCCAAGGACTGAGGCCCAGACTCCGAGATCTGGTCTTTGATTAGTGGGTTTTCACACTTGCAGGCACCCACACAAACACGCATGGGAAATTGATCTCTAACCTCATTCACCACAAGGAAAAGTTATTCCGGTCTAATGACTAGCCTAGGGATAGCAAGTCGTTTTCACTCACCTAACAATTAATGTGTGGAGTGTATGAAAATGAAATAAACCTCATAAAAGACCCAAGCCACACTTATTGTCATTACCATAGTTAGAAAGAGGCCAAATTCTGGATTCATCTCAACAAGCTCTCCATCTGTGAAGATAAAGTTCTTTCGCCTCTCCTTCTTACAGGTGAGCACAATGGCAATTTGTTGTGCTGCCACTGACAGAACCGGGAGGTCAATTCGGTTAAACTCGTCAAAACATCCCCAGGATCCGGACTGGGCCAAACCTGAATAAAGATTGGTCAATCAAATTTCAACACAAACTCTTTTAATCTAAATTGTATTGTATAATAAGTTTTACCTTTGAATATTCTTCCCAAGCCTCTGAAGTCCATTTGGTCCGAACAATTGAAGACAACAACATATTTCCCAAGACAGCGACCCATATCTTTTGTTGTCTCTGTCTTACCTGATGAAAACAATGCAATAATACAATTCAATCTGACATTATTTCCTTATACAAATAAATGAATAAAGAAATGGTTATAGTTACCTGTCCCTGCTGGCCCAGCTGGAGCACCACCCATGCTCATGCCAAGTGCCTGTGCAAGAGTTATGTAGCACCTGAAAAAATACACAATGTAACCTGATAATACAAATACAGTACAGGGACTCAGGTCTGTGTTCAGCAGTGTGCAATAAGTGATTTTGCCTTTGGCCATAAGGCCACATGCCACTCCTTGGCACAGAGATGCTGTGCAGTGTCAGTTGGTAGCTCCCGCCCTGCTGCTGTCTGTTCTTGTTTCTCTCCACTTGTCTCCTGCTATTTCCCCCTTTGTCTGCTCATATTACTCTGTGTGCGTTTGTGTGTCTGACACAGGCAGTAGCTGTAAGTAACTTAAGATGCTCCTTCAGTCAGTTATGTCCCTAATAGTTAAAACCAACAACATTTATTATATTTTTTTAATTATTTTTTTAACTTTTATTTTTTCATTTTCTTCTTTTTCATTGATTCCAATGAATTTACTTTGAATACGCTGGTCACTGTGATAAAATGTAAATATATGATTATATTTCTGTGATGTATTTTATCTGCATAATAGTGATATGACTATATTTGTATATTATCTGCATTATTAGTCTAAGAGAAAAACGGAATGTGTGACAAACTGCATTTGTGAAGGTGTCGTAAAGATGGAGCAGCGGAATGTTTACTCTAGGGAGGGATGTAACACCCCAGGGGGGGAGTTGCCCCCCCCTGCATGCTTCATCTCTAAGGAAAATACCAGACTGTCGTAAAAGACAAGTGCCTTGATGTGAAGCTGACCAATGAGAAATGTGACCCGCCTATTCCATAATATCTAATAAAACCAACCTGCATGAGAAAAAACGTCGTGAGACCAGGAGGGTCGCCGGGCTGCTTACAACAGCCTTGGTGACCCGGCCCGGCGGTTTCTCCCATGCATGCCACACAAATGTCTGATGTTTCTGTGTCGTTTCCTATTCTAAGTTGAATTGTGTTCTCTGTGTGTTAAGGAATAGCATTGGTGTATGTCTAATTCCCTGAGAATTATATTATAAAGTGTGCTAAGGCACAATTCAGTAATACAAATGTCAGTAACATTCAATGATGTTTAGCTTGAAAAAAAATATACAGCCAACTTTAAGTTGGATATATAAAATGTTTCACAGAAATATAACAATTCCTGACCTCACCTACCTTACCTTTAGAGTATGTTTGATAGTACATGTCCCCCTTGTCTTGAAGGTTAGATTTACAGTAATAATGTTTGGACAGGTGGCTTGTAGTCATTATAGTACCTGTCAGTCAGAGGCGTTATAACAAGCCTTTCGGTGCAACCTAGGAATTCATTCTGGTAGACAAAGCCCACGTCAGTGATGTTGATGGCCATCTTGTCTGAGTCCTCATTGAAGTAGAAACGGCACTGCTTTAGCCATTCAAAGTCACTGGCGCTTTTGATATTCACTCGGCACTGGAAAAAAAACCTAAATGTTAAGAATAAGAAATCGAAGAGTACCATTTAGGAAGGATGCAGGAGATGAAAGGGAGAGGAATAGAGGGGTGAGTAAAGAACAAGATATGTGGAAGAAAAAGAGGTCGTCAGAAAGAACAGAAGGACTGCAAAATGAGCAAAAAACAGAGAAGTAGGTGGCAATCAAAGTCATGAGGAGGCGAGGGGAGATCAAAACCATCCATTATATCAGGCAGTGATGGAGCTGATCAATCACATGAATGGAAGAAAACAGCATATTTAATGGCTCAGTGTGTTATAAGACAGTGTAGGAGGTATAATACCTCAGTAACAATCTTTTAAAAAAGGATGACATATGACAAGGTTAAACAGTAATAGTATGCTTTGTTCCAAAACCGTGCAATTCTTTTTTAAAGGTATGTAACTTGCAAAAAATGTATAGAAAGGTCTAAACTTACTACTCTGGGAAAGATAATATTAAGTGATCAGCGATCACTGCATAAGAGTTGTGCATAAGAGTGGGGTTGCTTTCCTACAGATCAGACCTGTGCCTAAATCAACAGCATTAACTTCGTGTTGCCATAGAGATAAATACGTTGGATACATTGTGAAAAATTCCATCTACAAGGAGAAGGTCGCAGATTCCCCACCAGAAATGTTACAGCACATTTAAGTAAGCGAGTGTTGGGACGCTCAATATGTATTTACTGTATTTTTCGGACTATAAGTCGCATTTTTGGGGGAAATTTATTTGATCAAATCCAAGACCAAGAACAGACGTTTAATCTTGAAATGTAATTTAAAATAATAACAGATTAAAGTATATGGTGAGTGGGCTAGAGTATGCTAACGTTACACCTTCAGCTACAGGACGCACAGACAACGAACTGTGGTAAGTGTCTGGTATGTTAACGTAACATAATTAACAATTATTCAGATAACTATAGCATAAAGAACATGCTAACAAGTTTACCAAAGCATCAGTATTACCCAAAATCACTAAATCCATTGAATTCTTCTTCCTCTGTGTCACTTCTAAACAACTCCACAAACTCCGGAGGTAGAGGAAGTACCTATTCTTCTTCTGTGTTGCTTAGAGCCTAGAGCGCCCTCTTGGGGTTGTCAGTGTGAAAATAATCAACATGTGAAATGTGGGTTCCAGAGTGAAAATAACTAATAATATAGCATATAAGTCGCTATTGAGTATAAGTCGCACCCCGGCCAAAAAAAATTAAAAAATGTGTGACTTATAGTCCGGAAAATACGGTATTCATCTGTTTTTTTCTATACAGTGAACCCTCGTTTATCGCGGGGGTTACGTTCCAAAAAGAACCCGCGATAGGCGAAATCCGTGAAGTAGAAACCTTTATTTTTTTTACAGTTATTATACAATGAAATACTCCATAAAACATTGAAGCTCACACACGCCGCTCTCACCGGCCTCGCAAACTTCAATTTGGCAAGCGGTTTTACGTACGTGTGCATATTAATCCATAACGTTATTGACACACAGGTAGAGAAGAAGTGGAGAGACTGTTTAGCCAATCAGAATGCAGAACACAATGCATGATGCAAATCCGTGAAGCAGTGAGACCGTGAAAAGTGAACCGCGATATAGCGAGGGATCACTGTAGACATTCCTCAGAATTGTACATTTAATTTCTAGGCTGTAATTTTCAGAAAACAAACTTACAAGATCATCAAATATGTCTCTCTGGTGGACGTGGATGGTGATGAGGGTTTCATACTTGGTCCTCTCAACAGTCCCCAGATCTTTAGTGGTCATGTCGATCAATGTGTTGAGCTGGTCCAAGAAAAGTTGATTGGTTTTGGCCATAATGCGGCGATCATACCTGGCGTTGGTCAAAGCCTCCTCTGCATTTCTTGTCCATATCATCTGGATTCCTAGGAGGCCCACCTATATCAAGAAAAGTGCTTTTAGTGCACTCTGGGACAATATCATTATAAAGACATTTGCACTTAATCAAATGAAAAGGCTAGGATGGCTGACCTGGGCTGGATAGGAATTAAGAAAATCGATCAGCTGGAACCCGGAGTCCTGTGTAGCCAAAGCTGCCTGTCGAATAACTTGGTGCAAAGACCTCTGGGACTCCTTAAGCAAAGAATTAAGCCACACTTCCACATTGCCTTCAGCTGTAACAGGACGCTCCAAATCCACTGTCTCTCCTTCCCGAGAGGACACAGCCAAAATCCTATCATAAACCTAGCAAAGGGAAAATTTAGTGCTTGAAAATATATTTATCTACCTCTTGACACATTTCTCTACCTCGTAATAGTTTACCTTGTCGTGGAATCGAACACTTTTAATGTTGTCAAAGACATTTAAGAGATGAGCCTGGATTGTGTGAGAGTCTGAGGCCTGACCAAGTATCTCCAAAAGTGCTGGATCGGACACGAAGAAGAAACGAGGAAAGAGCAAACGCTTCTTCTCCAGATAGCTGAGGACGAGTACATTGTCAAACGTAAGCCTCACTCTTTTGTCTTGCTGGAACCACTTACACTTTGATGTAAGTCTAAATGGTTTCTGATATCCTGTTGTACTCACCCTGTAAGTGATTTTTGGCATATTTCAAGCTGTTCGAGGAGGTGAGGCAGCAGCTGTCCCATAGTCTCATCACCCACACAAGATTGCACCACGTTGGGCATCTCATGAGCTCGCATCATGATCTTTACCCAGGATTTGTCTATGTTAGAGAAACGCTTTGCCTCCTGAAATGTGTTTTAAAAAACATGAAAGAAAATAAATAGGCATTTCTGAATGTTTCAGAAAGTAACTGCAATTACATTACATGATAATATTGTTATACAAAATAAATTCTATTGCATTAAAAAAGCTATTAAAAGACCTACCACATATGTAACGACTTATTAAATGTATTTTACACCACATCAGGGAACACAGCCAGGCATGTGTCTAAAACACTGTATTTGACAAATTATGCAAAATCAACTTTAATATAATTTTAACCCTGTTACAATGGTGTGTTGTACTCAAATGTGTATTTCGATTGATTCATGCATGTTTTCACCTACCCTCTGACCCCGCCCACATCCCTGTACTTAGTTGCGATCATTTGAAAAATGAAGGGTTCTAAAATATCACATAGGCATTTTCAAGGATAAACACATGTAAATGAAATAAGCTGCTTGAGTTCTACTGTTTTGAATAAGAAGTCAATGGACCTGTTCTTGTAGTTTTTTGTTTCAATCAATATTGTGGTTTACAATGAACAAAATGTAAAACATGATATACAGTAGTTCAATACCAAGTGCCTGGAAAAAAAGCACAATATTTCTCCTTTTAACCTCCACTAATGTATCTGTATTCATCTCACTGTGTTGTTGTTCTACTCTGTTTTCTGTCCTTAAGAAGAGCCAGTTAAGAGAATGGGAGCGATACGTGCAGTTGTTTACCTTAGGCATCTGTTTAGCAATGTCTCCGCCCACAAACACAGCTTCCAAATAGATCCAGAGATTTTGTACTGTCATCCAGTTTTCAATAATGTCATTGGTATTGGAGAGATTCTGCACCCATTTCTGAATCTGGGTTTTAAATGGGGTGTTATACCTGTAGGTCATCATAATCATATTAAAATACCCCATGTTATGACTCATATTGAATAATGCATCTGCCGATGTCACATACCTGTTACTCATAAGAGATCCTAACATCATCAGGCTGTCCTCCATGTTCGTTATTATCTCTGAGGTGCTGTCTCCCCTCAGCAGCAGCTCTCCGCGAGTCTTAAAGTTTGCAAATGTAAATGTCTTGTTGTCCCATTCAGCAATAACCATCTTGAGCTTCTGTTCAATGTCCCGCTCCTTTACTGCACTGATGCAAATATCCTGAGCAAGTCAAATCACACTGTTGTTATAACACTGACTTAAATTAGGTTCCACATAAAGACATTTTAAAACTTTGTATAGTGCAAACATTTGATGCAGAAACTACAGATGATATAATTCAATTTGCAAATAAATCACCTCAATTTCTTCTTTATATTTGAGCAAAGGAGCCTCCATAATATTACGCAGCTTGAAAGTTTCAGTCTCCACTTCAAATGGATGCCCAGTCACCTGATTCAAGGAACCAAAGAAACCATTCATGTGTGTTTTAAATCATTTCTAAAACATGGTCTTTATTATGTATTTTTTCATGTGTTTTCACTCTCACCTCAGTAATTCTCTTCCAGTGACGTGTCATCATAGCTTTATTGCTCATCAGTTCAAGCAAAGGACAACACTCACTGAATTCATCAATAGTTTTCTTGAGATCCAGGAACGCCGGCCACTCTTTCAACGCTCGTGGCAACTTGCGACATCTATTTTGATCACACAAAATAGATATATTACATTTTTAAGTCAATCATACTGCAGGGATATCTGTCAATGTGCAAAAGCAGGACAGGTCTTTTGCAGCACTGTGCACTGAGCCTTGAATACCACCTCTAAAACTGACAGACAGCATTAACTCTAGTGGAGGAAGTTGTCTTGACTTTTGCATCGGCACGAATTTCTCACAGCTTTCCTTTTATATAAATGAAGAATAGTACATTGTATCTGGTGATGAGTTGTTTTTCTCTTTGATTGTCAATTTCTGTTTTGAAAATGTTAATTCTGATTGTTTTGTCCAATAAAATGAGTTTAATAAATACAAAAATAATGTAATATTGTGCTCTAAAAAGCCTTTTTTCCTTTATTCTAAATGATTAATACTGACCGTGTTTGAAAATCCAGGAGCTCATTATTGATTCTTTCGATGTGTATGTCTGCCCAGAGTATATCGTGGTAACCATTCACAGTGTCAATCACATTGTTGTAAAGTCCATATAATTTTTGCAGTAATGTCAGCTGCTTTCTTATTTCCAGCAGCTGAGGATGTTGTGTAACAGGAAGTCCAAACAGCTCCTCTCCTCCAGTGTAAGTAATGTATTTCCTGAAGAGATTGTCAAATCGATTCTGGAAATGAAGTAAAACGACTATGTAAAAACAAGCACACAGCTCAGTTTGAAAACATTTGGATGAACTGGGCTCAGCACCTGAAACATAATCAGTCTATCGCTTGCATCTTGTGGAGCCAGGCCCACAGCCATTGGTCCATCCTGTCAAACACAGAAACAAAACGGTACTAATTTATGATTTACAAACGCAAGTTCAAACTTAGATCTTGGTATTTTGTTTAACCTTATCATAGTCTCGGTAGAAGTATTGACAGTCTTCCACAAAAGTCTCCACATTGCTCAGCAGTTCTCCCCTGAAGTTTGGCTGCAGGGCCACTAACTCATTCTGCACTTCTGTGGTACGTGAGAGGAGTTTCTCCCAGGTGTATCGTAGTGTGTCTACTTTGTCCACTTCTTCTTTTGCAACAGACAGCTCAAATTTGTGAAGCATGGCGTATGACTCCTGTTTGGAAAAGGTAACGTTATTGCATCAATTCTACAGAGGAAAGCCACAGAGAGGGCTCATATGTACTTTACCTCTACAGGTCCAACTTGGAAATCGACAGATATCTGATGCTCTCGGATCTCCTTGAGCGCTGCCATGGCAATACGAATGTCATCCAAGTCTTTGATTTGGCGATTCAGTTTCTTCCCTGCTTCATCTACAAACGTGAAGATCTGCTCCATCTCAGAGTGGTACTTCCTGTTGCTGTTCATACCATAGTCCACCATCCAGCTCTTGGTTTCAGCCGTGAGAGACATCTTCAGATCAGCTAATGTCAGAACGAATTTAAAACCAGTTCAAAAATCAAAAGAGTAATTATTTTGAGATTGAGCTTTTACCTGTGAACAGTGCTAAAGCTCCAACAGAGATGTATTCAGGCTCAGAGAGGATTTGAGTTTGAAGGTTTTTGTAATAAAGAATATGACTCTCGAATTCAGACAACAAGGGAGACCCCTGAAGGAACCTACAATGAGTAAAGCAACACTATCATCCCTGTCATTAAAACAGTTAAAAACACATGAATCAAATAGTTCATAGTAGTACTTCCGCATGGTGTCCTCTCTGTCTTTCCTCCAGATGTGGTGGTAACAGCTGAATCGATCCAAAGCAGTGTTTACTTCCTGGAAATGCAATTTTAATTATACACATTTCAAGAAGCCGTTGACAATTGACATTGATAGCATAAAAGGATACAAACGGTTTATACCTTTTTTGTACAACTGATCGAGGAGCTTAGAACAGAAATTAATTTGACTATTTCCTTGTTTTCAGACACACTCTTGTAGTAGTTTCGGACTTGCACTGGGATGGACTGGGCCGCTGCAGCTGATATATCTGAGGTGCTTCCATCTAACATCGCAAATGAATTTACACAATATTAATGCAATTCTCTGTCATCATTTGTCAAACGTAGAAACAGGATTTTTCAGATTTTTTTTTTAGATTGAATAGAATACAGTCATTTATCTTCACAAACTGTACCTGCCAGACTCCGATAAGTTCCGGCTCCATCTTCTGATTCGCTTTCAGAGCTGTCTTGCTTTAAGCCTGCCAGTCGTCGTTCATGCATTTTCCTCTGTAAAAAAAACAAACATTTCATTCAATTGCTTTGTAATATGTTGATTTTAGTGGCAACGTTTGAAAACCTTTATGTGACCTTGACACACTTAACTCACTTTGGAGATCCTCTCTTTGCTCCACTGGCCGACTCCTTTACTAACACTGACCACACACTCCACCGCTCGGTTCAGAGTCTGTTGGGTCTCCTCTAGAGCCGGCACCATCGCAATATTTGGAATGGAGAGAGTCACGCTCACTCTGAAGATTGCAGGCTGAACTCTGGACTTTGTGAAACTGAATGAATCATTTTCAGCTACAGACGAAAAACAAATTAGGAAGAAAGTAAAAGAAAACTTTGAGATAAAAGCAAACTGGCTATTGAGCGAACCAGTGCTTACTCATGAAATGCCCTTGCGAAGAGTGGATATGTTTGCGTAACATCTCTAAGGTATTGCGCGTCAGTCTGAGTAAGGCGTCTACATTCCGATGGTTAAAATAAGAAAGCAGTTCTCGAGCTTCTTCTTCCATGATTTCGATTAAGTCTCTCTTTTTCTTTTTCCTCATCAGGGGAGACGAGGGGCCGACACTCGGAGGTGGCAACAAGGTATTTCTGGAGACGAGGTGACCCTCTGAACGGTGCTCGTCTTCACCTGAGACAGAAATACTCTTATATAACGGAAAGGTTTACCAGCACAACACAGTATAAGATGGTGTCCTTATGCGTGGACACAGCTGAACATAAATTATGGCCTTATTACCTTCACTGTCTACGTGATCTACAGGCTTATTTTCAGGAGGGTTTTCTTCTACAGTTTTCTCCACCTCGTCTCTTTGATTGTGGTCAAACTCCATCAGCATGTTGATAAGTTCATTAGCCGCCTCCTCCACCAGCGAGCTCTTCGTGTGCAGTATCTGGGCTTGTTTTATACATAGGTCCTATAAATATGGATTTGGGCACTGGTAAAGCTTAAGGTGCAGCGTTTGTAGAGGACAATCTGCCACCTGCTTGTCTCTATGGAGATGCTTCGGAGATAGATAGATAGATTTTCATGCCAAATTGGAAAATTCCAGGCAGAGCAACAGCAGCTCCAGAAACAAGCAGGTGGCAGATCCTCCACCAGGAGAGTTACATAGTGTACCTTTAAACATAGATGCATAGCTTCAATAGCTTCAGTATTTATTTAGAGTCAACGAACAGTTAAGCCAGAAAAAAAAGGTAAACATAAATCATGAGCCTGTGGTGAAAACAGCGTGTTTACCCGTGTTGTCTGAACAAACTCCTCGCAAGTAACAGGCTCGTCCTCTGGCAGCACACACAGCGTGGAAGCACTCATCTCCTGCAGAACCGCGTCAATCCTAAACTCCACCAAGTCATTTACTCGGTCTATCAGCAGCTCTAAGTCCTCTGGAGACACAGGAGAGGGATTTGACAGAGACAGGCACAGAAGGGCTCAAACAGATGAACCCGAAAAGGCGAGAAAGTTCAGATAGGGCTTATAACAGGGACACAAAAGCTCAGCTGCGCAGAAAGTGTACGAAGGCAATTCATTCACATCGAACTCCTAAAAATCCAGTCAAATTTTGGACTCTTACCAAGAGATTTTTCAATGCGAGAGAGGTACTTGTCTATAGTTAGAGATGTCCAGTTGAGAGTAGTTAAACCAGGCAAAAGGGCCTCATCCACCTGTCAAAGGTTGAATATTATGTAAGGGTTGCTGTGATTGATAATTATAAACAACTGAAATATAATAACAAGACGTTGAAATAAAAAAGGATAAATAAAGGTTTTCACTTGGATGAAAACATTTGAATAAAACAGCCTGAGACGAAACAGACAAAACATCTTACCTTAGCAACATGTGGCGTAGCGAGTTGTTCAAAGACGCTACGAATCTTTGCTCGTACTCTGGTATTTTCACTCAACATTAACTGAAATATCAAAAGTATAAACATAAACATAAACTGAGAAACACAATTTAGCAGGACAAGGTACATCACAATAAATATACAAACAATCAACATAAACGTCTGCTGTATGGAAAGTACCTGTAAGTTATTGTAGTTCTTTTTGAGGCTGTCCTGTTTTTGCAGCAGCACAGAAGCAAAGGGTGGGATCTCCAAGTCCATTCTTTTCATGCAGTTTGTCTCTCTTATCTGGGTCAGGATTTCAGGGTCAAGGTTCACAAAAAGCTCCCCAGTTGCTTGAGACCTGACCAAGAGAGACACCTGGAGACCTGCTCTGGCATCTTCCATCTTTGTGTTGAACATGAGGGAATCACATTTGTGAACAAAACTACTCATAACAGCATGAGAGAGATTTATGCAAGAGCCTTTTTATGTTGTGTTGTAAACTAGTTCACCTTTTTCATCCAGTTTTGATGATAGAGTATCTCAAACTCTAGCAGAACTCTTGCCACCCTGTTGTAGTTTTTGATGATTATTTTTGCTTCAACAGTAGAAAGAACGCCTGGATGCTGCACAGCAACAAAATAACATTGTTAATATTGTATTTTGCCTCATAACTGCACACAAAATGTATGATTGCAAACCTGTTGAAAGAGGTCCATTGGGCCCTGGATTCTGCTGTAAAGATTTCGGGCCCACATGATTCGACCTGCTACAGGTGGAAGGTCTCTGCCGATGGGAGGGTCGAGCTTTTGTTTGATGTAAATACGGGAGACCATTTCGATGTCTCGGCCATAGCTTTGTAGAATCCGCTGATACTTGTCCTCGATGCCAAGGTCAGGAATCCCTAGTCTGTTCAATAGGCACATTATAATTCAACTGTTCAGTGTTGGACATCATCTTCTTATTGTACAAGCTACAGGAACAGGCAATATACAAATACATATTATTTTTACCTCTCAAATTTCTTCAACACATTTAACGCTCTTTCTGTATTTTGGATTTTCTCAAAAGTGCTATCCATAAAACCTTTGAGGTCATTCTGTATGAAAGTAGAGCATGTTAGCTGCTTATGTAATGAAGTCTTTCATTTGGAAACGTTTGACTTACATGGAGCTCCAAAGTACTTTTGCAGAAGTCCTCATAGTCTGTGTCGAAGTCAGTTCGCCTGTGGTCCAGAAAACTGTAATGTTTTTTCTTCATGATCTGGACAATAGTCTATGTCAAGAAGAATAAAATAATATTACATAAAAATGTATTTGCAGAAATCTTTTTTTACAAGTCATGCCACTACTTTTTACTTTGGGGATTAGAAACTTTAAATATTTAGTTTTGAACCCCCTTAAGTAATAAAGTAAGAAATAAACAGGAAACACAGTAATGTGTCACATTAAATGCACTGGGCACTGGAAGTGTTAGGAATAACATGATGTCAAGTAATGAAATGAGTGATGCCAAATGTTACTGTGTGTTATATCTACTTGAGCTGGATGGAAGTACTGTAAGACCATGCATTTAATGGATATTCCAAAAGTACACATTACCTCCCATTTCCCCTGCATTTCTGCAGTCTGCGTTCAATAAAAAGAATAAATACTGTTTTATACACTTTCATGTATTCATTTAAATGTTGGAACTATTCATAATTAGACCGTGATAATGACTGTAAAATACTGAATATTATCCGGTTTTATTTAGTAATTCTGCCTAAAATATTGTGTATGAAAATCTGTACGAACCTGATTCTTTGTATTCATTGTCTCCAGTCCTTCGATCTTAGAGTCTTGTAAAACAGAGTAGGTGGAAATAGTGGTGAACATATCCAAGATCTTGTTGAGTCGTCTTTGGAACGAGTCAAATTTTCCAAAAATGTACATCTCGCTAAAATCAAACTGTCTCTCTGCTGGAGTCTGCTGCAGCTTTTCCTTGGTCTTCTGGTAACACTGCTGATATTCCTTCAGTGGGAGTCAAAACATCAGCTTCAGGTTTGCCCTTAAACATTACTTTCTGTATAGTTTACCTTGTTTAAAGAAATAGAAGCTCTGATTTTCGCTGCCACTTGTTCTTGGGGCTGGTCCCACATTGTATTAGCCCCATTATTTGTGATATACGCCTTGCACGCCGTGATCATCTGATTTGTCACCTAAAAGTCCACAAAAAGAACTACTGTAATGTAGTTAGCTGGAAAAGGGCTTAGGTGAATACAATTACAGTAGCAACTTAACTAATGAACCGAGTACGAGACAAAACGTGCCTCAGTGGTTCATTGAGCAATAATTTGCAGATGAATTGTGACAGTTAATCTAATATTGTTTTGCTCAGTGAACATGAACAGCCTATTGTATTTCAAATGCACTCACCTTCACAAAAATGGATGTAATCTTTTCCGGCGTATTGTAGTAGCGAGAAATGTTGTGAATCATCCGAATGGCATTGATCAGACTGGGTATTGCATCCACCATTGTCACCTATGGAGAGGAGAAGTCTAAGCTTTGTTCAAGATGACGTGATTTATATGTGAAGGTTTCGTACAGGGTCACTGTTATAAAGCGGGTCACAAAACTTCTCCAGACTGTAGAGGTATTTCACATTGTCTTTTGCCTCGTTAGCCGCGTCAGTAATCCTGATGTCAAGTTCACGCCATGTCTGGAAAAGAGAATATGCAGTTTGACTTACAGTCCAGTTACAGTACGTTTGATAATGCTTATTCATCTTTTATATAGCACTTTTTAGGGCAGGACTGAACTAGTTCTGCTCCCCTCTGCACAGTATACATTGTAGCTCCTCGGACAAGCACATTGAGATTGAAAATAACTTCTGGATGACGATCGGAATGTCTGGATTTTGAAAACATTGCCCAGATGAGTACCGTTGAGTCCATTTCCACCGTTTTGCAGACACTTGCTTTAAAATGTTGTGTGGCCACAGCTGCCCTGGGGTAGACTGACGGAAACATTGCTGTCAATCTGCAACACTTTTTATTTATTTTTATTTTTATTTTTTTCCCCCTCCATTCCTTATTAGGAAATGAGAGGTTTTGTCTATAGGAGTTTTTGTTTGTAAGAGTTTTTGTTTATAAGAGTTCTTCTATTAAGAGTGTTTTTTTATGAGTTGTCTGTCATTTTCCTCTGTATCTACCTGCGTTGCAACAATGAAATTTACCATTGTGTGGACAATAAAGGAATATCTAATCTTCCTCTTTGACCACCAATCTCTCACTCACGCACTTTATTCACACTAGACAAGGTGAGTGAAGTGACACTAGAACTGCTGTGGAACCTGGTATTCTT
Organism: Eucyclogobius newberryi; assembly: GCF_026437365.1. Classification (NCBI taxonomy): domain Eukaryota; kingdom Metazoa; phylum Chordata; class Actinopteri; order Gobiiformes; family Gobiidae; genus Eucyclogobius; species Eucyclogobius newberryi. Next base: position 23,451,014 of record NW_027315945.1, on the reverse strand, counting down.
AGCAGTCTCTCACTCGAGTAATAACCAGGCCCAACACTGCTTAGCGTCCAAAATAAGTCTAGCACTGTCAAGGTGGTACAGCCAATTTATTTACACTCCACACTCCAAATGTACCTTGATGAGTTTAGACTTGGCAAGCAAAAGCACTCCCAAAGCAGCTCTAACGTCTGGACTCTTAAGCTGTTCCAGAAGGTAGTTGAAGCGGGACATCCTTCTCTTCCAGTAGTCCAGTTCAGCTCGAGGACCAAGATCGTCTGCTTCCTTTCTTAACTGGTCACTCTCAGTAAGAACCTAGAAACGGTTGAAACATAATTCAACGGGCGATGCTACAGTCTGTCTGGTATAACGATCGGTCAGAGCTTCTTGTCATGCGTAATTGACACTTTTACGTAAGTACAAATTCACGCAGCAGTGTATTTTTAACCATTTTCAGTTGCCTTTGTACTAGTTCTTTTACATTACTTAAATTCAGCCTGGAAAAGAGAATTGCCACTGAAGGATGTTGCTAAAATCGTATCAGAACTATTCAAAAACACCACCAATGTTGGGCCCTTAAAACACTCCAATGCATCTAATATATATTCCCCTGAGTCCTTATGTTTTACCAGTTCAATCTGCTTAATCCAGACTTTCATGCAAGCCTCTATCTTGTCCGTGGTCTCGGTGCTGTGAGCGGCTGCCATGTAGTCCGCTGGGGTTTTCATCCCGCGCAGGTCAAGCGTGTCACACTCCTTCAATGTCACCTGGAACACAGCCACACCACAAACAAACATCGCAGTTATTTTTCTACTGGTGAATATGGACGTTTTTAAATCAATACAATCACTTGATGTATCCTTGAGGCACGGAAAGATACATTGCAGTACAAGTTTTCTATTTCAATCACGTCTGCGATTTATGTTTTAGTAGTACGATACGGTTGTGCACGTTTCAAACACAAAAGAGCATTAAATCTTCATGAAAAAGTTAAGTATTGAACTGCTAAACTAATACAATAATCACATGCATTTTAGAACTTTTCTGTAGCGGTCTAAACTACAAGATTGACAGCATTTATACAGAATGAGACTAACAGGCTATGATGTGTTACCTTTTCTTGCAGGCTTTCTTGTGCTCCAACCAGAACATTTACAAAGCTCTCTAATGATGATATGAAGTCATGTTTGACAGTCTGGGCCTGAGGACTGGCCAGTTCTCCCCAGCCATGATTCATCTTCCTCAAAGTCGGGATGAAAATTTCGGCGAGAAGCTGCTCCACACTTTTTAATAGGCCTCCTTCAGTCGTGTCCAAAATGTTGAAGTTTACATCCTAAAATCAAACAGTCTGTATAAAACCGGGAGGCACTTAGGTCTTGCCAAACCATTAGAGCAGCAAACATCTCCTGTCGGGGCGGCAAACACATTTCAAACAGACAGCACGTTGCCGAAGAGGAAAACTATCCAGCTGATCATTATACTCATCACCTGATCTTTGAGCTTGTAGGTATCATTGAGCCTTGGTTACATGGCTGATCTGTGTAGGTCATTAGCTCCGTGGCTGACAGTAGGTGATTAACAAGAATCAATAACACTGCTTAGACTGACCTATGGTATCACTGTGATAATGTCAAGCCTCCTATTGTGCCCCCCGCTCTGGAAACGGAAACTGTCTTTGCCATTAATCGCAAACAAAAGGTCTCCAAGAAAGACTGCTGTGAACACAAGGCGAGCGCGCACACTTTAAATTTGACACTGCTTTGTTTGCTTGCTATTATCAAAAGTGCTGTACAACTGCACATGAGGAGTTATGAATATGTTGTGGAAAGCAATGCACATGGGCCTATACATAATAGAATAGAATAGAATAGAAATAGAAATAATAGAAGATGTGCGACAGGCTTCTACTCTGACAATGTTCAAATCTAAGCTAAAAACAGTTTTTTTTATGACTTAAATTGTATTTAATTAGTTAATTTTATTGTATTTATGTTTCTGTAATTTCTTTGTGATTTTAATGCATTTTTCCTGCTGTGTGAAGCACTTTGAATTGCCTTGTGTATGAAATGTGCTCTACAAATAAACTTGCCTTGTCATACATTATTTTGTAACGTTTTGTTATATTCAGTGCGTGTAAAGTTCCGCTCTATACGCACAAATTTATAGCTTCATCTTTTAATTGAATTACAGAAAATGTTGACTGACAAAACAGCATTTACTCAAACCTTTAACTCATTTAGTTTTTCTTCTATATCAGACGTCGACCTTGACATGTTTCAACTGCGTCTTACACTCTGATGTAGATGAAAACAATCTAAAGTTGTTGACTGGTTTGCCACATTTTGCCGGCTGACTCACCCGGTGTATGTTCTCTGAGGTGATTGTTTTCGAAGGGTTGGCTCGAGTGAAGAAGACACATACTCCAGTCAAGGCTACGTCTCTGCCGTCTGTCACAAAGACTTGAGGCCTCTTGGTGGTGTTAGGCTGCGGGACAACAGGCGGCAGAGGTACAGGCTCTGCTGCTGCTGCTGCTGCTGCTGCTGCTGCTGAGACAGAAGCAACATTAAAGTATCCGCACTCAAACACGCTACAATAAGACAAATGCACAAACCGAGCTTCAAATGTATACGAGAGGTTAGTTAGACTGTCACTAAAACAGAGTGAACATGATTATATTTAAAGATTTTACTACAAATGTTGCCTATTTTTCCCAGTTTGACCAGTTTGGCAATGTTTATAATGTTATGTCCTGGTTAGACATGAGCAGCAGATGTGTTTAATGCTAGAGTGCAGAGGAGGGACGGTCGGCTATGATTGGTCAAGCAAAGTTATGAAGTTTAGGGAAATAAGTAAGATTAGAGTTAGGTTATAGTTTACGTTAAGAGAATTGTAATGTATCTCATAAATCAGGCAGTGTAACAGAAGTTGACTCGTTACCGTGGCAACCAGATCACTTCCGTCCCTCCGAACCCGACTATCGAGCACTAATCATGTGACATTGGCAGAGGTAGTTCTGCAATAAAGGGCTAAATCCATAAAATGGCATTGTAGTTTTAAGTCCATGGCCCAAACACGTCGTTCTGAAATGTAGTTGGATGGTGGTGTAGTCTACAGTCTACAGTGGTGGTGTAGTCTACAGTCTACAGTGGTGGTGTAATCTACAGTCTACAGTGGTGGTGTAATCTACAGTGGTGGTGTAGTCTACAGTGGTGGTGTAGTCTACAGTCTACAGTGGTGGTGTAATCTACAGTGGTGGTGTAGTCTACAGTGGTGGTGTAGTCTACAGTCTACAGTGGTGGTGTAGTCTACAGTGGTGGTATAGTCTACAGTGGTGGTATAGTCTACAGTGGTGGTGTAGTCTACAGTGGTGGTGTAGTCTACAGTCTACAGTGGTGGTGTAGTCTACAGTCTACAGTTGTGGTGTAGTCTACAGTGGTGGTGTAGTCTACAGTGGTGGTGTAGTCTACAGTCTACAGTGGTGGTGTAGTCTACAGTGGTGGTGTAGTCTACAGTCTACAGTGGTGGTGTAGTCTACAGTGGTGGTGTAGTCTACAGTGGTGGTGTAGTCTACAGTCTACAGTGGTGGTGTAGTCTACAGTGGTGGTGTAGTCTACAGTGGTGGTGTAGTCTACAGTCTACAGTGGTGGTGTAGTCTACAGTGGTGGTGTAGTCTACAGTCTACAGTGGTGGTGTAGTCTACAGTGGTGGTGTAGTCTACAGTGGTGGTGTAGTCTACAGTCTACAGTGGTGGTGTAGTCTACAGTCTACAGTGGTGGTGTAGTCTACAGTGGTGGTATAGTCTACAGTGGTGGTGTAGTCTACAGTGGTGGTGTAGTCTACAGTCTACAGTGGTGGTGTAGTCTACAGTCTACAGTTGTGGTGTAGTCTACAGTGGTGGTGTAGTCTACAGTGGTGGTGTAGTCTACAGTCTACAGTGGTGGTGTAGTCTACAGTGGTGGTGTAGTCTACAGTGGTGGTGTAGTCTACAGTGGTGGTGTAGTCTACAGTCTACAGTGGTGGTGTAGTCTACAGTGGTGGTGTAGTCTACAGTGGTGGTGTAGTCTACAGTCTACAGTGGTGGTGTAGTCTACAGTGGTGGTGTAGTCTACAGTGGTGGTGTAGTCTACAGTCTACAGTGGTGGTGTAGTCTACAGTGGTGGTGTAGTCTACAGTGGTGGTGTAGTCTACAGTCTACAGTGGTGGTGTAGTCTACAGTGGTGGTGTAGTCTACAGTCTACAGTGGTGGTGTAGTCTACAGTGGTGGTGTAGTCTACAGTGGTGGTGTAGTCTACAGTCTACAGTGGTGGTGTAGTCTACAGTGGTGGTGTAGTCTACAGTGGTGGTGTAGTCTACAGTCTACAGTGGTGGTGTAGTCTACAGTGGTGGTGTAGTCTACAGTCTACAGTGGTGGTGTAGTCTACAGTGGTGGTGTGGTCTACAGTGGTGGTGTAGTCTACAGTCTACAGTGGTGGTGTAGTCTACAGTGGTGGTGTAGTCTACAGTGGTGGTGTAGTCTACGGTGCCTTGTTAATTTCAGTCCAATATACTTCCTGTGATTTCCTGTGTTATTTAATGTGTTTCTTTACAAACTGCCACCAAACTAAGTCATGATTAGAAAAGCACGGGAACCTGCCACATACTCTTAAAACACAATACTTACTAGCTTCAGCAGGCTCTGTATCCTGATAGTAAAACATAAGATGTGGGAGGCCCTGGGACACAAAGAACTGCTCCATGCGCTCAATCTGGGAAGAGAAAAGAACATACCTGAGCCACGCCCACATGGATAATAAACCATAAATAAATGAACAAGAACAACACTATACCTGGTTCCCCTCCAGTATGGCATCTTCCACATCTGATTTTTCCAGGCCCAGGCATAAAGCCACAATGCTGAAAATGTAGTCATGTCTCCCATCAAGTTGTGCCCGCTTTGCTTCGCGCTCCTCCTTCAGCTTTTGCTAAACACAATACAACAAGCAATAAGTTCCAGATTTTAGCTTTAGATTGTACGGATTCCAGAATACACCGAACGTTGCCCATTTTACACTGTATAGACTGAACAAATGGTGGGACACATGAATACTGTTATTGCAGCCTCTGGTTCAGGATGTTGGGACACTAAAATCAGCCACAATGATGTTGCTAAGTACTGCTGCTTAGTAACACAAGAACAAGGTCGACCGATAAATTAGATGAGGCTGCTTGAACATGGCAGCAGCTCCAGCTCGCTCGTTTAGCCTTACATGAGTCTGGTGAGAAGAAACATCGACTGCAATAATTATTCTGTGCTTAAAAATACTTCCATTGACGTCATTTTGAGCCTTCCTTAAGGGTATACGTTGAAAAGTGCAAGAATACTCTACAGGGGTTAGTGTTCTGATGCGTTTTACAAAGAAGACATGAATAGATCTTTTTTTTTTCTTTAAACATCGATTTTTCAGATGCTTTTCAGAAAAAGACCCTCAAAATACTTGTAAACTAACATAAAAAAAGGAAATTGTCAAAGTTTCACACTTTTTCTTATTTTTACAAAGTTTGATCTAAAAAAATAATAATACACAAAAAACAAAGAAGTCATTTTTGACAGACATGCGTAATAAAAGAAGAAAAATAAGCTCTGAAAGACATTTTTACAAAACAAAAGACATTGATAGATTCAGCTGTGAACAGTAAAACAAAGTAGGGCTGGAATCGAGTAATCTGGGGATTATTCTTTCAATTAATTGATTAATAATAATAATAACGATAATTAATAATGTCTTGCACTTGTAATGCAGGCTTGTTGAACCTTCTCAAAGCGCTACACTGTCATTTATCTTTTACTCCACAATTGGTGGTGTTAAATTATTTCTGTAGCCTCACCTGCCTTGGGGCAGACTGACAAAAGAGAGGCTGCTGTTGGCCCCTCCAACCACCATTTACTACTCATACATCTTCCGCTTTCTTACCAGGCAAGGTGGGTGAAGTGTCTTGCCAGAGGACACAACAGACCATTGAACCACTGTCTGCTGCTTAGAGCACGAGAGGCCAGATGAAGCTAAAGAAATGCCGCTTGAGGACATCTTGAATTATTTATCAAAATAGTTTTTCTCAGCACATAATGATCCAGTGCTTAGTTCAGAAATTATTATTTAATTATCAAAATAGTATAAAAAGAGATTATGAAAAATGGAAATTAAGATAATAAGTGAGTAATATTTCTGCACTGTTATAAGTCATTTTCACATTTAAAGACATGTATTAGCACATTTCTGTGAGATTGACATGTCTGAATAGTGTTATTCTGAAAACAAAAAAAAGCATAGATGGATATGAATGTCGCCCACCCATACCTAACATCAACAAAAACCCAAGTTTCACACAAATGCAAACTGTAACAAAAGCAAAGAAGTCATATTTGGCAGACAGTTCAAACACTGACTACAATGAGCCTGTCACATAATAAAACAACACAAAAAACACGCTCTGACAGACCCTTTTTTCAGAACGAAATTACTTGATAGATTCAGCTGTGAGCTCCAGTAAAATGACGCCACACCCTGAGCTAAACTAAAGTAAAGTAAGACCACTGTGCCGGTAACAGGCTTACTGCTGTATTCAAATGACTGACGCACAGCTGTGAAGGAAAATGTGCAAAAAGAAACTTGTTGTTTTGCCTTGTCACAGTCAGAAAGCAGAAAAAGGTGGCACACATACACACACACACATGCAGCCACGTGTACACTGGAGTCCTTCTGCAGCTGTAAAGGTGAGCAATTGTACCTATGTTCAAATAACGCCAGTCATCCTACCTGAATCACTTTACCAATAATCCGTTTCCAGAGTATCTTCCCATACATAGTGGAGATTGATCTTCACATCCCTGGTGCAAAGTTTGCCATATCTGGTCTTCAAGGCATATCACTTTCTCATTAGCGTGTGCACAGCGGACCGGACACTCTCACCCATTAAGTGACCATCCCTATCAGAGCTTGCACAGCGGACAGCGCTGAGATGAACCAACTGGAAGCTATGCATCTTTGTTTAACGGAATTGTTGTTTTGGAGACATGCAGAATTGAAATATTGAGTATAAAAAAACAGCAATAAATAATTAAAAATAAAAAGAACAGAATACTCAATATAATCTCATTTACAGCACATGTTGAACTTTTTCGATAGATTGCTATATTATCTGTCTGAATATTGCAAACTAGATTGTGCTTGATTCTAGTGACTTTTATTTTGGGTAAATTGTCATATCATGCTTCTGATTTTATGACAGTGACACACTCACTCCTCCTATTGGTCAGCCTCTGTTATTATGTTATTATTTCTCAAAGACCATAACGCTTTGTTGTAATACAACTGAAATTGTGATTTTGGAACTAGAAAATTATGATAAACAATTAAATTCAATTTTTTGTACAGCTTAATTTCACACCAGCAGTCACCTCATGAAATTGTTAATTTAACCAACAAAACAAGTTGGAAAATCAAACACTGAAAATGTCACTGAGACAAGCATATTTTGTCATCTGGCCAACACTTTTGTTATTTAGTCATTTTAATATTGGATGATTTTTTTGCCATATCAATTCTTATTCTTCAACTTAAATCTGTGAACACATTACCGGTACTTTGACCATAACATATAACTTACAAACACATTTGCATCTCGTTTCTGTGCAGGACGGAAAGACAGAGCTCACTGAAACATTATAAGATCCCTTGTCCTTATTTGCATTCACCAGTTCGATTTCGATATGCTTAGTGCAGTTTCTAAACCCGTCACATGAATCATGAATTACATAGCAGATAGCTAAGAAGCCAAGTTGTCTGTAACTTCAGAACTCTTGGGTCAGCTTACCTTGTTCTGATAGTCTGCCGTAAAATGCAGCATCATTGAAGTCCTTTCAAACTGACACTTCTTTTCAAGGCATTTTCAGCTCCCTAATTAGCGCCGCTTTTCTTTACAATACTGAATTACAGCTTACGACACTGACAAGGAGACAGAACAAGCGTCTTTGCTGCAGTTTGTGGACAATCAGTCTTCTTATTTGCCATGTGAGAAAGGTTACCTGCCCTGAAATTATGTGTGTGCCTCCTAAAGGGGCAATGGTGTCGCATGACCACCCGGCTGTACGGGCATTATCAAGTCTCACCTTACCATGCTCTATTGACAATGACAGACAAGGCAGAGAAAGACCTTTTTCCAAAGCTCTACACTGAAACAGATAGATGCATTAGGGGGTATGAGAAGAAACATTAAGTTACTGCTCAAACAAAAACATGCAATTTACTAATGATAAATAAGTAGATCAGATAATGCATGCGAGTATTGTGTGGTAATTAGGTGAAAGTACTGCAAATCCTGTGCATTCTTTGCTTCAGTCTCATCTTGTCCTGTTCTCGTTTTAGATGTGCACTAAAAAGATCATAAGCATGAATCTTAAACTGAATAGCTGCCCTGGTGTAAAGTCATAAATGCTCTTCAAGTAAAACTTTGCCACAGAGGCTAGTAAATAGTGTGAAACGCAGATTGGCTCCTCTGTGTCCTGCAGATGAGGGACACCGCTCACCCCACTGATGGTTTGATATTGAATAAATGATTGTGGGGCTTTGCATTTAAAAGCGGTTTGATCATCAATTTTTCACACAGCCATGACTGATTTTCTGTGTCGGACTGTCTAGTTGGGAACTAGAGTGAAACAGGAGAGTGAGAGTGAATTATAAATGAGGGGCTGGTGAGAGCTGGAAGAAACAGAAGCAAGAAACAGAAGAGGCTCAACGCTCTCCCCGAAGAGACCCACGCTGACACAGACAAAGCAGATGTTTAAATATCACCATTGCAAGAAAAAATGAAAAATGATACCGTTTAAATCTTTAAAATCAGTAAGAGACGCCATTGACGTTAAATGAAACACAGCTTTCTGTTTTCAGGACGAATTATTGATTTGTCTTTGCTAACAGACTGCTTAAGGGGCTGTGTTTTTTACCCACACTATGGCAGTTGTGTTTATAAGCTAATTTAATATTAATGGCATGCAGAAAACAATACCTGTACTCGCGAGTTCATCCAAAGTTAATTTTACAGGAAGCACTTCACATACGTTGGTATTTTTAGCAACAACATTGGTTTGAATGGAAACGAGTCTATTTCAGTCCCATAAATAAAGCCTTTGTTATTCATACAATTTTAACATTTTATCAGATAATTGTTATTCATCATTTGGACAGATGGAGAAGCTATCGCCCGAATCGAATTGTTCACTGGGGGAAGTGAAATATGGTTGAATTAATAATAAAAATATCCTTCAGCATTTTGACAGGTTATCCAGGTTGCAGGTGTACCATGAATAAGTAAATAATAATGCATTTTTTAGTATTGAAACAGGCAGCTGAAAGCACAACTTCTACAATGTTTTTTTATTTTTTATTTGTGCAGCCATTTACTTCACAGAAAGCAAACAAAAGTGGTCTACGACAAGAACTCTCCTGAACACAACCCTCCTGCTAGACAATTATGGTAGATTTCAGTAACATGCCAGTCATAGGCTATATTTCTCTGCATTTTTTATCTTATTAGTGTGGTACTTGCATCTCACAGCTTTTCTGCTCTGATTTAAGTTTAAGTGCCTGTATGTGGCGCCATCTTGTGGACATACTCAGTCTACACACACATGAGCCATTGCTTTGAGCCTCATCATGGCTTAAAAGGAGGTGTGTGATATCAAAGTGCTTCTAATCCACATACCAACAAGGCTCAGAGTTGTTTTATAGGCTTAAATACACATTAGGCTGGACGATTATTTTTTTAAAAAAAGGAAAAGGAAAGGAAAAGAAAGAAAGAAACGAGAAAAAAGCAGAAAAGAAGCAGTGCAATAGACACTTATGATTTATTTTCGAATAAATAACACATAAGAAAAGTCCAACCTGGATCTCCTTGAATATCTCAGAAGGGGCAGCAATCTGGCAAGGTCTGTTCCTGTAGCTCACTTTAGCGGTGCGTGAGTTCAGCGACGTCATGGCGCAAACATTCCTCTGTAGGTCGTTCTTCCCTCAGCTACAGCGAGTTATTATCATGTGTAACAATCACTGTAAAATGTGCTTGGTCTTGAAGATGGTAAAGAAAAGGGTTGCATCCCATAAAACACGCAAGCGACACTGTGGAAATCACGGTATGTTGTTAGTCGTTTCTATGGTAACGGAGTGCGGCAGTGGGGTTGGTACCCAAGTCAGAGGCGCTAGACAAAGTTACACATTAATTCTCCTCTCAAGTCTCAGGTTACAAGGTACACAAGCTCCTACTGAGCAGGCAAAAGAAATATTATATATGTTTGTTGTGCTTAGAAAATACCACATGGATGCACCAAACCTTATGTCCAAGGACGCGATCTAAGAAGAAAGAAAGAAAGACAGACAGGAAGAAAGGAAGGAAGACAGGAAGAAAGGAAGGAAGGAAGAAAGAAAGAAAGGAAGAAAGGAAGGAAGGAAGAAAGGAAGAAAGAAAGAAAGAGAGAGAGAAAGGAAGAAAGAAAGAAAGAGAGAGAGAAAGAAAGAAAGAGAGAGAGAAAGAAAGACAGACAGTAAGAAAGAAAGAAAGAAAGGAAGGAAGAAAGGAAGAAAGAGAGAAAGCAAGGAAGGAAGGAAGGAAGGAAGGAAGAAAGAAAGAAAGAAAGAGAGAAAGAAAGAAAGAAAGAAAGAAAGAAAGAAAGAGAGAGAGATATTGTGAGGGAGATTGAGAGGGAGAGAAACAGACAGAGATTGAGAGAGACAGAGCGCAAAATGTGACTTTTAGGCATTCGACTAAACGCGCAGTAGATGCACCTTTCACGCACTGCTGCCGTAGCATTTACAATCACGTCTGAACTCTGTCAATGTAAATCATGACACATCCATATATATCTATATCTATATCTATATATCTATATCTATTCTATATCTATATATCTATATCTATATCTATTACCAAAATATCATCACTTCAGATTCAGAACAGTCACTATCCGGAGGTGGCCGCTAGGTGGCAGACGCACGCCGGACAATGACACAACAGCAGCTGTCCTGTGAACTGGGTTAGATAGTTGGGGAAAATGACCTCATGGACCTGCTCTAGGGTCTTTTATACCACTACTATCCCATAAACCAGTATGAGTTCCAGGTCCTGGTCCTGGTATATTCTGATGTGTTTTATTGAGTGGCTGCAGTGGTCTCAGAGCATCACTGCTGCATCAGACACGAGAGAGATCACCAGATGTCTTCTGTATGCTTTACCCCTGCTCCAATGACATCATCCAACAACATCTAGATAAGAAATGAAAAATGAGCAGCAACGACTCCCACGTAGCCCGCACCCGCATCAGCACCGCAGTGTGTGGGGCAGGGGGGGGGGGGGCTTTACTGCTGGGGGGCTGCAGCTGATGAGCGCCACTCGGGCTGTGCGCACAATGCACCAATCCCCACCTTCTCCCCCCTCATCCGACAACGGAATCCCAGGATATCCCACCCACACCCACCCCCCAAAAAACGGAATAGCCCTCCTCTCTCTCGCTGCTTCATCCCCCTCCTCACCTCAGCCTCGCTCCTCCTCCTCCTCCTCCTCCTCCTCCTCTCCTGCCTCACGTCCCAAACTCGGGAGCGCCACATATCGGTCGCCAGGATTTTCCATTCTCGGCCAAAATGGAGGAGGAGGTCTGCCGCTTGTTGAGGGGAGCGCAGCTTGCACGGCCGGGTCTGTCTCAATGAAAGGCGTCGGGGCTCCGTGCTGCTTCTGAACCGCGTCGCGACAGCGTTTTGGCGGGGGGGGGGGGGGGGGAAAGCCCGTGCGTGGATTTCTCCTGTCGCGGTGCGTGCGGCCGCAGCCATGAGCGCAGCGGAGGGGCTGGAAGACGCTGCGAAGGACGCGGCAGACATAGCGGCGTTTTTCAAATCCGGTGAGTCTGTAAAAAGGGGTCTGGGGAGGCTTTACGGGGGCCGTCGGCGTGACCGTGGGGAGAGTGAAATAGCTGGAGCAGTGGTGGATCTTGTGTGATCTCTCGCGGGTGCATGTGCCACAGAGCCAGCCTCAGATGAGAGCTGAACCACGATCCGTCTGGTGACATGTCATCCTGCAGTCTTTGATGACAACACCTCCCCCGTAATGTGCTTCTGATGATCAGTCATGGTGACCCCGTTTCGGCTCGGACCGAGGGGGAGGCTGAGGTGTGGACGCTGCAGCTCCTGTTTTATCTCGTCATGGCTGATTGTACATCATGCTGTGTTTCCCCCCCGTGCCCTCTGTGCTCGGTAACACCGTTATTGTGGACATGTAACGACACCGTGCAAGAACGTGACAACATGCAGCATCCATAGTCAGGGAGGCGACGCCGATAGGACGCACTTGCGCGCACTGGGCCCGTCTGATGACGACGGCATCATCATAACAAATGGGCCTGGCGACCTCACTGAGCACTTCAAACTAAACACATTGTATTGATCTCACGGGCAGAGACGCTGGGCCTATAACATATATAATAACATGCAGGATCCACTGTCCTCTGCCTTGTTTTGCTATTGTAGCCTGGAAGTACCAGGATGCTGAAGAATTATATGTCTATTATTGATATTATTATTATTATTTTTTTATTTTATTTTTACAAATGTGGCTCTGTGAACAGCAGTTGTTTTATTATAGCAATCTGAAATGGCTGCTTCCAAGTGTTATTACTCAGATGTTCATTTAATTTGTTTATTTGACATGTTTGCTCTCTTTTCCATTGAAACGTCTAGATATTACTTTGAATATAACTTATCAAAACACCAAATGTTTTCATACCACTTTGGCACAGAGACATAGAGTCTGTCAGAAGTGCTGTCACAGTCAAATGTGTGTGCCGAGTGTACTGAGGGGCTTGGGTGTCACCACTGAGGCGCGGGACCACCACTGATGCACACCAGAAAGCAGCTGTCCCTCTGGTGCTCAGCTGTTTCTGTTTGCTACACCTGTGCCATGATTCTGCCCTTCCCCATCAACCTCTTAAAACACAGGAACACACACTCACAATTCCCATTGTGCAGTTCATATACAAGATTCATGAAGCAGGCATGAGATTGCTGTGTCTGCATAGCTTCCTCTACCTCTACCTCTATTTTATTTCATTTTTTTTACCAGTCTGACAGTTAGGAATGTTGTCGAAATGGATTGTATTCAAATATTACAGTCTCTTACGGTTGGTTGGTTGGCTGGACGGCTGCCAGTGTATTTTCCTATAGCTGTGCTGTATCAGGCTGGAAAGTTGGCTCTTGGTGTAGTTGGGCTCTTTGGGTGTTTTGTATAGCAGTAAATTCAGTTCATACAGTATTCATGATGGAGACAGAAATAGGTTTTAGTCTTAGATATAGTATGGAATTATGTTGGGTTGTAAAATAGAGATTTGGTAAACGTTTGGGATATTGCACTGTTTTTACACCACATAGTTAATCATCCCCTTTATTCTAGCATTAATTACATATGCATGAAGCCCCTCCTGATAACTTAAAGCATATTGCTCTTCAACCTAACCCTTAGGCCGTCAGTCAGTGCACAGCGTAATCTCTTAGACTGCCCAGACATCAAGCTCTGTTATATTAGATGTATCTTCTGAATCTCATCATTCCCGTTACATATTATATGATCTGCATATTATTACGTCATAAAAAATCCGATCCATTAAATATTTATTTTTGGAATCTGCTCCGTGATAATAGATATACTGAAAGGGCTGTTTTTATGAGTCCATTATGACTTTCCCACTAGCAAGGCTATTTCGTCTTGTAGGCTGTATATTTAGAGACATTGTCCATAAGAGCTGGTTTTAACCGGTATTCTTCCATAAATAGCCTTTTGAGTGATGTGTAATTCATTTAGTAGACCCATACAATAGCATTATTTAAACACAAGCCACTGTTTAACTCAATTGGCATAAAAGCTCCAAGCTGGATGATTATTAAATAACTGTCACTAGAAGTTGCAGGTGAGCCATTACAAAGTTTCAGTGCTATTTCAAGACCAACTAACAACGTCCCTATAGTTTGAAACTGAGCCGGAGGACAGGTCAGTATTGTGTGGTAGAATTGATTGTTTGTCAGATTGCAGATTTGTTGCCCTGGTTTATGGTTCATATCTCTGAATTTACTGGTATTAGCCACGTCAAACAAGAACGAGCACAAAAAAAAACACCTTCTCTGTCAATATAAGTTAAAAAACAATAATATCTAACCCCAAATACTTGATTCTTGTCACCTGAAAGGTCTTTTAACATTTGCGGTTGGTTTTTCATTTTCTTTTTAAAACAATGACTCGCCCATAACGCATCAAATTACTCATCCACCGAGATTTGACTGTACTTTGATTTGTAGTAATTATCGATACCTGTGATGTGAACAAAGTATAGAATTGATTCATTAATTAAAATGGCACAGCAAGCTACAAAGCGAACCCAGTGACCTGTGGCAATGAACGCTGTAATGAGAACCAACTCATGGAGCAGTGATTCTTAATTTTCTCAAAGCACAGTCAATGAAAGCATAATGACCTAATGTAATATTCTGAGCCAAGCAGAAATCTTATATAATCATGCAGATGAGGTGGAGAGGACATCAGCAGTGCATGCAACTGGCTGTACAGTACATTTACTTTGAGCGTAATAACCCTTTTGCTACTGATTTTGTACTGTTTAAGAATGACAAAAAGAAAGTCAAAGTGAATGACAAGAAATGGGCTTCTTACAGGAACAAACATTCATCAAATTATATAGACGAGGTTTGGGTGGGGCTGCCCAGCAAAATGCAGGCTGCTCCTATCCTCTCTCTGTGAGACTGAAACCTTTGGGTTACATCCAGGGTCAAGCTAATTGGCAGTTGGTTAGAGTTAAAGGCTATGTCTCGTATGGCATTTTCTGCACTCCTAGATGTGGGCTGCCTTACTGCAAACAAGAAGCAAAAGGGAAATGTTCAGTAGGGCTGCTCGATTATGGGGAAAAAATATAGTCACGGCTATTTAAATCATAATTTAAATGATTGATTATTCAAATTATGAGGCCAGTTTTCCACTCAATGAAACACGTAGGTTCACATTGAGAGGTAGTGTTCGATTACGCGACTACACCTTTCAAATTATGAGAGCTGATTGGAATTTAAATTCTATTTATTGCACTGCCGTAATGTCCAGTCAGCAAAGGCTATTATGTTGTGGTTTGCTACACTGCTTTTACAGGTAATATTGTCTTGATATTAGGGTTGTGGTCCTTCGATTTATCAGCTAATGGTGTCTTAGTTGACCAAATGTTTTATTAGTCACTAAGGATTTGATTAGGATTATAAGATTGTATATGGACCACAGCGGAAAGGAGAAGGCACGGAGTGATAGTGTTTTGGGATTGACTGGACAGTTGGATTAAGACTATAAATCAACGAACTCCATGAAAAAACAGCAAATATTTTTCTTTATAAACACACTCAAACAATATCCTCAATAAAGTCTGAGATTGCCTGCAAGCATTTAGTGGAAAGATTTATGAAGATGACAATCACGAAGGTAGCACTGCGAGCCAATTACCTGTTTTACAGCCAGAACGGACGGATCGATGTCATCACAGACTCCGACCTTTTCTACACTCAGTAATACACCATACAAGCACATCACACCCTTCTCTATTAGACCTAATTATTGATTTAAACTGCCATACACAGGATGACACTTGTAATGACCTACATGAAGTCCCGTCTTGTAGAGGATCTATGGGCCTTAGGCAGATGTGGATGGTTACAAATCTATTTAAACCTTTGGATTGGTTTTTGGCCCTTTACAAATTATACGATATATATATATAATATATATTTTTTTTCAATATTAATTTCCTGGACATAAACAAGACAGGCCTTTAAATGTCAATTGTACTCCAAACCACATGCTTTTGCTGACACGGGATTGGCTGTTTAAACCAAGCATACTGTATATATCCCTATATCAACCGATTAAATGTTGTCCATGGGATGCACACACCAAAAAAACATTAAAAAACAAAAACAAGTGTAAGCCAATCCAAAGGTTGGTGGCTCAAACTCAGCTCCACTCACTTACCTCTCTCCTCTTACCTCAACGTCTACGTATGCTGAATGTCTTGCAGGACACCAGATCAAAACTTGTTCATGGCTAAAATCTGGCGTGTTTATGAGCATGTCTCATATTCATATTGGAGCGTGCAGACCTGCTTCTATCCTGCAATGATACAGCAATAGTGAGACAACCCAGATCTGCTCTTTTTCATTTTGACATTCATTCACAAGGGACAATTCAGATTCACGGATGTTAAACAAATGCAAACCTAAATGCACAGCATGCTGGATATTGATCACCAGATGCAATTGGTGAAATACTTCCTTGGGCACATCACTGATACAAGCCAGCCCTTTTCCCCATTCATAAGATTTCCCAATAGGTTGATAATGTGTTTATAGGATGCTAAGTGCAACCTCCAGGACAGCGTGATTACCTCTTGAGCGCACAGGCCCATGCACACACGGTGAAGTATAAATCATTATTTCCCACCCACATTGCCTTAGGCCCTCAAAGTAACCAAGAGGGGGATGGCGAGATGGTAGTGGAGGATCCAGGTCATAAAACTGGCTGTGGGCTGGTCTTAGTGTGTCTCTCGCGAATCCCCCATCTGATATCAGCTGGGCCTCTATCAGTCATCTGCGCACTCCCACTCATCCCAATGCGTTTTTCATAGCTTTCGTCGCCTCCTCCACTCTCCTCCCACTCGACATTACCTCATACCTTTGCTCCACTCTCTTGAATTCAAAAGTGTCTTGTTTTTCCTTTAGTTTATGATTGCAATCAGATCCCCGTATCAAAATGTAATCACGTTTGACAAAGTGGCTGATCGCAGTGAGCCTCTGGTTGTTTATGTCTTGATATGATTAGAATACTGGACAGTGATATTGAAATGCTGCAGTGTTATTTGAAAAATGCGCTTCTGTGCTATTATGGAATAGGCTTAGTGGCGCTTCGTCATAATGGGTTTGAGATTTGGATCCAAACAAAAGGGATAAACTGCAAGGTTAATTTAAAGAAGGCAGAAATATGCTTTGGTCTTCTGTATAAAGGGAATACTTATTTTATATTTTGGACATTTCAAATAGCAATATTGATTTAATAATTGAAGAATCCAGCTACTTTATGTTAAAAAGAAACTGCGGTGCTGATTTCCACCTCGTTACGGTACGTCATTGTAAACGTCATCACGACAAAGTGCCCACCTCTTGAAAGCTACAAGCCACAATAGCAGCAGCAGTTTGTTTTTGTGCAATGCTGCTGAATATCTGTATCATTAAGTACAGAAAAAGTGGAATACAAAGTAGATAAAGAGCAGTGGGGCGGTGCAATGGTGAGTGGGTATATGAGAAAACAATTGCAATATTCTTAAACACTATTAAAAGTTGATTTAGCACAACATGTCCCTTTAAGCAATGCTGTTTCATTCTTGATCTGTTCAAATACCTACTGTATACGTAAACCACTTAGCATCTTATGAATTAGAATATATTGTGGATGTTCTTCTCAAACCTTCCCCGCAACAGATGTCTAAATACTTGTACTTCATAGCCATATATCCTCTCCGTGTAACTAGAAGCATCTGGATGCAGTACTTGAAGCAGGCCCCCCATGTCTTTGAAAATGAAGCCGTGAGGTTGTGACCCTTATACTTCTGAGACTAACTCAGAATGTTTGAAACCACTTTCTTGGAAGCAAGTCAAGAGTGACAATATATTAGTGCAGAGCTGTAGATTTCTGTCCAGAAGGAATCCTGGGCAAAGAAGAAGTTGTGATGTTTGATGTGAAAGACCGTTCTTTTTATTCTCAAGACCCTCATGAATGACTGAACTCTCCATTCTCTTAGAGACGGCCCACTCACTCCTTGGAGGAAGCTCATTTCCAGCCACACACATCCTGAGGACACTGCCCACATTACCTGAAGCGTGGACAAAACAGTTAATCATCAACTTCCTTTTAGATTACAGGAGACATTTGGTTATTGGGAATTGAAATTGTCTAAACTTGTTCAAAGACATTACAGGTAATGCAAATACTTGTCCATATACCTTTGGGCAGTTGCTTCCTTCCCAACTGAAAGGACCCAGCATTAGTTTTGGCTAAATGAAAGTGCCCCCTGCAGTGTGCTTGCAAGCATGTATAAGCAGCTTCTGTCTCGCTTGTGCACATAGTAACACTAAGTAACATTTGCTGTGAAGACCAGCCTCTGATCCCTGCCGCGTGAATACTGCCAACTTGGTGCTCCTTTGGCTTATACGGGCTAAACTGCAGCTCGGCCTCTCTGGCTCCACACAAAATAGGTTGACCAAATTTGAAATCCTATTTTGCCCCATAAGCTTACATGGTTCTTAGCAGGCTTAGATTTTGTCAATATTACTGTAGCTTGCAAGCATTACAAATGATCAGGATTATATATAATATTTTATCCGTCATAAAATGTATTTGTAAAACGTATGGCGTATGGTATAAAGTACATACAACGTAAACCAAACCTAGCACAGTTTTAGTATTGAGGTGAAGAGTGTGTGAACAGGTGCTTTCTGTAATCCTCATAGCAACATATGCCAGGCTGGAGAAAGGTGTCCAGGAGCAGCCAGGGCCAGAGGAGCTAAGCCCATTCCCTTTTCTGGATCCTGGACCAGGATCACAGTTCTCACTGAGCGTTTTTCATCAAACCTCTTTTGAAAAACTGGAGCTATACTAACGATATTGCATCATACTTTTAAAGTGACTTACACTCCCCATATTTCTGGAATAATTGCCCAGGTGTGATCTGAGAGTATCCAAAATGATTCACTCCTTATCAGCTGGTCCACTTAGTCATGCATGAGATATTATATTAATGTATTATATATATATATATATATATTATATATATATATATATATATATATATATATATATATATATATATATATATATATATATATATATATATATACAAGAAAAAACATTAGAGTTCTGTTTCAACGTAAAGTACATGTAAAATGTAATTCAACACAATATTATCTACAGTAATCACAGGTGGGCAGATTATCAATATATTAATGATATTTTCATTGTTGTTTTGAAGAAAGAAATGCCAAATTTGAGTTTATTGTTTAACTGGAGAAGTGGCTACAGCAGGTCCCTGGAAGAACATCAGACATCTCAGTCCTGAAAAGAGCAGTGCTAGAAACAGCAAAGATGCTGTGCACTGGCACATTTCTGTTGGATTTATATAATATTGTCCTTTATTGGGAAACTCCCAAAAATTTTTTTATTTATGTATGTTTGTATTTATTGTATTTCTTTTTTTTGTTTTTTACTTTTTGTACTGATTATTGTTCATTTGATCTTTTTCAGACTGCTCACTTCCAAAATGTGACTCCAAACTGGACGGTCCAACTCAAACTTCGGGTATGTATTTGTACTTTTTACACATGCACGCACGACGCACGTGCATTGCTATTTTACACACATTCATTATTCTTCACATCTTTCGAATTTTCCCAGAAATCCTAACACTAGAATGATTTGGCTAAGTTCTTAATGACATCGGTTATGTGCCTGTGTGTGTCATTCATCATTATTATGTGAGTGAGAAGCAAGAACACTATGTACTGTAACCGCTTAAATAAAATGTTATGCACTGAGTCCAATCCCATCAGGCTGTGCTCCCCTGTGACTTCAGCGATAGCAACCGTGACCTTGTGGGTCCCCTTCCCAGATACCCCCAGGACCAGTACTAAAAATATTCTTGGGTGAGTGTGGGCTGCTTTTAGGGATTAAGCAGGAACATGCATACTTGGAGTCATGCACTTATAAAGTACAAACCTGTGCCTGGTTATCTGGTCACAATCAGGTTATACAGTGTAGTCTCTGGTGTCAAGCAGTTTTGTGTTTTTAATTTTGTTTAAAGTTTAGACATATCTATGTTGACTCACACAGTATATTCCACTGAACATGCTTTAGATTGCTACATCCGGCTGGTACAGGGTTGTACCAACCGGATGTAATTGACACACTTTTAATGGTGTCCAACTAGGTCAGAGATATAAGCATTTGATAGAGCGCCCTGTTAGTTACACTTGCCAAAATTAATGATAAATACATAATCTCTGAGCTTTAACCTATTTTTTTGCAAATTCATGTCAACCAATAAAGGTTATCTTATCTTATCAAAGGTTTTGTGTATCCACTCGGATATGTGTGCTGAATGCACATAGTCATGCTTTTGAGTGTCATCATAGTTGTATTGTAATGATTTACCTCCTGCTTAAATATATCTAAACATTGCTGGTCAGGAGAGAACATTTCTGCATGCAAACTACCCTATACAGTAACTGAACCAAATTGCACAATGCACAGCAAATACATAATATATATATATATATATATATATATATATATATATATATATATATATATATATAATATGTTTTATTAATTTTATTTTTATTTTACCAAGTAATATACAACTGATAAAGGTAAAGAAAACATTTTAAACATTAAATAACATTCAACATTTGTCCTATGTCATGCTGCTCAAATGAGAACTGGGATTTGAATTGTTGTTAAATGTGTAAAATAAGGTAGAATTTGAAGTCTATTTCTCTCCCAATATATATATTTCTATTGAGTAGATTCAGCTAAACTCCTGCCACAGCCCCTGCAGTGCTCACTGTGTGGTTCCTAACTTCCTATTGAATTTTCGTCCTTTTGAATGCTAACCATGTGCACCGTGGACAGACAGCAGACAGTCACACAACAGCACACACGCTCATATACTTCTAAAGGAGCAGAGGAAGTGGTTTTCTTTGGGGTTCATTGGATCTTTTTATTCGCCCCTGCAGAGGCCAGAGCAGGGAGGACTGAACCTGGCTGTGTTTCACTGACTTGTACTGCAAGGCTTAACTTTACATGAACTTGCACTTGGATCACATGATTTGATGATCTGTACTGTCTAATTTGCATGCAGAATGCTATTGGACAAGCACTGCATGGAGTTAGGCTTTTTCTGCAAATCCGGACCAACAAGCCAGCACAGTGGAAAGCTTTCAAGGGCACTGTATCGGAACTAAGTTTCACACTGTAGGAAAGGGCCAAGACGAAAGTTGAAGACCTCAGTACTCTTTTTGTATGTTTAACTGCTGTTGTGTAAAGCATACAAAATAAAACCTTTGTTGCATTTTTGATGATAATAAGAGATGTGATATTGAAGATTTTAATCAACAATTGCATACGGCTCTGGACTCAAAAACAGGAGTTAAATTAAACCTATAAATCACATTTAAAGTACAAAACAGTATTTTGCCGCACAGTATTGGTTCAGATCCACCCCCGAGCATGTGTTTTGACTTGGTTTGTGTGTGTGTGAGTCAGAAGGGCCTTAATTAGATTCCACTGTAAAACACTGGCTTGGTTGGTTTTACAAAGAGCGCAGCTTACATCCTCCTGTCAGTGGATATCAACATGATGTCTGTCTGGCCGGGCAAAGCTTTGTGTTGCTTCAAACGGCACACTCTCTTCTTTTGTACTGCTGGGGCTTCAAATAACGCACTCTCTACTTTAATACTTGATACTGCACTTGATACTTAGACATTTTTTCATTCAAATATAAGAAATATATATACACTTGCTTACTAGATGTGTGATATTAAGACTTGAGTTATTGAATTATAACATGAGATTATATGAGAATTTGTTTTATGTCTACAATTGGATTTAGTAAAAAAATAACATTAGTACATTTCTGCAATTTAGTCATCATAATTGCACCTTTCAAATGGAGCCAGTATTTATTATAACAGCACTTTTGAGAGATAGTTTGGGTTGATTTACACATACTGTTGATCTGACGATTCCTGTGGATGCCCAGTCCTCTGCTGTCTCTCTGTGCGCCGCTCCCTGCTCTCCTGTTCTCCCGTTCTCCTGCTCCAGCGCAGCCACTGTCTGTGAGCCGCAGCCACTGTCTGTGAGCCGCAGCCACTGTCTGTGAGCAGCAGCCACTGTCTGTGAGCCGCAGCCACTGTCTGTGAGCCGCAGCCACTGTCTGTGAGCAGCAGCCACTGTCTGTGAGCCGCAGCCACTGTCTGTGAGCCGCAGCCACTGTCTGTGAGCCACAGCCACTGTCTGTGTGTGAGCTGCAGCCACTGTCTGAGCTGCAGCCACTGTCTGAGCTGCAGCCACTGTCTGAGCTGCAGCCACTGTCTGTGAGCCGCAGCCACTGTCTGTGAGCCGCAGCCACTGTCTGTGAGCCGCAGCCACTGTCTGTGAGCAGCCACTGTCTGTGAGCTGCAGCCACTGTCTGTGAGCCGCAGCCACTGTCTGTGAGCTGCAGCCACTGTCTGTGTGTGAGCTGCAGCCACTGTCTGTGAGCCGCAGCCACTGTCTGTGAGCCGCAGCCACTGTCTGTGAGCCGCAGCCACTGTCTGTGAGCCGCAGCCACTGTCTGTGTGTGAGCTGCAGCCACTGTCTGAGCTGCAGCCACTGTCTGTGAGCCGCAGCCACTGTCTGTGAGCCGCAGCCACTGTCTGTGAGCAGCCACTGTCTGTGAGCTGCAGCCACTGTCTGTGTGTGAGCCGCAGCCACTGTCTGTGAGCCGCAGCCACTGTCTGTGAGCCGCAGCCACTGTCTGTGAGCCGCAGCCACTGTCTGTGAGCCGCAGCCACTGTCTGTGAGCTGCAGCCACTGTCTGAGCTGCAGCCACTGTCTGAGCTGCAGCCACTGTCTGTGAGCCGCAGCCACTGTCTGTGAGCCGCAGCCACTGTCTGTGAGCAGCCACTGTCTGTGAGCTGCAGCCACTGTCTGTGTGTGAGCCGCAGCCACTGTCTGTGAGCCGCAGCCACTGTCTGTGAGCCGCAGCCACTGTCTGTGAGCCGCAGCCACTGTCTGTGAGCCGCAGCCACTGTCTGTGTGTGAGCTGCAGCCACTGTCTGTGTGTGAGCTGCAGCCACTGTCTGTGTGTGAGCTGCAGCCACTGTCTCACACTGGACCAGACAGACGCACGCTTCAGACGACACTGAAGCCACAGACATTCATCCAGACTCATATTTTATGTTGCTGAATCATCACAGTAGATTACACACGAGTACAAGTATAAATTCATCAGCTCCGGGTTGTAGAACATATTTTTGGATTGGATTTATGGTTTGTAGGATTTTGTGCTCTATGCTGTTATAATGATCAGGCACATTCAGGTGCACCTATGCTTCGTGCAGCCTTAGAAATGGCTTATATTGCCATGGGTCGAGTCTGGTTGCAATGTGGAGGAATGGGCTTTGAGAATGAAATAAGTGTGTCAATCGTTGTGTCAGCAGAACTATAGGCTCTTGTGGAGTCTGCATATCCTCCACGCCCAGTCTTCATGGTTTGTTATGTGAATTGATGACGCCTTGAACGATAATGATAATGGTGATGACATAATGTTCATTGAATATATGTATATTGTCCAATAATGTGTGACTTCTGCATCACAGTTGTTGTTGATGTGAAAACCAATCAGATCATGTTTCATAGAGCCCAAAAATGTGGCATTTTAATTCCACAATATTGGGGTTGATTTTTAAAAGTGCCCTCTCATGGTCCAATACTGTACAATCTGGAAGTGCCTCTGTCAGCTCCCTCACTCCCTCTCTCTCTCCCTCCCTCTCCCTCTCTCCCGCCCTCTTTCCCTCTTTCCCTCTCTCCTGTTCTCCCTCTCTCCCTCCCTCTCTCTCTCCCTCTTTCCCTCTCTCGCTCCCTCTCTCCCGCCCTCTTTCCAACTCTCCCTGTCTCCCTCTTTCCCTCTCTCCCGCCCTCTCTCCTGTTCTCCCTCTCTCCCTGTCTCCCTGTCTCCCTCTCTCCCTCTCTCCCTCCCCCTCTCTCCTCAACTCCCCCTCTCCCGCCCTCTCTCCCTCTCTCCTGTTCTCCCTCTCTCCCTCCCTCTCTCTCTCCCTCTCTCCCTTTTTCCCTCTCTCGCTCCCTCTCTCCCGCCCTCTTTCCCACTCTCCCTGTCTCCCTCTTTCCCTCTCTCCCGCCCTCTCTCCTGTTCTCCCTCTCTCCCTCTCTCCCTCTCTCCCTGTCTCCCTCTCTCGCTCCCTCTCTCCCTCTGTCCCTTTCCCATGTCATTCCTCTTTTCCTCCATCCTCATCTTTGTCCTCCCTCACTGTCTTCTCCTGGAGCTCACTGATGCATAGGATTTCAGGATTCACTCCACTGCTCTGACCAGTCACAGCACTTTTCCCCTTTGAGCCTCAACCAATCACCTCTCTGAAATGACTTACATGGGCGTGACTTCAGATCATTTAGGTGGGGCTTGCAGGGGGGTCGTTGCTGTTGTAAGTGCTGGTTCCTCCTTGACTCAGGGATAACAAGGATGCTTGGCCTCTCTAGGAACAAATCTGAACCATTTTTGTTGTTGTTTTTTTTTCTAATGTTTTTATTGTTGTGATGCTGATGCTGCTGCTGCTGCTGCAGGAAGAATTTATTCAAAGAGGACTTGCTGTTGTTACCTTTGCTATATATCAAATGTAATGTATTCATTCTCATATACTTCAATGCCAAACTACTTCACTCATTGCAACTCAGTGTCTTTATGGACGAAGTATTTTTCATATTCGGTTCTTATTTATTTGCGTGTAGGTATTGTAGCGTGCAGTACAGATAAAATGAGAGAATGAATGCTGTGGTAGGTGTTAGCAAGGTGTTTATGATGATGGAGCACGAGAGGTGGGGGTCGTAAATGTGACACTTGATCCCAATCTGCACTTTATTCTTGGAGGGATTCGTCATACCACCGCTCATCCGGTAACATAGCGCATTGATGGAAATCCAAAACATGCTACATGCTTTTATCGACCCTTGAGCAAGACAAGTGGAAGACATGTCCCTTCAGATCCTGTCTACTGGACATTGTGAGTATATTGCACATTAGTAGTTCTGTCAATGTGGACAAGAAAGAACGTTTATTTTGAGTCTCATTTTGCTTTCTCAAACTAGTCTAAATTTAAGATTTGTCTATTTTGGGTTTGTGCCGCTGTAATGAACACACATGAGTCAGATGGTGGCACTTTTCTTGAGAAAGTGAGATGAGTGAGTGAGATTCCAAAGTTATGCTTGTGTTTTATAGCAAATCATGAGGAGAGGTTAGTAGAACCTATTGCATAACATACTCAACATTGAAATTTAAAAAGCGGTTTATGAAGCGTTACTTTTAAATTTTTTAAAAGAACTGAATTTCTCTCAACAATATTCACATTTCTTGTGCAGTATTAGCTAAAACCTTAATCTCTTACATCTGCACCTATTAAGTATGTGTTAAAACAAATGAAAAAGGAAGCTGTATCTGAAATAAATTACAACCTTCCCACCTCTGCATTAGTTACTTTAACTTTTATATATCCCGGTATGTTAAATACAGCTTTTATATTGCTTTTTGCTGTTTGTGGTCCCTGTTTGTAAGTTATTGAAAATATAAAAACAAGGGCTTGTCTTTGAACAAGGGCGGCGCTTCTTTTTCATGGGACATTCCATATCACATGTTCAAATGGCAACAACAATAGTTTTCAATATGAGGCAAAGAAGTCTACATTATGCTTTTAAATCATTAAAGTGTGCAAAATAATGTAGTCAATGTTTAGAGCAGGCCAATAAAATATCTCTGGAGATTGAAGGAGATCTGCCTTTGAAGGGTTTATCTGCCAATGACCTTCCTGTTTTAGTTCATCACAACAGGAAAAAATATCTCTGTAGGACCACTGAAGTTTGTTATTTGAGCACACTATGCATTCTGGATCATCAGAAGAGAAAATAATGCAGCTGCCACTCTCTTTGCAGTGACAGCGTGGAGCCTCTTCCTTGTTGTGAGAGACGAGCCTCTCTAGACCATGAAAAAGTCTAGTGACCCATTGAAAATTAAACCAACCTGTCAATGTATATTCATGTGTGGCTAGAAGACGACTGTTTGAAGGTCAGGAATACATTTTTAAAATAGTTTTGCTTTTATGGAAAAGTAGGTCTACAAGAATCAGATGAAAATCATGCTTTAAATGGTGGCAATGAGCAAAATGGATTTACAAGCATGTTCTGAAATTAATTTTGATCCTATATTAATTTAGCAGTTCCCAGTACAATATTTAAGACTTCTACAAACAAATTTAAAATGTGTACGTATGGATTATACATTTCAAATATAATCACAAACATTTGGTATTTTGAAAATGAATTATCTACAAATTGACTATTGTGGAAAAAGAGTCATCTGGAGACTCAATCCTATTCTGGGCTGCATAAGACCTCCCCACTAACAACTAGATAGATCGATATAAATGTTATTAATCCCAGCGAAAATTTCTTACATTCAGACAACAATCATCCTTGAATAAATAAATCACTAAAACCACAACAAATACAGTTCCCTAGGACAGACACATAGTTATCTTGGAACAGTACACCCTGGAAGCGTTTTATTACATTTTCACAATTGATTGGCAGATCAAATTCACATAGAAATTGCAGGTATTATATATAAGACT
This sequence comes from Eucyclogobius newberryi, assembly GCF_026437365.1. Classification (NCBI taxonomy): domain Eukaryota; kingdom Metazoa; phylum Chordata; class Actinopteri; order Gobiiformes; family Gobiidae; genus Eucyclogobius; species Eucyclogobius newberryi. The sequence goes on along the minus strand of NW_027315945.1, from coordinate 23,424,483 downwards.
TTGATGTATAAAACTCCATCCATAGGAGGTTTGGGTGGAGTCAGGGTTCAGATGTTTCTGCCTTGGCCGCAAGTCATTTTAAAAACCTACTATTAAATGGTTCCAAGTTCTTAACTCGATATCTTCAATCACTCAGACCCTCCTGACATTTTAAAGGTATTTTTTATCCAAATGAGGTGCAGAAAACTGTGACAAAAATATTTAAATAAACAATGTCCATTGACTTTTCGAGCCTGCATAAAACAACGAAGTTGCAATAGTCTGTAATCTACTTTTGCCAGTAAAACCTACTTCTTCTGCTGCTGTTTACTTATTTTGGCAGTGAAGGATGTAATTTCCTACTCCAGCATTATACATTAGATTCAGAATTATGTAAAGACTAACCATGTTTCCTTTTTTGTTCATTGTTGACATGTGAATCCGTCCATGTAAGTCAGATATTCCATCACAGACTGTGTCTGGCGGTTTGCATAAGCCAGTTGTTTTTGAGCGCTGTGATAACAGTGGATAGTCGTGGGATTGGACACAAGCAATGGAGCCGTGTGTGTGTGTGTGTGTGTGTGTGTGTGTGTGTGTGTGTGTGTGTGTGTGTGCTCAACGGGACATTGGTCTTTGTTGAGGACAAGTCTAGTGAAAATCTATTCATGGTGGATTGAAGTGGCAGAGTGGATAAAAATAAGGAGAGGGAGGAAGAAATGTTATATGGTAAAAATGGTGAAAACCAGACTTTATGAGTATTGCATATTGTAACACTTAACATTGCTATTCAAGAAGATAATCACCATCTAGTATTGTTTATCCCGATGTTAAATCTGTGAAAGGCCTAATGACGTTTTATATTTGACTCACCACTTTTTTTTATTCGACCCCTTTTGATAGATTTGAACACCCTGAAACCTATAACATGGTGCTAGAGGAGGCTCTGTTGTCTAGCTCTCAAGCAAAAAGACATACAGCAATGTAATGCATCACAGTGGGAGCTGGAAGACACTAAATAAATGGGAAAACAGGGCTGTCACAATAATTATATCGACCATTGTTCAATAAACGAGAGGTGTAACAATAGTTTTGGGAGTCAATATTTATTGTGGGTACTTTGTACTAGTGGGTGATTGAGCTGAAAAAAGTAGAATAAGTAATGTGTATGACCCATTATAGACTGTACAACTAAAGTGTTTCAGTCTCTTGTTCATTTATTGCCGTTCATTTAATAAGATATTTTGCATTTAGAACAACTTTAAAGCTCCTGCTCTAGGGTTATTGTGACAGTGAACCAAATGTGTTTCCATTGTATCGTTTATTGTCTATATTTTCTTCTGCTATACATTTTTCTTCAAAAGTTTGTATTGTGTCCGGCCTAAGAACGCATGCTGTAACTGCAATACATTCCTAATCCATAACTCTGTAAACAATCTTGATAAAGTTCTCCCTGGACACTCAGAGACATGCTTAATGAAACAATAATGTGCAGATGCTCCATGGCTGTGCATGTGGCGTCCCACAGGAGCTGACTCTGACTGCTGAGCTCATAAACAGTGTCCTGCTTTCAGCTGGACGCCTGCAGGTGCATGGACAGAAAAAGCAAAAATGTTGTCCTCAAACAATTTAGCAGCATTCATGTTGCCCATTGTTTCTAAATCACTGTATTTTTGTTGTTCACATGTTTTGAGTCAACATTTCTGTTTTTGTTTTCCCTTTTTTAACAGTGGAATAAATTGAATCACAGCTAAACTATTCAGTAAAAGCTTATACTTAAGAGGTGTTTATACAGCTTGTGGTGTAATTATCAAAAGCAAATAATTATTATGGCCTGGTTTGGAATTGGCAGTCATCCTGTGAACAGTTTATCTTGTGCCCAGTGGTTGTCACTTCACTTCACTGTTGTTACTGCTCACTGTTTAGCCAAAAGTTGATTGTTGGGCATCATCGCAAAACATCCAAGCATTTCAACTGCAACCTTGCCAATTAATGTAAATGATTGTAATTCATTGTATGCGTGTCTCTTTGATAAGTCTACCCTGCCCTTTCACTAAAGCAAAATTCCCCCTGCATATTTTTGCCTTCTCTGAACCCTGAAAAGTGGTGTTTGCTCTGCAGTGGTTTATGGGTCTTGTGGTGCTTGTGGTGCTCGGATAACAAAGGGTCATCTTTTCTTCTTCATTGATGTGTTGATTCGGCTCAGCTGGCTTCTCTGTGAGACTGTACTCTGTCTTCACTGCACATGACACCGAACACACAGGCTTTCATTGACTTTTCAACGGTGTTATGCTGCTGTATGGTCTGTGACTGAACAAAATAGAATGACAAGAAATGCATACAATAACTGCTGTTCTGGGTATTGCCTCTGGTTCAAGACACAAGAACAATGACTCAAATCCTTCGATACTTCGCTTTTTCATCTAAATACTCATAGTCTTGAATATTACTGTAGTAAATGTGTGTGATACAAATATTTGCATGCATAGTAGGCTAACATAGCTCTGAGGCAAAGCTATCAGAATCTTTCACTTGGTGTGAGAAAAATCACAAAATGTTCAGCCCTAAACGGCTGTGCATAAAAAAGTTATGATCTGCTTTAAAAATCCAAACAACATGCTTATCACCACTCGGGAATTCCCCTCCACGGACATTATAAATTCTGCTGTCCAAACCTCTGTTTACTTTAAAATATGGCCAATGTGTGTTAGCTGCTTTTGCACATCCCCCCCCTAAAACAGTTTTGACCTAAGACTGCACTATGTGGCTAGCCCAGACTTTCAGTATGTTGCCAACTGTTTGGGCGCTCAACATAGAGAAGAAAACCTATTCAAACCAAAACAGAGGTTGTTAGTAAATCTTGATTTGGGAGGGGTTGGTGACACTGGGGGGACCGTGAAGAAAAGGCCGTTGGTGCAGGCAAAAGGAGTTGGCAGTGTCTTGGTTGTTCTGGGGCGCTGTGTGTGGCCGGGCGGTGCCGATCTGCACTGTTACTGTAGTTCAGTTTAGCTGCTGCCTGTCCCACAATGGGTCTGGAGAATCATGGTAGACATATGACAGAAAAGAATGTTTTTTGGCCTTTATGTTGATGGTCAAAGATGGCTGTTCTCGACAACCACAGCTGGCAGTTTGCCCAGGCGGGAAAAACTCTGATCAAACTTTCAGGTATTGTATTTATTATTCTACAATCAATCTTAGTCCGTAGTTCTATGTATACGTATATATTAGTGCTGGATAACAAAGAAAAGTGCTAGTAGGTGCCTTGAGACTATTCAAAATGACCAAGATTCTCGCAATATTTGCAAAGATCTTCAAGTTGTTTTGTGCTCCTGTATTAAGATTTGTCTATATAAGTTTTACTTTGTGAAAGTAGATTTTCCAAACTGAGCTAAATCTACCGTATTCTCAGTTGCGAGCGGCTGCATGCAAACAAGTTTCCTTATTCTTTCACCTACAATGCTGATGCTGACCTGTTTTATGTTTAGCCGTGTATATAGGTCACTGCGTACTGTTTTAGTTACACTCTGATATAAATGGAGATGTGGCTCCAAAGGAAACCGTGTGTCTCATGTTTGCTGAAAGTTAAGATCTTCTGTAACGTGGAAACAACACCCAGTGGAGCGCTAATATTTCTGTGCCTGTTGCTAAAACTAGAACTATAGCCTACATAGCCCGCCTCCAACTCATCACTATCACTCCAGTATTTTTCTTATGGGAGTTGAACAAATAAATTCACGCAAACTATATGCATGTGACTATGTGTCACAAGCAAAGCTCAACAGAAAAGTTGACTGTCTCTATGTCAAGTTGACTTTTGAGTTTTATTTTCTTAATGGTGCCGCAGAAGCAATTCATAAAGTCACTTGGGATGGATAAACCTTTTTCAGCAAAACTCATTAAAATGTCTCTTGTCTGTTTCTTTAGTAAGACAAATGGGTGAGTCAAGCCACGTTTGATAAAAGTTTAAAGCTTTAAACTTTTATGAAAAAATGTAAACCTTCAGTTGTTATTCCCACTAGAACACTTAAAGCCACTAAGAAATAACAATATTAAAGAAATGTTGACATAAATGTATCAAGATGCAACAAATGATTGTCTTTCTTAGCTGAGTAAAGGGCTCTACAAAATGGTACAATATACTGTAGGCTAGGGCTTCACAATATTGGAAATGTTGTTTTTGTATTTGTGTCATGTGATGTGATGAGTATTTGAATATACTCTAAGATATAATCATTTTCAATAGTATTAAAAACAATGAATGAATGCCTTAATGTAAAAAACTTCAAAGAAAAAATCAAGGCTAATTAGGGAACTCATGAATAAAATGTCATAAAAAAAAACACAACACATGTCAGATGGACCCCTTATTGCAATATCAAACTTTGAACTTTGAATATGAACTTTTCTTTTGCATTATTCACCAGTGCAACAAGGTGGTCCATAATGATTTCAGATTGTCACATGTCTATGGTAAATGAGTGCATGGGACTTGAAAGGTAATTTAATGCATTTTCTACTCTTTATTTTATACCCGTCACTCAAACCTTAACAGTGGTTAACTGGTGGTTAACAGTGGTCCCAGCAATTATTCTATAACTCCCAACTGTAAAATCATTTAACTTGCTGACGTAGCTTTGTGGCTTAAGGTAAATTGTGTTCTTGCGTCCTGCCATATGACTCTGGTAGGAGCTTTACTTATGTCAGCAGCCCCAAGTCCCAGTGCGCTGTGGCTGCTCAGCAAACACATTATTTCACACAATTAGAATTACACGTGAAAATTATTTAAAAGGTTGTATGCAAACTAAAGGATGCATGTCTTTTTCTGTTTACAAAATGTTGCCTCTGAAGTATTTATCAGCTATGAAGCGCAGAAGAAAGCATAGTATTACATTGTATTGCTTAAAAACACTTGGGATTTGTAGTGTTTTGTCTGAAGGCGCCGGTCTGCAGACATTTTAGCCCAGAACTGGACTGTGGGACTATAGTCTGTGTTTCCTATCCTTCCCATTTGTTACGGCGCATTGATAGCATTTAGTCTTTTTGCTGTGCTCAGAGGGTTACAGCCAGGTCAAAGGGGCTGTGGTAGGAGCGCAGTGTTATTTTTGCTGTAAGCCACACTCTAACAACAATATGAGAAACCCAATGTGGATCTAACCACAGTCCCCAGGCCCAACGCCAGCACCAGCTTTGGCCCACAGACAACTAGAAGAAGAACGGCATATGAATGAGAGGAGAAGAAAAGGGTCACGTTGACTAAAATACGAAAATGAGATTTTAAGTATGCAGCCAGTCACACAGAGTGAAGAAATCAGATTTGACATTTTAAATTTGTTATTTCAGAAGAAATTTCTCCATAAAGGCAACAGGAAAATTGTGGCCCAGCAGATGTTAACCCGTGTACATTTTCAAAATATAGGCTGTTGAGTAGTTTTTAGGAGTACAAACTGAACTCAAGTACTTACTACTATAGTACATCCCACTGAAATCTTATCATTGTTTTGTATTTCTATGAGTAATGTCTGAACGTTATCTCACAGCGTTTCCCTGCTCTCAAACAGTAGTGTCTGTTATCAACCAGGACCGGAAACTATTCTGTCATGTCTTCCACACTCTCAAAGATAACCAGTTTTGGGACAGCACATGTAGGCAGCTGTAATTGTGTTTTGGGTTGTTTCAGGGTGGTGGGGCAGTGAGCTTGTATCCTGCAGTGTGCCTGACCGCAGGTGCATTGTGTCCGTCTGCTCTGTGGTCTGTGGATTGACGCCTGGGATCGCCTGGGCTGTGTGTGCCCAAAGCATCTGTTCACACACATTGCAAACAGCCATTTGGGATTATTTTTGGATTATGAGTTTGGTTTGTGATGCTTCTCTTGGTGAGGTGTAGAAAATTGGCCGCTGTGTCCATGCTTCTGCATTGTCCTGCAGGTTCCAGTATAGAAGCAATATATATTCTTTATGTGACCGTTGACCATAAGCCCACCACAAATATGTTTAGGAGGCCACTTAAGTTTTATAAGGTGCTGTATCCAGTGTTTGCAGGCATGTTTTACGGTACAATACATCAGTACTTTTACAACCCCAAATTCTTACTGTGCTAAGTATTTTGGTCCCTGTAGTATATGAAAAATTCACATTGAAAATGTATAGTACTTTATCCAACTACAGAAAACCCAATGTAAAGATATTGGCTCAAACTGGTTCTGATTATGATGTTCTTGTTCAGAGGTAAATACTTGAGCCAAAGGTATGTTATATCTCACAATTGAATATAAAACTCTGTGGTTTTCCCCTTGTTGCTGGAGTGAGTATCTATAAAGGTACACAATCTTTAAAAAAGCATAATGAACAAACAAAAAATATGATTAAGGTTTCCTTGAAATCACATCCTGTCATTTTCTGTTATCCTGCTGATTATCAGCTCAATAGACTAAATAGCTAAAACATTCAACAGGGAAAACACACAAATGAACATTGATGAACATAAAACCCCAGAAGCATTTTGTAGCACATACACCCAGGTCTCTAATCATACAATTTTCTCACCTTCAAAATGCCTTACTGAAAATCATAAAAGCTTCCGGTAAAAATTGTAAAGTAACCCAGTGTGTTTCCATTCATTCTAGAGGGCACAGAGCTGGCTGCCAGTAAAATGGATTGCTCTCATTATGAATGTGTTATGAGCGAGCAGTGTGTGATTGAAAAGCTTTATTTCATGCTCGGCAGACTTGTAAATGAGGGCTGCTGTGTAGTGAAGAAAGGAGAGAGAGTGTCGTGTGTTCCAATGGTGGAATTTCATGAATCACTGTGTTGGTTTGACTTTGGATCAATTGAATGACGTATGTGTTATATGTGTGTGGCATGTATAGAGAGAAATAAGCAAATGCTTTGATGAGTCTTGAAGAGTGTTGGTTTTCTTTATCTATTGCAAATCTAAACATAGAGTGAAGGCATTTCCGTAGGGATGTAATAGTTGTATTATAATGTGTTTTATATAATGCCTTCCCAGACACAAAATTGTCTCTACACTTGAGTGCCAGTATATTGACATATCACAATAATATCAATATTGCATAACGCCCCATAATTTTGCGTTGCAGATATCAATCATATAGTTTATTGTAAAACAAATGCTACAAAAAAAAATACTTTTGTTTGAACACATTTCTGTTGGACTGACATAGTAGCGTCTAAATATCGTTTTCAGGATACATCATAAAAAATATTGAGATATACATTTTTGGCAATATTGCCCTCCCCTATTTACCCGTATTTTCTGGACTATAAGTCGCACTGGAGTATAAGTCGCACCACCCAAAAAATGCACAATAGAGAAGAAAAAAACATATATAAGTTGCACTGGAGTATGAAATGCGGTTGCAAGCGTGAAAATAACAAATAATATCACATACAAGTCGCTCCAGAGTATATAAGTATAAATATGAGAATAAGTCGCTCCGGAGTATAAGTATAAATATGAGAATAAGTCGCTCCGGAGTATAAGTATATAAGTATAAATATGAGAATAAGTCGCTCCGGAGTATAAGTATATAAGTATAAATATGAGAATAAGTCGCACCCCGGTCAAAACTATGAAAAAGGTGCGACTTATAGTTCAGAAAATACGGTAGTATGTTATTTATGTTATCTTTCTAAATTATGTTTGTAATTAATGACCATTTACCCCTGAATTATAATCCCATTGACCCCAGAAATACAGAAGTGCACCAAAGCAAATCTGTACAACCAATGACTGCTTACATTAACTGTAAGTGTATACGTATGTGGTGTACAGTAGCTAGGCAGAACATTTGGTGGTGAAGACGAAGGGAAAAGGTTCATGGAACTATTAACAGCTTCTCAGTCTGGTCCCATCTCAGCTGGTTGTCACATTATCTGAGGACTGATTGTCTGGCCTCTTCACACTGAGCTAATGTGCTGTCAGCGAGGCCAGGCTGTTGCCGTCGAGCTCAGCCTGCGAGGAAATGGATATTTAAACTATTAAATATTGTAACTATTTGTTCACTTTGTGTGTACAGTATTTTACTGGTAAACTGTCTTATGAGCCACAGTTTACCAAAGTACCATTTTCCTCAGAATTCAAACTTTTTATATCATCATTAAATGTAGTTTACTCATTGCTGCCTTACCTGGCTCGTTTCTGAATACATAATTATGATGAAGTGCTACAATTGCGGAAGACTGGAAGACCGCATGGTGCTTATTCACACATCATAGTCTTAACGTTTTATTTTTAGTTCAAGAACATAGTCTCTAAAACTGGAACAATGTGTAGATCAGTAGTTCTCACACTTTTCACATCATCTAACACCAAAGAAAACTGACCAGGAACAGGACTATTCTAGGTCTTAACTAGGACTGCACCATGTCTATAATATGACTAGAATCACTGCAGTAGTTCCAAATAAGAGCTAAATTAAGTTAACGACTCGAACTGCAGAGTACACGTTCCACAGATTGAGAAAAGAGGATTCATTCCGTGAAGTTGCTGCTGTCTATCAGATTTCTATTCAGTCGGTGTGATTCACTAGAAACTGTACAACCGTCAACGCAGAAGTGTTTATATTTATAATCCATAGAAAGATGATAAGAATCAAATTCCGTAATTCCGTTATATTACTGTGCCGTTATTGTTTTATCTAATTGTCCAACACACACACACACACACACTTGTCACTATCATGGCTTATGCGCATTGTTTAAAAAAAGAGTGCATTATAGCTGTAAGCGATATGTTTCAGTTTTCCAGTTCAGTGAGAGGGCGTCTGGGTTACTCATTGCGCTTGCCACTGTAGTAAGTCACATGTCTTCTCACAGTCCAGACAGATACAAATCAGTTGGTCTGTGTGTGTGTTTTTTTTTTACTTGAATGTGTGCATGACTACGTCTCACTCTCTGGGGTTAACCAATGTGCCGTCTGTTGAATAGACGAGGCACAGGATCTGACATTAGAAGGACATACCGTGGCAGATCAAGCGAGACTACGGTGACAAGCGCTGATTAAAGGTCTAACAAGTTTCCACGCAGTAAGCAGCGATGCGAGAGGGTCGTTTACACCGCTGGGTCATCACAGAAACCTCCAAACACAATCAATGTTACGATAAATGTGGCTTATACAACGTTTTTTAATGTTTTCTTCATGTCTTTTTTGAGAAATGACGCTATAGTCCTTATTTGTCATAAAAATTGCACACATTTGTATTTATTGTCGACTAAAAACAGACTCTATGAATTAATTAGTCTGGCAAAAGCTTTCAAACCTATAAAGTATACACAAGTTCAAGTGATTTAATGAAGAAAAAAATGTAAACAGCCCATTTACTGTAACTGTAACTGTAAAAAAGTACTCAAAACTCAATCCAACTCATTCCGTGATTCCTTCTTTTTGCTGTTGTCCATATAAATTCTAATATTTGAATGGACTGATATGAATCTTGGTCGCGAAATCGCCCGAATAATCGACTAAGCGACTAAAAGCTTAACTGTTCTTATTTTGTGTTTCAGGGTTTCATCGCAATGAGGATCTGAAGGCAATAGATGTGCTTCCCATTCTGAAGGAGAAAGTTGCTTTTCTATCAGGTTCGTCATCAAAAATCAAAATCACATTCAAAATCTTCTACACTATTAGTATTTAGTCATCTTTTCTCATAATGCATGTTTTTTCTGGCGTGTCGGATGTGTCTGCGACTAGTTTACAGTGCTGCTAACCTTCACCTCTTTGGGGTTTTACTGCATTTTGAGTGCAATGATTAGATTTGTGGATCGTTCTGGTGTCCGCAGTGACTCACAAAATTAGCGACTATGATCCGAGCAGGCTAAATCCCTGCTCGTCTCTGTGCACAATCCTGTAATAGTGCTAGGCCATAAATGGATTTGATTTGTGTGTTCCAGGTGGCAAAGACAGGCGCGGGGGCCCGGTCCTAACCTTTCCAGCACGAAGCAACCATGACAGAATACGACCTGAAGACCTACGCAGACTAGTGGCCTACCTAGCTACTATCCCCAGGTTAGAATCTCTATATTATGTATGTGGTCCGGCCCTCGCAGCGCCCTTCCTGATCCGGATTTAATTTGACACAGGCTCCTCGATTGACTTTCCCACCTTGGTTAGATTTAAAGAACGCAGGAGCTTTGCTTGAGGCTACAAAGGCCTGGGATGGATTATTATAGTTCACTGTGACTCCCTTCTCTGCCGTTTGCCTTTCCTTCCTCTTCTTTCAGATGTTTAGGCAGCTGGTGCTTGTTTGCTTTTCATGTTTTTTCCCTGCAGTAATGAGGGACACAATAGAGACATTTATTGACGTTTTAAAAAACATTTTAATAGCACACACTAGTATAAAGATGGCTCGCAAACGCATCCAATTGCACTCACACATCATTACTACATGTGCAGGCTAAATTCAGAACCAGAATAAGAGGTTTATTGCAATTGTTAGTGAACAGAATTCACAAACTAGTGACTTGCTTTATCATTTAAGGTGCAACATAAAACAATTACAGCCCTGAATAGGAATAACTGCTTCAAATCGTTTATGTACAGCTTTATTGCATATATATTTGATACATTTTACCTCATTGTATTGTTTGTTTTTGCTTTAGCTGTGCATCAGACCAACTGTTAATTGTACATTAATAATGAATAATATTTGTTATAGTACTGCTGCTGCAACAATCATTCCTGTCATTGCCTGGTTCGGATCCCTGCCCAAGTTTTTTCAAACCGCGCCTGCCCAGATACTTTAGATTTATTGTATTTACACTTTGAATCCAAACGGTCTTACCGATATCTACTGGAAACAAAGTTCTTAAAAATATGTATTCAAACTCTTCATATGATCATGAGCAACATTAATTTCCTCTTTCTATGAATTAACTAGTAGACAGAACACATAATAAACACTTTTTAACAAGTTAAAGTTAAATAAATAAGCTATCAAATTTGATGAATGGCCAAATCAGGAAATGTCTTCAAAACAAAATATTTCATCAAATGTTCACTGACTTTTAGATTTCCCCATACGTGATTACTGGCCAATCAAATACATACCATATCCAACCCTTTTAAAATCTTTCAATCAGCTGGATGTTTGTACTATTTCTTGTTTAGTATTTAGTCTTTTATTAATGAAGTAATTGTGTATTGTCGTCCCAGTTTGTACAGCATCTTAGTAAAAGAGGCCAGTCTCTTGTTCTGGATGTGGTTTCACCCTCATTTGTCTAAATATTTCTCCTCCTGCCCCCTTTTCTTTCACAGCCTCTCTCTCCCCAGCCTTCTTCTTCTCTGCTCTGTTTTTCCTCTACCCATTTGGCGGCCAATGTGTTTTCAGAGAGTGAGGTCAGAGTGAGTTATAGCAGCGGGCCTGCGTCTTTCTCTGTCTCCCAGCGAGACATATTCAGATTAAAGCCCTTAATGCGGCGAAACAACCTTTTATGGGCTTATACAGTAGGGCTCCTGGTAAGCGCCGGTGGAAATTTTAACGCTGAGATGTTTTAATCGCTTTTTTCCAGCCAGACATTCAAGAGACCTTTGCATGATATTTAATTTGCCTTTTCATTGGCATATTCATCACTGATAAAGTTACAAGGCTGAGTGTTCATTTGTTTGAGTGTTCATTTCATTGCAGCGGTGCACAGGGATTGTAACCTTCTATATTGTTGTTTTCGCAGCGAGGAAGTGGCCAGACATGGATTCACGGTCATTGTGGACATGCGTGGTTCCAAGTGGGACAGCATCAAGCCTTTACTAAAGATACTGCAGGAGTCGTTCCCGTCCTGCATCCACGTCGCACTCATCATCAAACCGGACAACTTCTGGCAAAAGCAGAGAACGAACTTCGGCAGCTCCAAGTTTGAATTTGAGGTCGGTGAAGTCAGTTATTTTTCTTTTATATTGATATATTCATTAAATATTTGAATTTTACCTACTGCTTTATCATGTTTTACTTGTTCAAATCTGATTTAGTCCTTGTTTATTACCAGTTTTATTTGAACATAAATGGCCATATTTAAAGTAAAGTCAAATTAATTTCACTACATCTTTAGCACTTCTTGAACTTCTTGAATACTCTTCTATCTTTTATGTTGATATAGTATTAATGCTAATATAAGTATAAGTGCTTCTGATGAGTTGCAGTATAGTTTTTTTATCTTAGTTAATAACAATGGTATTGGTTTAAATATTTTGTTAGTAATTCATGATTTAGCACTTCTAATTGGACTACTGCAGTAGCTGTGGTATGGTCCCGTGTGGGCATCTGCCGCCGGTATATTTAGTTCTGACCCTGTTACTATGGAAACAGCATACTTTATATAGGACACAGTGATGTGTTTGGGGAGTGAATTGGGTTTACGAAAGCACCTAGTTGTGTCCATTAAGATGAATACTTTTCTGAAGTATTTCAAATTATATTTATAATTCAAACTCAAAATTTTGTTTTGGAGAATTTAAATACACCGACCTTACAGTTCACCTCACCTTGACTTTGTAAGTGAGCCATCTGTTTTTGCATACCATGAGTTTCTATCTGTATGTTTTCCCTGCTTAGTAATGATTACATGAAAGCTACTTTAAAGCTCAGGAATGTAGAGTTTATTGGCCACCACCCTTTAAACAGGGCATTAGAGCAACACGGTGTGTTCTTCTGTCATATTGAAGTTAAACTCCACCTCCTTAAGTCAAACTCCACCTCCTTAAGTCAAACTCTACCTCCTTAAGTCAAACTCTACCTCCTTAAGTCAAACTCCACCTCCTTAAGTCAAACTCTACCTCCTTAAGTCAAACTCTACCTCCTTAAGTCAAACTCTACCTCCTTAAGTCAAACTCCACCTCCTTAAGTCAAACTCCACCTCCTTAAGTCAAACTCTACCTCCTTAAGTCAAACTCCACCTCCTTAAGTCAAACTCCACCTCCTTAAGTCAAACTCCACCTCCTTAAGTCAAACTCTACCTCCTTAAGTCAAACTCCACCTCCTTAAGTCAAACTCTACCTCCTTAAGTCAAACTCCACCTCCTTAAGTCAAACTCCACCTCCTTAAGTCAAACTCCACCTCCTTAAGTCAAACTCTACCTCCTTAAGTCAAACTCCACCTCCTTAAGTCAAACTCTACCTCCTTAAGTCAAACTCCACCTCCTTAAGTCAAACTCTACCTCCTTAAGTCAAACTCCACCTCCTTAAGTCAAACTCCACCTCCTTAAGTCAAACTGAATGTATTCCATGTTTTTTTTCACAGACTGTGATGGTCTCTTTAGAGGGTTTAACCAAAATCGTGGACCCGTCCCAGCTGACAGCAGACTTTGAGGGCAGTTTGGAGTACAACCATGACGACTGGATTGAGGTTTGGGATTATTGACCTATTTCTTCTCATTTTGAAATGGATTATCACAAGCTTATCCTAGATTTTGATTTTGATTTATTACAACAAAATAACCTCTGTTTGAGTTGTGCTGATCAAGGAAATTATGATTATACAGTCTGCCAGATAAATGCAGCCCCAGATCCAACAGACTGGCCCTTCCACTCACTACTCATCAGTTGTGAGTTATTTTAACTGGAAGTTAGATTCCGTGCTGTCGTTCAGTCCTCGGGCAAGACACTTTAAGTAGGTCTGTAGAATATAAATCAATTCAATTTTGATATTGATATTAGGGATAAGCCACATGAATCAAATATGAATATAAACACCTTTACAACAACATTAAGACAATATTTTCACAATGCATCAAGAATGTGCTAAATGTGCCTGTAAATGTCTTGGTTGAGGTTCAAGTCTTGCACAAAATGTGAATGGACCGTATCAAAAAAACAACAACCCTTGTTTGTCTCTTTTTGAGGTAAAGTTTAGTAGTTAATTATAGACAATATACTAGATATTCTTATTTGTAATTTATTCTTATCTCCAAAACAACAGTTGTGATATGCATCCATCCATCCTCTAATTAAAAAGATATATCTCCTTTTAATAATTGCCATTTGCCACTCTAAAGGGATTTGTTCTGTGCTGTGTGTCCTACAACCATCTCTCCTGCAGGTGCGGCTTTCATATGAAACGTTTGCCAGTGATGCTGCTCGAACCCTGGCCCGACTGGAGGAGCTTCAGGAGACTTTATCCCAGCGAGACCTTCCCCGGGACTTAGAAGGAGCGCGGCGGCTGATGGAGGAACATGCAGCACTGAAGAAGAGGGCCACCAAAGCATCGGTGGAGGAGCTCGACACCCAAGGGAGACGACTACTGCAAAGACTACAGACGCACAGCACGGGGAGCAGCGGCGACGGTGGATACAGTAACCGGTCAATCGGAGCCAGTGGAGAATCGAATGACCACCATCATCACGGCCTTCATGCGCACGCCGACGCCCACAATCTAGGGGCCAAAGTGACGGGTTTGTTGGATAAACTTCACGGGACGCGCCAGAACCTTCAGCAGCTTTGGCACATGAGGAAGCTCAAGTTGGACCAGTGTTTTCAGTTACGGCTATTTGAGCAGGATGCGGAGAAGGTACAGAGAAAGTGTTCTTTATAAATGTTTTAGGGAAGTGTAATGAATGCATATTTGTATTTATTTGTTTTTAAGAACTTCTGGTCTATAATGGGTCACACACCAAATTGTCCTCAGATCCAATATTTCTTAGATTATGTTTCTTTGTGAGATTAGGTCTTAATTCAGATTTCATTAGCCTAAATTTTGTGTCTGAGAAAAGGTGTTCTGTTTACACCAAAGCCACTGAGTAGTTGGGATCCTTCTGTTTTGGGATTTTTTTTTCATATAAATCAAATGTAGGAAAGTAGAAAAAACATAGAATATATAAACATATGCTGTTTTTTCTGGAATGATCCCTATTCCATAACAGGAGTTAATTCACAGCATAATCCAGCATCTCTGGCATTTAAAATAATTCAGACATTTAAGTCCTCAGATCAGCATTCATCCCTGTGATTCCCATTTCTGTGCTCGATTGGCTCTGTTCAAAGCACAAAGATTACAAAGAATTGTTGCCCAATAATGCATGGTATCATTTGAAATTAAGTCCTATTTTTGACATTAAGTCCTATTTTTGATTAAGGCTTTTCTTGACGTTCTTTGCCTTAATGTTACTTTGTGTGAACATACTGTATATGTGCACAGTGGTAGAAACACCCATGTGACTTTCAGGGGAGTGTTAAACATGCCTAAAGCTGAACATAACGGTGGAGAAACAGTAGATGATGTTCACACACACTGTTCCTTTATCCTTGATGTGTGACTGCATGTTACTTGAAAATTGCTTGTTACAGTTTTGAGTGTTGAAGGTGAATTGTAAAGGTCACGCACATTTCTGGACCTGGATGAGAAGAGCTCTCTTGTTCTTGCTTTTCAACATTGTGAAATAATAACTTTTTTCCTTTGCAGATGTTCGACTGGATTATGCACAACAAGGGGCTTTTCCTCACCAGCTACACAGAGATCGGTGGGAACCACCAGCATGCTGTTGAATTACAAACCCAGCACAACCATTTTGCTATGAACTGTATGGTAAGATGCTGCCTTTTGTGTCCCTCAGCCACACAGGCTAGACAATCACTATTAATTATCATTACTGTCATTCATTGTCGCAGGGAAGCATCTATTGTTGCTCTGCTTCAGGCTCTTCTAACTGTAGTTTCTTGTATCTTCAATATTATTCAACTGTTTTTCTCAGGAGCTCTGCCTTGCCCTGTCATGTCTTGTCACACTACAGTTCCCATTATTGACCCACATTGGCTGTGTGCCCCTCCCATAGCCATGTGCTGCCCTCTGCTGTTTCCTCTTGACCTTCCTGCCTCACCCAAATGTAGTCCAAAAAGCGCTGTACTAGAGGCCATTGTGCTGAACTGTATGCTCTGGCAGTTACAAACAAAACCTTTAATCCCTTGTTCTTGCTCCTGCTCAGAAAGACAGCTTTAGACTTTGGAGTTAGGATTTGTGAAAGTACTTAGTAGTTTTGTTGCGGTAGTAGTGAAGCTGTTATAATATAACATGTCATGAGACTGTATATTATACAGTGTGATCTGTGGGGTCATGTGAGTCTTGCATCATGTATAGCAATTAAGAATACTGTGCAGAATTCCCCCAGTGTTTGCTCAATGTACTGCATCTGAATCTATGCTTTTGTTAAATGCAATTTTAGTAATAAAAAGTACTATTAAAGTGCTACTACATTTTTTCCCCATCTGTACAATTGACGGCATCAGTAAAAGTTTCAGAATCACCTTATTCTGCCTCATAATTTTGCTTGTATGAGGAACCAGATCATGTAATAAAAACTGGGATAAACACTGCTGTTCAGTATATTGTATAAACATGGTAGTGGGACCCTGTGCATCCTCCACCCACACTTCCAAAGGAAGTGCTGCTGTTTCCTCTTCCTGTTGCCTGCTCTGGTGAATGGAAAGCTGAAGTGTCAAGAGAGTACTAACACATGTATTATTTCAGCCTTTGTTGCTCGCATATGTGAATATTTCCAGGAAAAAGGCATTATACACTTAACCTTCTCTTAGAATGTACCGCTTTGCATTTACATCAATAATACTGGACACATGTACCATCCAACAAATGTCCAATGTTCTTAAGGGAGCAGCAGTTTTATATTTGAACTGCCTCATGTGTTCATGCCATCGGAACATCTGTTTCACCCCCTACATTTCTTGCATCAGTTTTAAATTAAGTTCACCAACAAGTACGTGTGCTTCAGTAGTCTACCCTCTGTTATTTAATATCATTTTTAATGACCTACAGATGTCCCTGAGGCCCACCAGCTAATTAACTGTGACTTTGTTCTTGCTTTGTTCCTTCTCTACTTTTTGTATTAACATTTGTAGGCAGGTATACAAAAACAATTCATTATGTAGCTTGTACAGCAGTTTTCTTGTTTTCTTTCCTGTTGTACTTTTACACTTCCACATACATTCTCCAACTACATTTTTAAAGACACTGGTCCTATTACGGAGTAGTTGGAATTTAATTGTATGCTCTTTCTTTCATTGAAGTTAAAATCACATTAAGAAACATAATGGGCTCCACAAGCAGCAATTGAATAGAATAATAACAGGCTGTTAACACAGTTGTTAATTAGCGTTTGCTGATCCATGCCAATCTACATGGAACAGCTGGGAGCCCATATATTAGAAGAACAATTAGGGGCAATTATTGTACTTTTCATTATTCACAGAAGACAATTTAAGTAAATGTAATTTTGAAAGTTCTAAGTTGCAGCTTTAGTGCATGTGATATGACCATGACTTGGTCACTTACATGGCATCATGTCCACATTGACACTCCGATTTCATTCACACTTGTCTTATTTGGTCGTAAATTGCGGCCATTTTATTCCTTTTGTGGAACTTTTGTCCTGGTTTAGTCCTAATTTTGATGTGGTAAATGTGCAAGTGTATAATATTTAATTGAATAACTCTTGTCTGATTGTCAGACAGAATACTTTGTAAATTTAATGAACACTTTCTATATTGTAATGAAATAAAATCAAAATAAATACTTAAAATAACTGATTTGATTCAATCAGCTCTGGCATGATTCATTTGACTCAGGATGTTGTTTGTATCTAATGTCTCCAGAGTCATCTGTGAAGTGTAAATGGTATTTTCACTACTCTCGGTTACAAATCACATTTTAACGCTGCCTTTATGCGTCTACAGAATGTATATGTGAACATCAATCGTATCATGTCTGTGGGAAACCGGCTGCTGGAGTCGGGCCACTATGCGTCGCAGCAGATCCAGCAGATCTCAAGTCAGCTGGAGCAGGAGTGGAAGGCCTTTGCTGCAGCTCTGGACGAACGCAGCACTCTGTTAGAAATGTCCGCTAGCTTCCACCAGAAGGCTGACCAGGTAACGTAGGCTAAATATACTTGTCAGATACCTGGGATTCATTTTAATCACAATTTGACAATGACTAAACATAGTTTATTCATCTTCTGTGCAGTATATGAGTAAAGTTGAGCCCTGGTGTAAAGCATGTGGTGAGGGGGATCTACCCTCTGAACTCCAGGACCTAGAAGACACAATCCACCATCATCAGGGCCTATACGAACACATTACCACTGCATACTCTGAGGTCGGTCCATCAAGCATTTCCCAAATATATTATAATGCTCGATTTGGAAAAATGACTTTAAATGAATCCACCATTGCACATAATTAGGTTGATTTAAGACACATAACTTTACTTGTAGGTGAGTCAGGATGGCAAGTCTCTTTTGGACAAACTGCAGCGACCGTTGACCCCGGGAAGTGCCGATTCGTTGATGTCTTCTGCAAACTACTCCAAAGCAGTGCACCATGTCCTGGACATCATTCACGAGGTTCTACATCACCAGAGACAGCTGGAAAATATATGGCAACATCGCAAAGTTCGTCTGCACCAGCGGCTGCAACTCTGTGTGTTCCAGCAAGATGTACAACAAGTGAGTTTCATAATGTAATATATGCAAGACGGCCAAAACATTATAAAGTATTGCTGATGTTAATTCACCTATGCACCTCATCAAGTATTTTGTCAGGTTTTTAAGGTTGTTTTTACCTACAATTAGGGTTGCTCGATTATGGAAAATAAATAATAACCAAGATTATATTGGTCATAATTGAAATCAAGATTATTTGAAAATTGTGATACAAATAGAGTTATGTAGAAATGCACATCCAAAAACCTCTTAAACCTGTGTTCTCGGTCCTTTACTTTAATCAAAGTTAGAACATGAGAAATAAAATCCGCACAGCAGTTAGTTAGGCCCGAGCGCCACAAGCTGGCGAGAGGCCTATTAATCTCGTAAGGCCGTGCGAAGCACGGCTGCGAAAGTGCGCACGCAGTGCGCACGAAATCGAGCGCGAAGCGCTCGCCCACTTCCAAACACTCACTAACGCACTCCTTCACTCATGCACGCCCCGTGCATACTAATTAGTAGTAGGAAAATGGAACATTACCGTTGTAAACGGGCGAAGCCCGTGCAAAAGTGCGCACTAAACGAGCACTTTACATTGAGATGACGACCGCGAAGCGGTCGTCATCCCCATATAAAGCACTCATTTGCGCTAAGTAGCTCACGAATACGTTCCCCATCTCTTGCATGTTCCGTGCATATAAGCATGTAATGCAAAAATTGAACATTATTACTGTATAGAGGGCCAAAAACACAAAGTGGGCGGAGCCCACTCAAAATTAACGAAAGTACCCGTCAGTGACCAGGGACCCACACCATGAGGTAGGAAAGCGCGAGCGCTTTCCGAAAATGTATAGTTTATGATATTTGAAAAATGGGAAACATTGTTTTCGCATCGGAATATTATTAGGCCCGAGCCCCAGCAGGGCGGAGGGCCTATTGCTCCCGCAACGCTGCCTTCGGCAGCGTTGCAACTGTCTGACCAAACATGCGGGCGCAGCCCGCATGTTTGGTACCCCGTCGCCCCTGGCAAGTACAGTGAACTAGCCCATGCCGAAGGCATGGATCATGCATACTTACTCCTGCTATGACAGAAATAGTCAACAATTAGTGAATGGGCGTAGCCCATTCACTAATTGTTGACAACAGCAGCGCGAAGCGCTGCATTCCTCCAAAAACCCTCCTGGCATCGTCCCGTACGCGAGAATCCATGCCGCAGGCATGGGCCATGCTTGTATCTGCTCAAATTAATGGAAGTCTATGGGGAGTGGGCGGGGCATCCCGACGGAATAGGGAGTGACAAGCGCGTAAGCGCTCGTAATGATGATTCCACCCCATGGCGGCATCGGGAAGGCTTAGAGCTTTCAAACGATGTATAATTTGTTGTTATAGTGGAAACGGCTATATTGTTTTTGCTAAAAATATTATTATTTTTATTTTTCTTGTTCTTCTGCTTTTTGATCTCTAATTTGACCCCCTGAACATGCTCAAAAACTCACCAAACTTTGCCCAAAATTCAGAATCGGCGAAAAATTTGATTTTTTTCTGGGCCATTTTCTTTTTCGTAAAAAAATGGCGCGACAGCGCCACCGACAAAAGTCAAAATACATTGCGCCTATGGGAGACGCCCCGAGGTCAACTTTGGCGTAAAGCTACGAAATTCGGGACACGCATTCCTCTCGTGAGGACGAACAAAAAAAATCATTGTGGCCACGCCCCCAGACTTACCCTATGGCCGCCATCTTCCTTTGAAAATGAAAATACGCTGTGTTAGTCATTTTGTTCGCGTCAAACTTTGACGAACTCCTCCTAGGGCGTTTTGCCCACCGACTTCAAAATCGGCGTACGTCCTCTGGACAAGTGGGGCATCTAAAGTTATTCAATTTTTTGAGATACCTTTAACGGTCTGTGTGCGGCGCAGCCGCAAAGTTGGACAACTTATTTTGGAATATTGCAGATCTAAAAATTGCTCCCATTTGATCAAAACCAGTCCGATTAGGACCAAATTTGAATCAGTTGTTAAACTTTCTAGTTTGGACCAGTTTAGGCTGACAAAATTGAAATGGCCGCGATAGCGCCCCCTACAGAGTGACCTTTAAATTAACATTGAAGGTCAAAAATTAGTTTTACCAAAATTGTCTAAACTTTACCCAAAATTCTATTTTGCCGTCCCGATCACAAAAGCCAATCACAAAAATGCCTAAATTTTTACGGCGTAGTCGTAGCGATGACAGAAACCTCCCATGTTATCCCTATGGGAAAACCGCAAAATCTCTCAAATTACCACATTTTTATGTTTTACACTTCAACGAACTCCTCCTAGTGCGTTTTGCCCACCAACCTCAAAATCGGTGTACGTCCTCTAGACAAGTGGTGCATCTAAAGTTATCCAAATTTTAAGGATAACTTTTACGGTCTCTGTGCGACGGAGCCGCAAACGTTTCCCAGAATTCTGACTATTTGGCCTTCAGAGTGGCCTATAAACAATAGAGTTTTTCCAAATGACATGACATTTTGCACTAAATTCTAATTTGCCATCCTGATCATACAAGTATGAGAGCCAAAGTCATATTTTGTACGGCGTAACCGTAGCGTTGACAGAAACATCCCATGTTATCCTTATGGGAAAATCGTAGAATCGCTCAAATCACCACATTTTTACACTTCACACTTTAACAAACTCCTCCTAGGGCGATTGTCCGATCAAGCTCATATTTGGGGAAAATCATCTACACAAGCGGGGCATCAAAACTTATCCATATTTTGATTCTAAGTGCTACGGTCTCTGTGTGGCGGACCCGCAAATATATGTCAGAAATGGGAAAACAGCGAAATCTCCAAAATGACCACATTTTCACGCTTCACACTTTCACCAACTCCTCCTAGGCCGATTGCCCGATCAAGCTCATATTTGGGGAAATCATCTACACAAATGGGGCATCAAAAGTTATCCATATTTTGATTTTAAGTGCTACGGTCTCTGTGCCGTGGAGCTGCAAATATACTGTCACAAATGGGAAAAACGCCAAATCCTTGAAATGTTCACATTTATGCTTCACACTTTAATGAACTCCTCTGTGGGCAATAGCTCGATCAAGCTCATATTTGGGAAAAATAATCTACACAAGCGGAGCATCAAAAGTTATCCATATTTTTATTCCAAGTGTCACGGTCTCTGTGCGCTGGAGCTGCACATTTGACCGACATTTGTGTTCATTTGCACTGGTTAAGCACAGCATTGTACATGTCCAATGTGTCGCTGTCTTAGTTCTTAGACAATTACGTTAGCGCCATCTCTGTAAAATGCAGAGAGCAGAGTCGGAAGGCCGGCGGCCCGCGAGGGCCGTTGGATGCCGCTTGCGGCTTTAATTCTTTCTTCTTTCTTCTTCTCGGGACCAACCCCCCTATTTTTCACCCAGTGAACATTGACGAAAAGTCACAAAAATGTTCACACCTCTAAAAATCGTGCCTCTCTACATTCTGGCTATTTCCCTTTTCTAAAATAAAAAAAATTGGCGCGTCAGCGCCCCCAAATGTACCAAAAATGCATTGAGAGATGGGAAATGACCCAAAAAAAATCTGACCGTAGAATCATGAAATTTGGCGCCGAGGTAGATGGTGACAAGAGAAGTAAAAAATATTATTACGGCAACGCCGTCCGCCCAACCAAATGTCGGCCATATTGCTTCAAAAATGGCTAAACATGACTTCGGAGTTTTTCCAAACGTCGTACTTTTACGAACTCCTCCCAGGGCGTTGGCCCTAAAAAGCTGAAATTTGGTGAAAATGCTACTGAGGAGTGGGACATCAAAAGTTATCCAAATTACATTGATACCTGTCACGGTCTCTGTGCGGCGAAGCCGCAAACTGTAGCTAGAATTTCAGAAATCTCCCATATTTAAAATTTCTGCCGTTTGCGCAGATAAAGTCCGAATTGCGTCAAATTAGAATCAGTTGTTAAACTCTTTGCCCTAAACCTACTTGAAGTGAAATAAATTCATTTGGCGCCACAGCGCCCCCTACAGATTTTATATGGAGGTTAAATGTTTAGTTTTGCGAAATTATATGAAATTTGACACACAACTCAATTTTGGCATCCCCATCAAAAAAGTCAATGAGACCCATGTCATAATTGTTATGGCGTTGCCGTAACGATGACCGAAACCTTCCATGTTATTCCAATGGGGAAATCGCCAGAACATGTTTACACTTTAGACTTTCACAAACTCCTCCCAGGGCGTTAGACATATTAACCTGAAATTTGGTGAGACTCATCTTCAGGACCATCAAAAGTTATCCACATTTTCATTCAAAGAGTCACGGTGTCTGTGCGGCAAAGCCGCACATTTTGCCAAGAATTCAAAATAAAATAGCTTTTTGATGGTAAAACAAAGGGGAGAAGATGTGACAGCGTCACAGATTCAGCAGTAGGCGTAATAAAAGGACAATTGGGGCGCGTTAGCGCCCCCTCCTCTTGCGGCGTGGCGGCGGTGTGGCGGCGGCGTGGCGAGGGCCGATCATTGCCGCTTGCGGCTATATTTATATTTTATATTCTAACAAGTGGTGCGAATAATACATAACCTGTGGCGGAAGAAGAGACTCATTGGCATTTCTTTGGAATGTTTGGTGATTGTTTTGTGGCCATATACTTCACAATACAATAGTTTTTAGTTTTTTCTTCATTTGCACCAATGGATTGGAATCATGATTGAAATCTGATTAATTGGCACAGCCATACAATATTCCCCAGACATCAACGAGTATTTCTTATTAAAGAGCTTGTGATGCAGTATTTATGATCCAATACAAAAAGCTCCACTTCCTCCTGTGTTTCGGGTGTAAGTGTCTTGGTGACGAATGGCAGAACTCTGAGATCAAAACCTCTGTATTCTCTAACAGCATTTTGTCTTCAATTCTCTGCATCCAGCTCCCCTCTCCCATTCCTCTTCTTCTATGTTGTGGTTCTTTTTGCCCCTCCTGTTCCCATCTCACTCTCTTTCACCACCCTTTTCTCTTGGTAGTGGTTTCCATAGTGACGCAATTTACTGCCACATAAAGTACCGGGGGACACTGTGCAGCACATGCTTGTCCCACCAAAATATGATCAAAGTGACCTTGATAATGAACTCTGGATTATTCTATAGACACTACGAATGTGCCCTATTAATATGTAATTTAGACAAGTGGAATAATTCACAACTGAATATATAACATTTGCAATTATTATTTGTTTGTTCATTTGTTTGTTTGTTTGTTGCTCTGTAAATCTGTGTGTCAGTGCTTTGGTGTGTGACAATGGTGAAGTTCAGATGGAGCAAAGATGTTTGTAAAAAGCTGCTGTGGATGAGAAGGGAATTATAAGTAAGGGATGACATCTGTAAATTATTAAACTCTAAAAGGAACTCTAGCTCCCACTACTGGTGAAAGAAAGCACTGCGTCTACAATAAATCTGCGGAACAGCCTGTATTTAGGCTGCAAGTGCAACCTACTAATTTTGTCTGTTTGTGTGTTTGCAAAGGTGTTGGACTGGATTGAAAACCACGGAGAGGCTTTTCTCAGTAAACACACAGGGGTTGGAAAATCTTTGCACCGAGCCAGAGCGCTGCAAAAAAGACATGAAGACTTTGAAGAAGTAGCTCAGGTATGTTGTTGAATACAGTTAATCTAGTTAAAATGTAACAAGAAACAAGCTGAACTGCATGATAAACCTGTCTTACAGAACACTTACACAAATGCAGACAAGTTGCTGGAGGCGGCAGAGCAACTGGCGCAGACCGGAGAGTGTGACCCAGAGGAGATCTACCAGGCGGCCCATCAGCTCGAGGACCGCATCCAGGACTTTGTGAGGCGTGTGGAGCAGAGGAAGGTCCTGCTGGACATGTCTGTGGCCTTCCATACGCACGTCAAAGAGGTGAGACTCATCCAGGGGGAACTATGATACTGAGGCTGGACTTAGAGCGAATGAGGTGGAGTCCGTAAAATAGGGCTTTTAGATTGTAAAAAGAAAATCATGAGCTTAAAGGCGGTATGGACGATTTTTTCGGGGATTTGAGAACGTAGGCGGAAGTGCACATGCGCACTCCCCCGTGTGGACTGATACAACACACACGTGCGTTTGTTTATTAGCGCAATGGAGCGCATCGCATCGCTCGTCTCCCGTAGATTTCTGTCCACTTCTGCGTCAGCTCGAACTGTCTTTCTCCGTCTTCATTTTGCCCCGTACACTGAGGGAACTATATTATGATAGATCCATGCGCTTAGGCACGCGGAAACGTGGGGACGAGCCTGACGCGGCTGCAGGTGAGCGGTAGGTGCGTTTTATGATTGATACGTGGCAGGACAAATGATTTATCCACGCCACGAGGAAATATGATAAAAAATTTGCTGAAAAAAATCGTCCATACCATCTTTAATTATTTGGATCATTGTTGAACTCATTTGAAAAAAAAATAAAAAATTATGTACTTAATAAAATAAAGTAGTGGCAAGTAGAGGCACGAGGCTGTTCTAACACAGGAGAAGTGTATTTGCCATCAGTACTAGACCTGGAGAAATGAACCAAAGCTACACAATGCATTGTGCAGTCTAGTCCAGTCCACTCTGGCTTCCATTTTAGGGAGAATATACCTCTGATGACATGAGCCAGGATAACAAGAACTCAGCCGTCACTTCATTATTTTAAGTCATGTTTTGTGATTCATGTTTAATGCCATTGTAAAAAATAATGATGATAGTAAACTACTATTGTAGCCACAGCTGCCCTGGGGTAGACTGTCAACTACTAGACACACCGTACTCGTACAACAACAGTATGCACTCGAGCCACTGCTGCCCCACTGTCAATTACACAAGTGGCTTTGGTCCCACGTTTAGGAGCAGATTGAGCATAATTAATTGGAGCCATTCTTGTAATCATGATTAAACCTTGAGGAACCGATCATAAATGAGTTAATCTTTCACCAATAACCTTACTTTTCTTACGTTTGTGCTTTTGGGTACGCTTTCTTAAAGGCTTACCAGATCTTGCTCGCTGTGATCTTGTATGTCCACTTTATAGATGTCCCATAGTGTCATATGGTGGATTTATGTACTACAGTAAATGATACAGCCATGATTACCTCTTTACCGACAAGGCGCTGGGCTCTACTCACGCTTGTTACATAGACTCACATCAAGTCAAAGAGGAGGTGCTATTAATGAAGCTCGTCTTTAATGTCCATATGGTCTAATCTCCTTGATCCCATCTGTTCACTGGGGTCAGTGTAGTTGTCACTGCAGCCAAGTGTGTTGGTCAGTGCCATGTGTAAAAGTGAACTCCTGCTGGGGGCATAATCTTCTTGAAAGCTAACTAGTCCAAGCTTTCTGAGTAGCAAGTGACTTTAATCATTTCACTTTTTAGCATTTATTTCAGTTATGGTTCCAAATATGGCTGTCACAATATATAAATTGTTTGTGTATTTTCAGAATAACCACAATTATTGACACTGTGGGCAAAAAAAAGTGAAATTCTTAGTTTTATTTCATTAGATTATTGTAGTCTGTGGCCAGCTTCATGATATTAAACTGTCTGAATGGCAAATGAAAGCTAATGTGACATAAACAGCAAATAAAAAAGCACTTAGGTTGACTTTTTGGAGTGTACCGTAGATTGGATAGACATTTCTACATTTTGCCAACTCACAATTATTTTTATTTGATTATTACGATTATAATGTGAAATGATGGAATAATCTTGACATCCCCAGTTTAAAATCAAGCAGTATTCAAGCAGAAACAGATCCTGCGTGTGTTGGTGTGAGACATGCTTTAAGATGCAGGCTCTGTAGGGCTCTAGTCTTCTCTGCCAAGTCGTCCAGATGGTTAATCCGTTACAAAGATGCCCATTCACATCTTTGGAGCAGCACTGGTTGGCTTTCGTCTGTGTGGCACCTGTGGCACCAGATTCGACCCTTTATACGCACGGATGGAGCTGTTTTGAATCTGAAGTGTTATGTTCATGTTTTAGTTGTGGACCTGGTTGGAGGAGCTTCAGAAGGAGCTGTTAGACGATGTGTACGCCGAGTCAGTGGAGGCCGTGCAAGACCTGATCAAACGCTTCGGGCAGCAGCAGCAGACCACTCTCCAGGCCACTGTCAATGTCATCAAAGAGGGAGAGGACCTCATACAACAGCTCAGGTTGGTTTACTTTATTACATTTGGTCATAGTAAGATATCCAAAGTGACATTATTAACCCTGTTTGATACGAATCTCCAGAGACTCTGCCATCTCGAGCAACAAGACGCCACACAACAGCTCCATGGCTCACATTGAGAGTGTGCTGCAGCAGCTGGATGAGGCCCAGGGACAGATGGAGGAGCTGTTCCAGGAAAGAAAAATCAAACTTGAGCTCTTCTTACAACTCCGCATCTTTGAACGGGATGCCATTGATGTAAGTAGTAAAGGCGAACAAGAGCCTGGCTAGTCTTCGTTGCTCAATATCGTTGCAGAACATTGTTATACTTTTATTCAATGCTGTAGCATGCAGTGACTTTTATGGATGGGCAAGCAGACTTGGGGTGTAAATCAATATTTAGTGAATACAATTTGCACACAAAAGGGGAAAAAAAACATTCAAAAAGGGAGTTTCGAATGTGAAGGGCGAGCGTCATCCTACTGAGCTAAACTCAGAATGGAGTAAAAAGTCTCACTTCACCGATCAATTAATTACACATTAACACGTTCTATGTTGTTAAATGACTGTTTGACCTGTATTTCTAACTAACGTCTAATCACTGGGAACATGAACAGAACTACAAACAAAGACTTGTCTCTAAAATATCGTTTTTTAAGTCAGTTTGTTGAAACTTTGCGCTGCTGTTGCTTCATTTCACCTCTGAACATGCTCAGTTAGGCACAAACTGCAAACATTCCCACACAGGTTTATTCAGCACTCTTTAAGCTTGTGCTGTCCCCAGAGCGCAAGCACTGACCCCTAAAAGAAGCTGCTGTCCACGCTGGTTGTAAAAGCTCACGTTAGAGAGAGGAGCATGAACCATGCTTCCTGCGCAGTACTGCCCAGCGGCCTGTAGTGGCCACTAAAAGCCAAGCTTCAGCAGCAGAAGTGAGGGGAAAACAAGCTTATTTGGATATATTTTGGAACAATTTCCATATAGCTGTGACACATGGTCATTTTAGATATTATTGGTCAATCACTGCTTGCCTTGATTGCTCTGACCACTCGCATTAGAGTAAATACAGTTTTTCTCCATCCGAATAAGATCTGTAAAATTGGCTGCACGAAATGTAATTCTTTATTCACCATATTCCTTTTTTTGCTATTTTATTTTTCATTAGAACATAGAACAACAAAAAAACACAAAGAACAAGCTGGACCAGGAAGAACATAAGGCAAGTAAAGGAATAAAAGTAGAAAATAAGGGAGGGGCATCTATTGAACAAAAAAAAAAAGTCCATTGCCTTGTTAATTTCCATTCCATATTTTTGTGCAATACGACCCAAAACACATGGTAATGGTTTGACTCTTGGCAACCACAGTTTCTCCAACATTCAGCCCCTCCCTGTGAATAATGAACTTTGATACTTGGTCCTCCATTGTGATGTGCTACATTTTCCCTCTCCTCATCCGTCAAAACTATATTACCCTATTCTTCCTATTTGATTTTAATATACGATAATTGTTGTTACTTTGTTTTATTTCTTAATTATAATATATTTTTTCTATAAAAGTCCTGTTTCTCCAGGCCAAAGAATTCCTTCAACATACAATTAGTTTTTTTTTTGTTTTTTTTTACAATCTGATAAAAAAAAAACTCTTATGCCTTTTGTTATCCATATCTTGAATCTCATGCCGATACTGTTTGGCTTAAAACTTTGGTCATATGTCAACCAGTTTAAAATTTTAACACCTTTATTTAATTTGTATTTAATCAACCCAGGGATTCTTAACTTCCTCCAAATGCCTTTTGTCATCTGCCAGTAAAGCCTGTGCAGGAAGAACATTACATTCATTTACATTTGTGCGCCGGGTCACACGATCAAATAAAGTAACTCTTCAAGCAAGGAAGGCCCCAACCTCCTTTTTATTTTATGTAGGTGTGGGGTCCTGAACCGGATTTGGGGTTCTTTACCATGCCATATAAATCTTGAGATTGTTTTATTCCACTCATCAAACGACCGGTCGGGGATGGAAATTGGCAGTGTCTGGAACAAATAGAGAAATCTGGGCAAAACATACATTTTAATAGTTTAGATTCTTTGTTCAGAAGCCCCCTATGATGACAACACAATCAAGGCAGTTCACGTCGCCCGGATCGGCGTCACCGGGGCCCCATCCTGGAGCCAGGCCTGGGATGGGTGCTCCATGGCGAGCGCCTGGTGGCCGGGTCTTACCCCACGGGGCCCGGCCGGGCACAGCCCGAAAGAGCGACGTGGGGCCGCCCTCCCGTGGGCCCACCACCCGCAGGAGGATCCATAAGGGGCCGGTGCAGAGAGATCTGGGCGGCAGTCGACGGCAGGGGCCTCGGCGACCAGATCTCCAGACACAGAGACTAGCTCTGGGGACATAGAATGTCACCTCGCTGGGGGGGAAGTGCGGGAGGTTGAGCGATACCGACTAGATATAGTCGGCCTCACCTCCACGCACAGTTTGGGCTCTGGAACCCATCTCCTCGAGAGGGGCTGGACGCTCCACTTCTCTGGTGTTGCCCGCGGGGAGAGGCGGCGGGCTGGTGTGGGCTTGCTGATAGCCCCTCAGCTCAGCCGCCACGTGTTGGAGTTTACCCCAGTGAACGAGAGGGTCGCGTCTCTCCGCCTTCGGGTGGGGGACAGGTCTCTCACTGTTGTGGCGGCCTACGGGCCGAACAGCAGTGCAGAGTACCCGGCCTTCTTAGAGTCCTTGGGAGGGGTACTGGACAGTGCACCGACCGGGGACTCCGTTGTTCTACTGGGGGACTTCAACGCCCACGTGGGCAATGACAGTGACACCTGGAGAGGGGTGATCGGGAAGAACGGCTTCCCCGATCTGAACCCGAGCGGTGTTCAGTTATTGGACTTCTGTGCTAGCCACGGATTGTCCATAACGAACACCATGTTCAAGCACAAGGGTGTCCATCAGTGCACATGGCACCAGGACACCCTAGGCCGGAGGTCAATGATCGACTTTGTTGTCGTGTCATCAGACCTCCGGCCGCGTGTCTTGGACACTCGGGTGAAGAGAGGGGCAGAGTTGTCAACCGATCACCACCTGGTGGTGAGTTGGATCCGCTGGCGGAGGAGGAAGCCGGACAGACTTGGCAGACCCAAGCGCATTGTGAGGGTCTGTTGGGAACGTCTACTGGAGCCCTCTGTCAGTAGGGTATTCAACTCGCACCTCCGGGAGAGCTTCTCCCATGTCCCGGGGGAGGCTGGGGACATTGAGTCCGAGTGGACCATGTTCTCCGCCTCCATTGTTGATGCGGCTGCTCGGAGCTGTGGTCGCAAGGTCTCCGGTGCCTGTCGTGGCGGCGGCGTGAGGAGCTCGGCCACACGGGGGGAGCTCGGAGTAGAGCCGCTGCTCCTCCACGTCGAGAGGAGCCAGCTGAGGTGGCTCGGGCATCTGTTCCGGATGCCTCCTGGGCGCCTCCCTCGGAAGGTGTTTCAGGCATGTCCCACCGGGAAGAGGCCCCGGGGAAGACCCAGGACACGCTGGAGAGACTATGTCTCTCGGCTGGCCTGGGAACGCCTCGGGATCCCCCCGGAGGAGTTAGAGGAAGTGTCTGGGGAGAAGGAAGTCTGGGAGTCCCTGCTCAGACTGCTGCCCCCGCGACCCGGCCCCGGATAAAGCGGCAGAAGATGGATGGATGGATAGATTCTTTGGCGTAGACTCAAATATGGAATAAGAATCAATGTTTGAAGGTCTTTCTTGATAGAGGAAAAAAGGGACGTATAGTTTTTCTCTAAAATCATTGACAAATCCTAATGGAGAACCACAGCTACATAATTGAGGGTTAATTAAATGGATAGGTCTTTCTAAAGGTCAAAGTGAGTCGCCAATAAGATACAATTTCATGTTTTGTATGTTTAGTTTGTATGAGATATTAGGCCAATATTATCACTTTAAGTATGGAAATCTCTGGTTTGGACAGAAACAATAGAACGTCGTCTGCTTAGCATGTAATTTTAGGATCCTTCTCATGAATTTTAACACCATGGATTGTTTCTGATTGTCTAATATATTAAGCCAGTCGTTCCAAGTACAAAGCAAACATTCTCCTTGTTCCACCCCGCCCATTTTTGCCTCTTTTTGCCACAGATTGGCACGTCCGTTGTTTTGGCACTTCAAGTTGAGAAGGAACTCCCTCGCTAAAACATGCTCTAAAGTAGATTGATTTGTGTAAAATGTTTGATGTTCATGTTCACCAACAAATCAACATTGCACCGATTCCCTGGGCGGCCTGAAAACGACTTTGTGTCTGTGTAGAACTTATTTGATTTTGAGATCGACAGCCCTTGGTTAACTAAAGAATCTAACAAACAAGCGGACAACGGATAGCGGCGCTCAGGGCAACTTTAACTGTGAGAGGGAATACTTTCTCACAGCTATGCTATAATATAACAACTGCAGTAACACATTCTATTTTGTCATTATAGCTGTAAAAACTATATTATGTGGGAAATATTTAAATTAAAATAATTACAATATTTTTAAAAGATCTCACGATGTAACTTGTAACTTACTACAGTATGTATTGGGATGTCACAATTTACAATTTACATTTATTGTAAAATGACTCCTCAATTTACGATTATTTATGTTGCATTGTCAAATAGATGTTCAATCCTCTAGTATGTGACTGTATGATATAAAACCATCTGTATGAAAAAGTAATGTTCATGTTTACTTTTTTTTATTTAAAATTACTTACTTTTGCTTCTACAATTCTCATGATTATGATTATTTTCTATTAGGTCTTATGATTGTATTGTGATCTGAATAATTATGATTATTGATTAACTGAATAATCTTTAGGTTTCACATTTCCCACCGACTGAACTAAGATGTACATTCAGGAAACAAAAAGACACTTTTGTAATTGTGAAAGTATAAAATACAAATGTATTAAGATAAAAAATATCTGTGTGTTTTCATCTCATCTTGAGACATACTTGGAGTAATGGCCTGTGTGCTAATATTGTGTGGCTGCTTACACGCCTCCTCTGTCTGCTTTGTTAAGTATAAAATTCAGGGATAAGTCTCGTATAAGCTCTACAAGTTCAGTCAGGTAATTCTTTAGTGCCTCATGTTCAATAGCCACATTCACAGGTTTAATATGACACAGTGCTGGGATATGAAGGCGGGCAGAGGCCAGCGTCTCCTCCTCTCTCCACTCCCTCTGACTTAATGGGCCTGTTTGAGGTGAGCTCCTAGGTTAGTGTTTTTTTTTTGCCTTGAAAATATGGTTGTTTTTGGTTTTGGGCTCTGTTAGGATCTTGGAGATGGTATTTTTGCACTCAGATGGTATTTTACTGAACTGTAAAAGGAGAGGAAAGCAGAGCGTGTGTGAGTGCTTGGTAAGTTCATCTTTTGTTTTAGATCTATTGTATGATTAGAAACATGCTTTTGCATCCAGCCCCACGGTAAAACTGTGGGCTTTAAATAGACGGTCTCTATGGGTGGATTCATTTGAAGCAATAATTGTAAATCGTGGGACTTAAAGACACTCACTCAAACAAAATGAAATCAACTGCTTAAAGTAAGTGCTGTATGTGTTTTCATGTAATCATTTATGCGAAGATGTGTGTTAGAAAATTTTAGAAATTTTCTTTCTCGGAAGACTGCAAAGACCAGTCTGTAGATCATTTTGTTCCATACATAACACTGCATTGTAGAAGATCATTATTTAAATGAGCTTTCTTTTACTTTGTTAAAGCAAATTCATTCTTATCCAGCAAGCTCAGCGTCAACATTATTCATAATGTTTTGTGAGACTCAAGAAACAGCTGGGGCACATTCTAATATTCCTTCAGTTGGATGTTTTCAACTTTACATTTTCCTTTCTCTCTCTTGTGCATCTCAATTACTGACATGTGTTTATTTAAGCGTATGGTAAGAGTACACTTTTAAAACTGGCACATTCTTTGCATTAGTTTCTAAAGTTACAGAGAAGCTGTAAGTCAGAGAGACAGATATGGGTCAAAACATGTGCCATTCATGTTAGAATTGATTCACTTTTATCTCATTTAAGCTGAAATGTTCTCTTTTTGAAACATGGGTTATTTTTTACATCAAAGAAATGGTAGATTCAGGCAGCATTGACCCAGTGCAGTGGCCGGTGCCAGGATCAAGGTGCCCCAGTATCATGATTCAGCGTGCGTGGGCAGTCTGACACAAGCACTGACATCTCGGTACATCTGCTTTGGCCACCGTGCATCACTGCTGTAATATGTCACCTGTTATTATAGTAGTCAAGTAAATGTATCTGGTTACACACATTAAACTGTCAAACTTGGTAATGGAGCTTGCTGTTGAATGATTCAGATTTTTAGCCCTCTTTCAGTGTCTTGTAAATCCTTCAATTTGGCTTTAGATAACGTGATACTGCACCTCATAGGTTATACAGTTGACATTTGATAAGCGATGATATTTTTTTCTCTCCAGATCATCTCAGATTTGGAGTCATGGAACGAGGAGCTGTCCCAGCAGATGAGTGACTTTGACACAGAGGACTTGACATTAGCGGAGCAGAGACTACAGCACCATGCAGACAAGGCACTCACCATGAACAACCTCACCTTCGACGTCATCCACCAGGGCCAGGAGCTGCTGCAGTATGTCACTGAGGTCCAGGCATCAGGTCTGTAGAAACTTATGATATACAGTGTTGGATGTGCAATGTCAAGTAGTATAGAGATAGTTCTAAATGTGGCAAAGCTCTAATTCACAATGCAGTGTATGTTGTGTAGCTTTATAAAGTGATCACGCAATAGAAATGCAAGAGGCGCCGTTCTTGTCGGCCACATGGCGTTATTTATTTACTTTCTCTGTAAAAGCAATCTGTGTAGTTTGGTGCATAGCCTGTACCAATGAAATATTACCCTGATGTCCTGTCTCGTTTATTTGCATGATCATTTGTGTATACCTTTATGAAAAACACATCAGGATTTAGTCGGCTTTTGTGTCTGTGTGCAGGTGTGGAGCTGTTGTGCGACAGGGATGTGGACATGGCCACTCGAGTGCAGGATCTTCTGGAGTTCCTACATGAGAAGCAGCAGGAGCTGGATGTGGCTGCAGAGCAGCACAGAAGGCACCTGGAGCAATGTGTCCAGCTCAGGCATTTGCAGGCTGAGGTCAAACAGGTAACTACACAAATAATCTCTTTAAAATGTGTCCTGATTAATGGCTGTTTGGGACAGGGCATGATTCTGTACAAAAGACTAAATGAGAATGCTACAATAGGCTCTGTTTCTACACGACCACGTCGAGATGACTCACCAGTGTCAACAATTCTCTCTGATTCTTTGTTTGTGTGTGTCCTGGCTTTTGCTTCTAACCTTGGGCAATCGACAAACATATGCAAACGTAATCCTTACTATCCTTTTTTTTATATCTTTTAACAAATTAATGAATTCATTTCTATGAAGTTATTTTATGAGGTACAAAACATGTACCGCTGCTAATGTTGAAACACAATGTTTATTCTTAGGTAAAAACTACAATTACGATGCACTTTTTATAGCTCATAGTTGAACCATTCACATGTTCTCAAGTGATTGTATTCATTGACTATGAGAGGATACATTAATGTCAAACGGCAATGAGCAGCACTTGTCCCTTTTGTTGAATAGCCTTATGTCATAACAGCAGGGAGAGCTCCACTTACATTCAGCTCCACTTTAATATCAGTGCCTCGGGTGCAGTGGAAACACTGACTCTTTCCAGGTTGAAAGAATCAGACGTATGTTGTATCATCATTTTTATTGCAGAGATTCAGTGGCATTACAGCCTGGCACCCACACAGTAGGTGTGTCTGCTGAGTCAGACAAACACTGTTGTGTTCTGGGGACTTTGTATAAAGAAAATAATAGATTCAAATGGTGTTTTATTTATAATCTAGGTCCTTGGTTGGATCCGTAATGGCGAATCGATGCTCAACGCTGGCCTCATTACTGCGAGTTCATTACAAGAAGCCGAGCAGCTGCAGAAGGAGCATGAACAATTCCAACATGCCATAGAGGTACCATGGTTCAAATATTTCTTTACTTTTTGTGTGTGTTTTGTTCTCGGTTTAGTGCATTCTTGACATCTGAAAGGGCATGTAACAAATTCAAATACATATTTTCTTTTTTATCGCCCTCATTTTGGCAGCAGTCCTTTCTCTTCTCAGCTCCTTTCACTTCACTTTTGCTATTCACCATTTTGCCCCCCTGAAAGTCCTCTCATGTCTTTACAGATGAGATAGAATTATGAATATCTAATGTCGCCACCTCATTCCTTCTTCCCTCTAAGCTTTTTTCTTCATTTTCTTCTCTTCTGTGTCACTGACATTGCCGAGTGCATTCTCTTTGAACTTGGTCTGGCTCCTTTTTATGCAG
The DNA here is from genome assembly GCF_026437365.1 of Eucyclogobius newberryi. Lineage (NCBI taxonomy): Eukaryota > Metazoa > Chordata > Actinopteri > Gobiiformes > Gobiidae > Eucyclogobius > Eucyclogobius newberryi. The sequence goes on along the minus strand of NW_027315945.1, from coordinate 23,389,511 downwards.
GCATGTATGTGACCTACTTTTGGTCTCAACACTGAACAAAAAAACTATCTCGGGTTGGTATTTTTTGGGAGTTGAATACTGATGTGCACGGCATGGCAGTCCGATGATAAATGTGTTTGTCTGTGCTGGAGGTGCATACAGATTATTACTTTTTGTAACTTGTCTTTCTTTTTTATCTACAAGTCTGTCTAGTTTGTTACAGCAATGACAAACTTCAGGTTTTATCACTCGACTGCTACTATTCATAACTCTTTGTCCAATGACTCTAATGCTAATGTCTCCTTAGTCATTGCATTTTCTCTATCAGCTCTCAACTGCATGAATCTTCAATTAAGTATTTACATTTTTATCTCGTTCCAGAAAACCCATCAAAGTGCTCTGCAGGTTCAGCAAAAGGCTGAAGCTCTTCTACAAGCAAACCACTATGACATGGACATGATCAGAGACTGCGCTGAAAAGGTAATACATCTGATTCTGTCGACAAAACTACAGCATTAGGCAGTGAATGTGATGGCTCTTTCAAGGTTCTAACACATAAATGTGTTGGTCTGTGTCCAGGTGGCAGATCACTGGCAGCAACTGATGCTGAAAATGGAGGATCGACTCAAGCTGGTCAATGCCTCAGTAGCCTTTTACAAGACCTCAGAGCAGGTATATATACTAAATAAATGATGTTCAATTACTTTTTAGATATAGGAGTAATACCAATAAATTGGTAGTAATAAAATGTTGTTTGTCCCAGGTGTGCAGTGTACTGGAAAGTCTGGAGCAGGAGTACAAAAGAGAAGAGGACTGGTGTGGAGGAGCTGATAAACTGGGGCCTAACAGTGAAACTGACCATGTTATACCAATGATCAGTAAACATCTAGAGCAAAAGGAGGCGTTCCTTAAGGTGAGGAGTCTATTTCAGAAAGGCATTCAAGCCAAAATCATATATAACAGTAGAACATCTGGTCTTGTTTTGTTGACTGCTCTATCATATGGGAGTTAACATCCCATTTATCTTACCTTTGACTCTTTGCAGGCCTGTACTTTAGCCAGGCGCAATGCAGACGTATTCCTGAAGTACCTCCACAGAAACAGTGTGAATATGCCTGGGATGCTGTCTCACGTTAAGGCTCCAGAGACTCAGGTTAAAAGTAAGTAAGATTCAGTAATTACAGAAAACGTCTTTGCTTGACCTGGATCTTGCGCATTAAACCGTAATAAAACACATTTTTACACTAAATGGATTTTGCCTCCTTTTTTCAGATATCCTGAATGAGCTGCTGCAAAGAGAAAACAGAGTGCTTCATTTCTGGACCATGAGAAAAAGGCGGTTGGACCAGTGCCAGCAGTATGTGGTATTTGAACGCAGTGCCAAACAGGTACATGGAGTTTTATGTGAACTGCCTTATGGTTATTGGCTGACACGCACTACATTCTAAAAGACATTGCCTTTACAACACATTTCACTGAAATCTTCTAAATATTATCGTAAGTCATGTTTGAATTAAATCAAAATGAATACTAGCAAGCATAACAAACTGAGTTTGGTGCATTTACTGTAAGGGCTCTTGTTGCCACCTTGTGGTGTGTTCATGCCAGTACAACAATAGTGGAACGCATCTAAATTAAAATGTTATGACATCATAGATTTTTCTGGGACGTTCATTTTTCTGTCATGTTTTACTGCATTTGCTGCCCAGAGGTGAGACTATTATTAAAGTGATACAATAATTATTATTATTTGTCAACTCAAACAGTAACAACCTCTGAGTGATACTATGCACCACAGACATGGAAATGTAACGTACAACTGTAGAAAGGCATAAGACACATATTCATTATTATGGTGCTCTAGACTGACTTCAGCATGAAAAATACTACACTATGCTGATGCTTTCAATTGTTAAAACAAGTATTGTGTGGAAAGTATGCCCAGCTTTTAGTCAGGATGATGAATCAATCAATCAATGAAATTAAATTTATAGAGCATTATTCGTACAAAAGTGCAATTCAAAGTGCTTTACAACGTTAACAACACCTACAAAACACAATGCAGGGTAAGTGACTTGATAGGACTGCATCAAAAGTTCCCATAGCGTGAATGTTGTGACCTGATTTCTTAGGCCCTGGAGTGGATCCATGACACTGGGGAGTTTTACCTGTCCACGCACACCTCGACCGGTTCCAGTATTCACCACACTCAGGAGCTATTGAAGGAGCACGAGGACTTCCAAATCACAGCCAAGGTAAATGGACATGTCAATTTTTTCTTTACCACCATAAAAGTGTGTGAACTGGTTTGTCTTTGTAATGTTAAGCCTGTTTTGTTGTGTGCATTTTTCCCGGTCCAGTGTTTTTCAGTGGGGCCCATCCCGAGGGCACCGTATTGTCTGATTTCCTCTCTGCTGTGTCACTGTTATTGTGTTAGAGAATTGGCTATTGTACCAAACAACACACTCATCCATACCTTTCTCTCCCCCCTCACATCTACCTTTCGCTCTCCTGCCTCTGCCACTCTGTCCATCTATTTTTCTATCTCAAACTTTTATCTATTGACAGCAAACCAAAGAGCGTGTGAAGTTGTTGATCCAGCTGGCTGACGGCTTCTGTGACAAAGGCCACGCCCACGCCCTGGAGATAAAGAAATGGGTGTCCTCAGTGGATAAACGATATAGAGATTTCTCCGTCCGCATGGACAAATACAGAACTTCCCTGGAAACAGCACTTGGCATTTCTTCTGACTCCAACAAGGCTGTGAGTAGTTTTTGCAAACAAAATTGTCAATGACATTTTGTATTAGGTGCATTTATGTTGTAATGGTCTATTGAAGTTTTTTTTTTTAAATTGTGCCTTTGACCTTTGCAACCTTTTCTTTCTAATTTTGTCTGTCTAGAGTAAAGATCTTCAATTGGACATTATTCCTGCTAGTGCACCGGGGTCAGAGATCAAGTTAAGAGATGCTGCTCATGAACTAAATGAAGAAAAAAGGAAGTCTGCTCGAAGGAAGGAGTGAGTGTTGCCTCCTCTAGATTGTTATAAAGTAATAAAACTCTTTAAATGCTGGAATATTAGCTTTGACTGCTGTGACCAACAGAGTAGATCTAATGTCACTTAAGCGATAAATAAGGTGATCCAATGTAATCTATAGCCAACATCAAGTTTAAATTATGTATGAGAAAACTTTGATTTTAAAAATAAATGTAAGACAAATGTGTCCAACAGTTGCAGCTTTACTTTTTTGTTGAAACATCTTCTTTGCTTTAGATTCATCATGGCGGAGCTGATTCAGACCGAAAAGGCCTACGTTAGAGACTTGCGGGAATGCATGGATGTAAGTGAGATATTTGGTCTTAAATGTTCAATTGCGTTGTTTTCCTGCCTTAGTCATTAGCCATCAGTTCGAAGTTGGTAGAAATGACCTCCCCAGCCATTGAATTTAGTTCAAACGCGTGTCATTATATTTGTTTAGACCTACCTGTGGGAGATGACCAGTGGTGTGGAGGAGATCCCTGCTGGCATCGTCAACAAAGAACACATCATCTTTGGCAACATGCAAGATCTCTTTGAGTTTCATCACAAGTGAGTAAAGCAGATTTTATTCCTTTTTTTGTTTTTTTGTTACTTCACCATGGGTTTTTGTGTGCAGTATTTTCCTTAAGGAGCTGGAGAAGTATGAGCAGCTTCCAGAGGATGTTGGACATTGTTTTGTGACTTGGGTAAGAATCTAAATCATTTCTATTAAACATTAACAAAGGAAAAAAAGCTAATATTTGTTTCTCTGTGTTACATGAAAAACATGAATATTTGTTCCACGCAGGCTGATAAGTTCCAGATGTATGTGAACTATTGCAAGAACAAGCCAGATTCCACTCAGCTTATCCTGGAACATGCAGGACCCTACTTCGACGTAAGTAAACCAAAAAAGAACATTTGTCTTGTTGCTGTGGCCCATAACCAATATTTTCCAATATCTATATTAAGGTATTAGGCTCGCAAATGTATGTTATAGTAAACTTCTCAAATTAACTTTTCACTAATAAAATAATAACAAAATGTATTTATATGGGATACAAAATGATTAGTTGCATTGTAACACGTAACGCTGATGCACTAAGGACAAACTGGGAATGACACATGACACAGACTGGGCTGTGTAGAAAAGATATTGAGTTTTTGGATTGTTACCATTATCTGGGAAATCCATCCTAAAACACTATTTCTGATATTGGACTCCATATATTGCCCATCCCTAAAATAGAAAAAAAGAGAGAAAACTGGTCTGGTGTAAAATGTAAAACTGTATTCTCAATTTCCAGGAAATACAACAAAGGCATCGTCTGGCTAATTCCATCTCTTCATACCTCATAAAACCTGTTCAAAGAATTACAAAGTATCAGCTACTCCTCAAGGTATGAAATATTAGTGAGATTTCAAATTCAACTGCCAAAATGCTTTGCTCTTGAACTCAAACCTGACGTCAATGCCTGTAGGAGCTGCTGACCTGTTGTGAAGAGGGTAAAGGTGAAATCAAGGATGGTCTCGAAGTCATGCTAAGTGTTCCTAAGAGAGCCAATGATGCCATGCACCTCTCCATGCTGGAAGGTAATACTATTTCATTATTTACCAACTTTACTGTTTGCATTGATCTACAGCCTCTTTAATTTAACACTGCCATTTCTCCGGCTCTGTCTTTCCCCAGGGTTTGATGGCAACATTGACTCCCAGGGAGAGCTGATCCTCCAAGACTCGTTCCAGGTCTGGGATCCCAAGACCCTGATTCGAAAGGGCCGTGACCGACACCTTTTCCTGTTTGAAATGTCTTTAGTGTTTAGCAAAGAGGTCAAAGACTCCAATGGGCGCGGCAAGTATCTCTACAAGAGCAAGCTTTTTGTGAGTAAAATGTGTATTTTAGCTTGGCAATAAAATGAAAATATGTATTATTATTATTATTAATGTTTGTTCATTTCTTTGACAGACCTCAGAGCTGGGAGTGACGGAGCATGTGGAGGGAGATGCCTGTAAATTTGCCTTGTGGATTGGCAGGACTCCGACATCTGACAACAAGATTGTCCTCAAGGTAATATCATTTTCTACATCTAATGAACAAATTACGGACATAAAAAAGGTGATGTAGATGGCATTTAACAGTCCACTCACTTAACACACTTGCATATTCTAAAATTGTCAATGACCATTTTGTTTCTCAGCACATTTACAACATCAGCAGTGCTTCACATACAAATGCTCAGAATCAGAATAAGCTTTATTGTCATTGTCAGTGAAAAAAGACATACTTGGACTGTGCTTTGGTGGTTGGATGCAAACAGATGTCCGTGTGTAGTAATAAAATATACAAAAGATATGAAAATTTAGGCATGCAAATTAGAAAAATCAGAATCAGAAAAAAGCTTTACTGCCATTGTAAGTGAACACTGGGAATGTGCTTCGGTGTTATGGTGCAACATAAAACAATTGGAATTCATTACATTTAAAATAAATAAATAGAAATATACAGTATGGACAGAACAACTACCAGTGTAAAATAGATGAGTGTCAAAGTAAAGTATACAAAATCGACTAAAACAAAATACCAAATACACAGCTAATACACACATACATTTTCCACTATTCCAAGTTTCGTAAAAAGTGTCTCGTAAATGCAATTAAATAGAGAAGATTCCTTGCCCCAGTATACAGTCCTCTTTTCACAGCTTCCGCCAAGTTCTTCGCACATAAACCAGAGTGACTCCATATCGTCCACCCACCGCTCAGTCCTACATCTCATCTCTGTTCAGCCAAGAAAGTTCACTCCATGAAAGAGGCGGTGTGTTACTTGGCGCTAGATCTTTACTCATCAGGCTGCAGCATTAGCTTAACGCTTGATTGGTCATATTCCATACTTAAATAACCACACCAACAGTGAGTCAATACAAGCTGTTTTGCTACAATAATTATGCATAAAATTGCTAAATTATCATACTGTAAATAAAGAAAAAGGAACTGCAAAATGAATTATTTTCCTCAACATTTGATGGACGTCTGTGTCTTTATCTGTTGCTAATTGAGGAAGAAAGGAACAGCCGATGATACGAGGGGTAATGCAAACTATATTTACAAATCAGAGCGTGCATTCATTAGCGCGGCACTTTGCAAACGCTTTTGTCATTTTTATTATGCAAATGCAGCTGTTTGTCTCAAGTGCTCATTCATAGATCAAAGCGCTCTTCTGTGGCCTGGTTTGGGGTCATAAAATCATTAGTCTGAATTAATTGAGAAGCTTTTATTTTATCGGGGGACCATCTGTGTTAAAGTATATTACAAAATCATGTGTTGTGTTTTAGGCTTCGAGTTTGGAGAACAAACAGGACTGGATCAAACACATCCGGGAGGTCATCCAAGAACGAACGGTCCACCTGCGAGGGGCACTGAAGGAGCCCATTCACATCCCCAAAGCCACTGCCACGAAGCTCAAGGGCAGACGGTAGGCAGGCACACACACACACACACACACACACATAGCAAAGGAAGTATTATCATCATCAAATGTCTAATTTAACATTTTTTCTGTAACCGTACTGTCCATTTACAGGGATGGAGAGGAACTGGACAGTCAGGGCGATGCCAGCAGCCAGCCTGATACCATCTCCATAGCCTCACGCACATCCCAGAACACACTGGACAGCGATAAGGTAAAACATTTAGTACACTTCGACACTGCGTTCATCAAAAACACCTTTCAATAATATCACAGGATGTAGCCAACTCTGATTGATCAGTGCATATTGAATCAAATGTACAGCCTTTCTGTCATGACACAATCATCTCAGCTGTAAACTATGTTGGTGCAAGTATCTCTCCACTTCCTGTTGAACTATCTGATTGTTTTGAGAGGAAGAGGCGTCTGACAGAGCTTTAAACAGTGTTTGTGTGTGAGTTTGTTTATGTGTGTTATATTTGTTGGAGAGGAAAAGAGAATCTCTGTGGAATTGGGGACATTCGGCTGTGGATCTATCTGGTATTATCATAGCGCGACAGAAGGCCTGTCCTCCTACGCTCAGCATGAGCCACTGAAAGCACACCAGCAAAAAAAGATAGAGGCATTTCTATAGATTTACTGTACTAATTTTAAACTGAGTGGACCTAAAAGGGCTTGTTACCTGGACTGGATGCCTTTTATGTAAATGGAATGTATATGTCTCTCCATTATGGGAGCGTGTGATCATAACGAACACACTTTTAGACATTTGACAGTTCAGGTAAAAAGTCAGACTTCATCTTCTTCCAGGGTGATGTGGATTCAAATATGGTACATTTTTGAAAATTCTTATTGAGAGGTAAAATGACCTTTTTAAAATGACATTTATTATTCTTCATAAATTAACTTTGGATAACGGTTATATTAAAATGCCTGTTTGTGTGCAAAGCCACCTGCTTGATCTCTTTGAAAGGTCCCTTCTTCCCCTCTTTTATGGCTTACACACATGCCCAAACATTTAGTTGCATGTGCAAACACAAACTGAGTGTGTCATCCTCACTTTCTGAATGCCTCCCTCTATGTCCCCGTGTGAGGCGTCTCTGTTAGGAGCCTCATTCAGAAGGCAGTGACACTGGTGCAGTTGTCGAGTGTGTGATTATTGTGTCTAAAGCCAAGTGTGTGTTTCTGTGTGTGCCGCTTTTTAATGAGTGACTTGTGTTGTGCGCTCAGCCTCCCACGCTCCTCCGCGGAAGAGGCTCGTCTGTATGTCAGAGAGAAGAGCACAGTTTTGATAGCTCACATCTATCGATCTATAAGTTTAAACCTGGAGAGGAGAGGACTAATAAAACTACACTTCTTTACATGGATTGACAACTTCCCGAGGAGCTTCAAAATGACAGGAGTTGATACCATAATGGATTGAGAATATTTCCAAGAACTTTTGCAAGCTTTTACAGGAATTTTTTCCAAAATCGTATTTTTACCTACTGCATTCTGTCATTTGGGACCACCAAAGGGGATTGCCGCTGTTAAATTGTTTAGCTCTGTGGGCACAACCCGCAATGAGGGAGTGGAAAACAATGGAGAGGCTGGAGGACAAGTCTAACCCAGTGGCTCAGCTCCTCAGCTCTCTGGCTTTACCACATTACCAGAGGGTATGTCAACAATGTCGGCGCTATGGCACTTTAGGTTTATTTATATACATTGTTTAGTTAGAATTTTAAAATGTATTTTGGACGGTTGTAATTTCTATGGATGTAAACATGCAAAGGTGTGACCACTGATCTTCAAATATACAAAACTCTGTGTATCCGTTTTAGTGTATTTTTCAGTGTATATACCAAGTAAGGATATCACAATATCATATGTATTCATGGTTATTGACACCATGACCTAACATAGAAATATTTGATTTACTTACATTCCCATTGTCTAACGCATTACCATTTCTGAAGTAACCAGCTTTATAAAATCAAAATGATAAATGATGAATAAATGTAGATGTTGATTGAGCTGAAATGAATTGTGACATGTTGAACGAGAATAGCTGAAAGAAACGTGAGAGAAGAGAGAGAACCTGCAGCTCCTTCATTTACCACAGACTTTCCTTAATGAGTGTCAGTGCAGTGTCAGATGGTTGGAGTGAGAGTGACGTTTTTTGAGTTGTGAGAATCAATAGCAATGTATACACACTTTTTGAACTTATAACTTGAAAACAAAAAAAAGTTTTCGTTTTGTGTCATTGAATTATGTTGTATTCAAATTACACAACAACAAACAAACAATCTCGTCCGCAGCTAACCTGTTTTTTTTCTTTTCTCCAGTTGTCCGGCGGCTGTGAGCTGACCGTGGTGCTGCATGACTTTGTGGCCAGTAATGGGGCCAGTGGAGAGCTGACAGTCCGCAGAGGGCAGACAGTGGAGGTCCTGGAGAGGCTGCATGACAAACCCGACTGGTGCCTTGTCCGCACCACTGACCGCTCTCCGGCCCAGGAGGGCATCGTGCCGTGCTCCATGCTCTGCATCGCACACTCTCGCTCCTCTATGGAGATGGAAGGTCTTTTCAACCACAAAGGTAGGACCACTTTTGTTTTTCAATAGAAAACAGTTTAAGCCACGTTATCTTTATTTAGAAAAAGATAAGATAAGATATTCCTTTATTGTCCCACATGGGGAAATTTCATTGGTGCAACGCAGGTAGATACAGAGGTAGATACAGAAGAACAGATCACTTATAGGAAGTCTGAAAAACACTTTCAGTAGAAGATCTCCTATAAATAAATAAAAACTCCCATAGACAAATAAATAAATACATAAATACCATTGCATGTGATCACGACAGTAATTGCACATGAATATGTGTCACGACAGCACATAGATTGCACATGAATTTCACAGTAATTGCACATGAATTGCACATGAATTCCAACAGCAATTGCACATACGACAGAATTGCACATCAGTATTAGGTTAGGTCAGTATTGCGAGTGTTCAGTACTAACAGTTTTTGTTATAAAGTCTGACAGCAGCAGGAAGGAAAGACCTACGGAACCTTTCCTTCACACATCGAGGGTGGATCAGTCTCTCACTGAAGCCGCTCTCCAGAGCGGAGAGAGTGTCCTGCAGGGGGCGACACTCATGGTCCAGCATAGATGTGAATCTAGCCAGGACCCTCCTGTCCCCCACCTCCTGCACCGAGTCCAGAGCACTTATGCTCTTATTACTATTTAGTTAATGCTGGATGGTGCTGATGTTTCACCAACCAATAGAATCTTCACACTTCACTTCACACAAACACTTGCAACATCAGCTGCGGCTTACAAGATGTTTTTGCTGTTTACGAACAGCATTGGTGACCAACAAAACCTTAATTTCACACTTCACAGCTGTTGTGACAGCACTTTCTCTGTGTCTGTGTTTCCATTAAACAGTGGAAAACTCTCAGAGGAAACTCTCTGTAATGACTTTAAATGTTGAGGTTGACACGTAAAGACATGCCCATCTACTTTAACAAACATAGGATATTAAACAGCTCTGTTAGGGGCTGTTCTCAGGGAATTGACTTGAGAACACACAAAATAAATGGATTAAACACCCTTGGTCTTCAACAAGTGTATGAAAAAACAGCTGAATATTATGGATGTTTAAAACAACATGTATTCTCATGAAAATATAAGTACAGCATGTATTTATATATTCATATGAATGTATAGAGATTTATATCAAATACCATAAATTGAACATAAATTCAGCTGACAAAACACCAAAACCTAAATGATGACCTCTAATGACCTCTAATGACCTCTAATGATGTCGCGCGGCGATAAATCCAGGTGGTTTTGTCAGGATGATCACACTGATATAAAACATTTATTCAGGAAGATGTGAATGTCTCTTCTTCAACACCTTATTCATTGTTGCTGTTTTTGTTTGCCATCTAATTAGAAAGAGTGGCGCTTTGTACTTGTTTCTATGGCAATATAGATTATAAATATGTTGCTGATATAACCAACATAGCAAGAAAATATGTTTTTAAAATGACAGGATGCGTCCAAGTGAAGTGAATGATTTGAGGCAGCAGAAAGAGACAGTGAAAGGAATGAAATATTCCACCCTCTCATCCTGTCGGCTTTTGTCAGTGTTGCTCGAGTATTTAGTCAGGGATAAGCAGTGATTGTGCTTGGAGATTCACGCTGCAGGGGTTTCTCTGGGGAAAAGAAAAATCAGAAAAGCAATCTTTTTGTTTTGCTGACCAACTGGTCCATGCCACATACTTTGTCCAATACGGTGAAGGGAGGAAGGCTTAAATGGATAAACGAAAATTCCTGCTGTGTCTTCTAAGCATGGGCTGTTAAGAATAAACACATTTGAGAAAGGACTTGCATAGAATAGACATTGTGTTCTACGGCAGCATTCAGGAGATGCCAAGTGTACGAATACGCTGGTTGCTTCTTTGCCAGCAGTCTTGCTCAAATTAGAACATGCTCAAACCTATATCCGAATTGAATGTACTTTGCGATAAATACATTTAATCCTTTGTTTGTTACTGACTTGCACCATTTAAGTTAATTGATGAGTGACTGGCAGGTTTCTCAAAGTGAAAGCAGACACATTTGTATTATACCCTATTTAGTGGGTGAGAAATGAATAAAGTATAATTGAACTATTAATTAAACTGTTTTTGTGATATCTGTCGCGTTCACATGCAATAAAAAGGCAAGAAATCCCCCACATGCTCATGAAAACAAGTTTAGCCGGCTGTCCTAGGTCATAAACAAATAGGAGCAGCTGTTAAATAGATATGTCGATTAGTACAAGACTTCATCATTGTGCAGGAGTGTGTCCTCACAGGAAGAACCACTGTCAAAAGACTTTCTTTTAGAGACACCACAGTCACATCCAAACAGGAGACTCTTTGTGCATCCACCGCACTAATCTGCTCAGAACTATACACAAATGTTCTCAATGCAGCAAATGACTATTATGAAATTCAAATGTCCACTAACATTTTCCCCAGTACATACTTGATTGGAAGCGTCTGTCAAAATTGCATAACCCTGTCGATATTATGCATGGCAAGCCTTCTGTAGAGCAAGTTGTGTGCATCCCAATGCCTGTATAATATGCACCGCCCACACAAACCGAGTGGGTGCCTCTACAAAGTGTAATACGGTACATGGGCTGCATGTTTCCAGACGTCCCCCTCTTTGCTGCGAAGAGAGAGGCGCGGTGGAGGCTTGCCCAGTATCCACACATGCAGGAGCTCACTCAGGAGGCAGGGAGAGAGGAGCAGCACTCCAAAACACACAACAGACACGTCCTGTTTCACAGCTTTTTCTCTGGACTTCCTCAAATTGGAATTATATTTTGAGGGTCTGTTTTTCCTATGGAGATGCTCGAAGGATATGCTACGTTATTACCCGTTTCCCTGAATTCTGGAATGTAAATAACATGGCTCGTGGAATTGAATCACTGGTGTCTTTAAACCCATTTTGTCCAATGAGTACTTCTCAGGCAGGACACTCTGACAACTGCAAGTTCTGGCTGTTGGACTTAGGTAGGTGCTCGCACATTTGTCTCAACATGCTGCTTTCTTGTAAAACTGCTGCCTGAAAATGATTGTAAGCATTGACATGACATGAGTTTTACGATACACATACAGGGTCCCATTGTTCTATGTACTAATATTAGACAATAGTAATCAGCTGTGGATTATGTCCTCGTATTATTGTAATATTCAGATTGTGCTGTCATCTGCTGCGTTCTGAATAATAGTGACAAGATTACGCTGGTAAATCTGGCTTACAATTGATCTTTACTGTATATATGGGTCATGGATTGCGTAAATCCGTATACGAAACATGATTTTGTAATTCTATAGTGAAAAAGTAGCGGGTGGTCTGTTCCCCACGCCTTTTAAGTCCTCTTTTGAAAGTCTGCATTACAAATCAGCATACCCCAGAGCTTTCCCACACTCAATATATTCTCCACCAGTTATAGCGCTTTCCAAAGTTATGTTTGTGTCTGTATTTGTACCACTCCTCCGGGCCGAGATAAGACCACACGAAAGATGCTCCCCTGGTGACACCTTTGGAATGTCAGGCATGCCTCTGTGCAGCGCCCTGGACTTTTGGGATCACTCCAGTTGTGCCGCCGCCCCGCCTCATTTTCCCTCCTATTCTGAGATGCAGGCTGCAAATTGAGTTGTAAATCTTGCATGTTCAACACAGTGGCATGAATAGACACTGAATAAATTATGGTCTTTGGCATGTAAATTAGTATCGCTGGTTTTAGGGAAGTGGGTTCAGTGACTTAATTTGGTCACGTTGATTCTTTTCAGAAATTTTACTAGAAACACTTATAAAGAGGAGAGTTTTATTAAAAGTCTAGACATGAGATTAAACCTTTAGCTTATGCCCACCACATTAGTTGTAAGTTGTTAGATGGGGTTAGTCACAAACTGAAGATACTACTGCATGTAATTGTATAATATACTGTACCTTAGTATCAGTCAAAATATATATGTTTGTTTTTTTTTCAATCATCAATTTGTCTATTCCAAATGGAAATACATTTTCTGCACTGCAAACACCTTTGCCATGCACTGCTCCCCAGCTGTTGTAGCGTCTTCACAATGAAGTGCCTGCAGGGATAAAGGTCAGAGGTTACGGTCTATGTGTGTCCGTGTGTGTCTTTAGGGTTATTTTTCAGTGAGGTGAAAGTGTGTCAAGGCTGCTGACCCCATGTACAGCCCATATATACCCATGTTAGAGCGGCCTTTCTAGGTCTAAACAAGCTCAGCAATGTGGCTAACTGCTTGAGTAAGTCAGAATGACTCATCCTTGTAAAACACGCAGTGTAATTTATAGATGAAAAATATACTGAAGAGATGTGTTATTTATTGCCTATAATGGTGGTTTAAATGAACTCTATTTCTTTCACTTGCAATCGTATGTTCAGTGCAGAAATGAACAGTTAACATGTGAGGTTGTAACACTTAAAAAAAAAAAGAATCATGCTTGCAGCATGACTGAAACATTCCAGAGTAGTTTAGTAAGGAGTAGTTGGGACTGTGTTTCATTAAACAGAGAAAGGGAGAAGGCAGGTAGATCTTTCAGCTCTTGTAAAATCTTAACTAAACAACATGGGTGAATGCAAACTCTTGCTCATCAGACTGTTGTGGCACATGACAGCCCAGCCCTCCACATTCCAAATTGTCTTTAAATGGGCCTCATGGATCAAGTTCTATGGGTCATGGGGGAAAAACATGGATTAAGATAAAATAAAGATTGGCACAGTTATGAATCAGGTGACGATGATGTGATTCCAACCATCTTCTCTCCCAAGTTTAAAATGCCCTCAGGAGAAACTATGGCTTTCCACCGACCAGTGCAGAATGAAAACACATGCTTTGTATCAGCGAGGTCCAGTAAAAATAAGTCTCCCAGAGGCTGACACAACATTCACACGCACAACACATTTGTGAGGAGCACATGCACAGCCGACTGCTTGAAAACGTATTCACAAACACACATGTTGACAACTCTCACATGGTTTAATCTGTAGCAGCTGCTTCACTGTGATGACACTGTATTGATTTATCTAAAAGGCAAATTCTGCAGTAGTTTTGTTTAACCAGGGTAAAACACAATATTACAAACTGCTTTTTGCTTAGATGGTTATGAAGCTAGTGCAAATATCATTGCACTAGTTTTTTTTTTTATTGCTGTTAACCTTCTTGAACTTTGACTTGTGCCAGTGTAAATGTCTTTCCCACGCTCGGCTGGTAGTGTGGTCTCAAAGCTGGTGTTATGTTACACAGCCACCCTACAAGACATAAATAAATACAGATTATTTTGTTCATATATGTATGTAATTGAAGTTTATATCTTGTATATTATCATGAATATTGCACTTATTCAGCTTTCTGATATAACATTTCTTATTAGGTCTCAAAAAAAGAAATATCATAATGTCAGGGATAATATTCTTGTGGCGTTTTGATATATATTGAGATCTTGCAGCACATGATCTCGTTCTAACCCCAGTTGTGACTAATGAAAGCATTTTTGACCCAATAAACTTTTGGTTTTACTGCTGGAATTGAGTGAGCAACACTTGTTTATCTGTTCATCTTATAAATGCCCATTGTCTTTCTATTGTTTTCATACTTCTCCATCTTAAATCAAACCAGAGCCTTCCTCCTACTGATTCCCAAAGGATCTCTTTGAGGGGGAGGACAGTAAAACAACATGCATATCATATCTTCTGGCTTTTCTCTTATAATCCTTGTTTTATTGAAAGTTATTAAATGGTATCTTGTTTATGGTGGGTAAACTGTGTGCATCTATAGTTTGATTTTCACGTTATCTGTCACACTCTGAGATGAGAGGTATATTTAATTTTCATACTTACATTATTGTTATTTGTGAAAAGGTCTATTTTTCCATATTTACCGTATGACGCAAACATTTTCTCCCATACTATTTTGCCCGCCACTCTCAATTAAAAACAATACAAACCCGGTTCTCTTTTCTTTCCAGATACCCTGTCAGTATCCAATAACGACGCCCTTCAGCCTGGCTCCAGTCACACCCTGGGTCCACACAGTTCTCCTGGTCCAAAGCGTCCGGGGAATACCCTCAGAAAATGGCTGACCAGTCCAGTGCGGAGGCTCAGCTCTGGTAAAGCAGATGGGCATGTTAAGAAGCTCGCTCACAAACACAAGAAGAACCGTGAGGGAGCCAGAAAGAACATGGACACCATCCCAGGATCGCAGAAGGATTCAGACGACAGCGCAGCCACTCCACAGGACGAGACCCTTGAGGAGGTTGGAATTTTGTAATGAACCATGCACAATAGGAATAATCCTTTAGCTAAGCCTAGCTCTTGCTCTGGAGATGGACCCGTGGGAGCCAGACCTAATCTTATGTACACTATTATATTCTTTATAGCACATTTTCAAAAGCAAACCTTACTTCATCACCAAGCATTAGTATTAGCTAACATGAACTGTGCAAAGTGGCATATTTAGATAAACTTTGTTCTATGTGACACCAACGCTTGCCGTCTGTCTTTCCAGCGTATGCGCAGCGAAGGCCTGAGCAGCGGCACCCTGTCCAAGTCTTCGTCCTCGGGCATGCAGAGCTGTGGAGAAGAGGAGGGAGATGAAGGAGCAGACGCTGTTCCTCTTCCTCCTCCAATGGCCATCCAGCAGCACAGCCTTCTGCAGCCAGACTCACAGGATGACAAGGTGAGGCACAACTGACAAAAAACAACAAATCAACAGGGCAAACAATATTGACTGATATACATGTACTATACTACTACACGCATGTAGAAGTCACATTTCTTTTCTACAGTCCTTCAAACAGTTTCTTGTAGAAGCAGATGAATAATATGATCAATGTATTTATATATTGAACACCTAAACTGGCCAATAACGTTTAGTTTTCAGTCAAGGATTTTGAAATTGTTAATGTATATATATATATTTTTTTTTTAATTCTATTTGCTGTTTTGTTGTTTTTTTTACTTGAACTTGGTAAAATACAGACCAGACCATTTTTCTAATTACGTTTCTCTTTTCTTCTTTCTTCTTAAATGTGGCATGTTCCTACTTTTAGCATTACGTTGATTTCTGTTCTGCCTCTCTTCTCTCCCAGTTTCCCTATCTCTCCATATGAAAACACTTAAGCAGCTCCTTCACATTTAATTTTACATTTAATTTACGTTTTCCCTCCTCACGTTCACTAACTAAATGTCATCCTCTTGAGTGTAATGACTTGCCTGTTGCTCCAGTGAATACTCCATTCATGTTTCTGCTGTAGCTCCGGGTTCATTAGACTGAATGGGGTGTTTCCATTCAGTCTTCCTCTTCAATGGAGTATCAAGCAGCACAGTTTATACACTATATATAAAGCTTGTGTTGAAGGATCACAAGCATTGTCTCTAACCTAATCATACCCTACAACCTCTTCTTTCCTGGGAATCTGTTATTGGCCCTTAAATAACCCTTTTATTAGGGAGATAACCATGCACACGTCCTCATTTTGGGAAAATTGATGCCCACACTCCAAATGGTGAGCCTTGAGTGCTTTTATGAATGACATCTTTGCTTTTGTGACACTACCAACTCAGACATGTTTGATTTACTCCTCCTTAGTATAGTTACCTTTATATGACATCTTATTCTTCTTCTCTAGACTGCATCTCGCTTGTCTGGTCGACCCAGCAGCTCAGAAACACCCAGTGCCGCTGAACTGGTCAGTGCCATCGAGGAACTTGTCAAGAGCAAGATGGTGAGACTTGAATTGTGTACACCGCTCACAAGTACAAGAGAAAGTGGCAGATTTCGTACAAAAGTCAATTGTCACTTGTGTTGTTGTGAGAGAGCGGCGTCTCATGGGTAAACTAGTCATCAGCTAAGTCTCTGAGTCACACTGCCAGCTGTCCTCTGTACACTGCACTCAAAGCTGCCACAAACCTGTCTCTTGGCCTCAGTAAATGTCAGATTATCTCACTTTTAAGATAAACATATTGGCAATAGCAGTGCACAATGGCAGCTCAAAGACAACTGGCTGATGTAGCGGTGATCTGCAGTGACAATGTTGGTCTCACAACTAACTGCCCTTCGTTCAGTGTTTACCCATCTGCCGTATGTTATTGACTATTTATTATGTATTACATTTGTCCACATATTTTTTTTATATTTTTGTATGTTAATTGAACATATAAATATTTGCTTTTCAACGCCATCATCATAATTAACTGATGGAGGCAGATGACTTAATGCAGTTATTTGTAATCATGCTAGAAAAGGTTTCAAATTTTTGAATGTGATGGAAATGGTTTGAGCAGCTAAACTATAAACTCTGCTGAGCTCAACTAGTCCTGCTCAAAGGGAGGCTTTATAACTGAAACTTGCTTCACTCTCACAACTTGGGTCATTATTACCAATTGAGGCTCTCACTTCCTCAGCGCTGTCAAGTACTGCATTAGCATTTGAATTGTTTCATTTCTTCCAAGGTTTTATGTAGATATTGTATACTTACTAAGGGGTGATTGTATCTGTGACCAGCATTCCTATTCAAAGAAGTGTTTTCTTTCTCCCTATTTAAAAAATCTCTTCTCCCTGCTTAAAAATGTTACCTCTCGAAATGTGTGATCTGAGGCTTTTATATTAATGTGCACAGACTATTTGTAAATGCAAATTTGAGTGCTTTAGGTATTAACACCTAGTATTTTGTGCAGCGGTTGTGTGGTTTCACCAATGTAACGCTCATTGTAGATTTCTTCACGGCAAAGAAGAGAATACACTACATTACTGTTTTTGTTTAATAATAATAAGAATACGTTTTCTTCATAATGCACTTTTTTGTTCAGTTCAATTTATTTTTCTAACGACCAACGTTGTGTATCTAAGAGCAAAATAACAAAAAACTGATCAAGTTGTATGAACTGAATGTCAATGTAATTAAAATGACACCGTTTTAATTCAGTAGATGTTCTTTCATAACTTTCTTTTCCTTTCACGTGTGATATTATTCAGTCCCTGGAGGATCGTCCCAGCTCGTTGTCTGTGGAGCAGGGGGACAGCAGTTCTCCATCATTTAATCCCTCTGACAACTCGCTCCTGTCCTCTTCTTCACCCATCGATGAAGTTGAGGAACGCAAGTCTGGCTTCCTCAAACGGAGACAGTCAGTTCCACCTTGCTTTCAAAATGGCATTATTCATGCATTTGCACCAAGCTGATGTTTCTTCATTCTTTCACGTAGTTATGTGCTTCTGGAGCTGGTGGAGACTGAGCGAGACTACGTCAGGGACCTGGGATCAGTGGTGGAGGTAAAACACAAACCAAATTACGATGATAATGTTTGAAAAGCAGTGCGTCCATTAGTGAATACATTATTTCTCATTTCAGGGCTACATGAGCCGCATGAAAGAGGAGGGCGTCCCGGACGACATGAAAGGAAAAGATAAAATTGTGTTTGGAAACATTCATCAAATATATGATTGGCACAAAGAGTATGTTGCAGATTTTTCTTTTTTTTTAACTATATACCAATTCTTATTATTTCAAGTATTTCTAATCAAGCAATAATGTTTTTTTCTGTAGTTTTTTCCTGGGAGAGGTGGAAAAGTGTCTCGAGGAACCTGACCGATTGGCACAATTATTTGTCAAACAGGTTGGCTTGCCTTGTTTTGCTTTTCAGTTTTATGTATTAAGCGTCATTCTCATCTAAATGCAATGTATTGTTTCTTTTGCCGCAGGAGAGGAGATTACACATGTACATTGTATACTGCCAGAACAAGCCTAAATCCGAGCACATTGTGTCTGAATACATTGACACTTATTTTGAAGTAAGTCTTTGCTCATTTATATTTTCCAGAGGCATCTGTGTCTTTTTCATCTCTAATCTTTCTTTAATAAATAGGACCTCAAACAGCGACTGGGCCACAGATTACAGCTCACTGACTTGCTTATCAAACCAGTACAGCGCATCATGAAGTACCAGCTCATACTGAAGGATATTCTGAAGGTTTCAAAGAAGGCTGCTGTAGACACAACAGAGTTAGAGGTAATTAAACATATTGCGTCTATCATCTAGTCTAGTTTTGTTTTCCTCTAGCTGCACATCATAAATTGTAATCATAATGTCTATTTGACTTTCTGTTTTTAGAAAGCTGTGGAGGTCATGTGTGTTGTCCCCAAGCGCTGCAATGACATGATGAATGTTGGCCGTCTTCAAGGCTTTGAAGTGAGACTTTCTTTTGGCACATACAATACATGTTCTTAGATAGTTATTGATGTAACTAAGTATTGAGCTGACATTGGTTTTACAAGGCTGGAATTGTTTTGTTTTTTAGGGTAAAATAGTTGCACAAGGCAGATTGCTCCTCCAGGACACTTTCATGGTTTCAGACCAAGATGGAGGACTGTTATCGAGAATGAAGGAGAGGAGAGTCTTTCTGTTTGAGCAGATTGTTATCTTTAGTGAACCCCTAGACAAAAAGAAAGGCTTCTCATCTCCTGGCTACCTCTTCAAGAACAGCATCAAGGTCTGTGCCCAGGAAGTTACTAACCCACACAAATACGTTTGTTGTTAATGAGATTTCATGATGTCTCCTCCCATTACTCGCTTTAGGTGAGCTGTTTGGGTCTAGAGGAAAACACGGACGACCCCTGTAAGTTCACACTGACTTCCAGATCTTCCAGTAACAGCATTGAGAGGTTCATGATCCACTCAACTAGCCCTGGAGTCAGTCAGGTCTGGGTGCACCAAGTCAGCCAGATCCTAGAAAACCAGCGCAATTTCCTCAACGGTAAGAACATAATATAACCTTATACACACATAGACTAACGCAAGCATAGAAATATGGATAACATGTAGATAATGTAATGGTGTGGTGTAACTTTATTGTTTTATTATTTGGGTAGAATGAGGTGTGCAAAAGAAACAATACTTTAGGTTTGCATACTAAGAGAGGGGCTGATTTAAGAATAACTTGCACTTGTTTCATATTTTTATGTCTTTATTATGTACTTGTGCAATGGTAGTCGATGCTGAATGTTCTCTGCTCCCACAGCTCTGACCTCTCCTATAGAGTACCAGAGGAATCACGTGGGTGGTTCAAGCGGCCCACCCAGCAGTAGCAGTGGGGGTCACGCAGGAGGCAGCAGTCCCAACAACACATCCAACATGGGCGGGGGCGGCGGCGGAGGTGGCTCGGGAGTAACTGGAGGAAACTCTCTCTGTGGCCCTCGTACTCGACCCTCTCGCATCCCACAGCCCTCGTCGCGCCTGCCCCAGCCCGTACACCACCACCACCATCCGGGCTCCGAGGGGCCCGACAGATCAGCAGGTATGTGGTCCAACAGCCCACCTCAGAGCCTCCCCTCTAACCCTTTTATAGAGACTAATGGAGAAGTATCAAAAGCGGAAGGTCAAAAAATGGAGACAATTGATGTCTGTGGAGCCAACAGTAATAACAGCAACAGAGTGTCTGGAAGCACCGATGCAGGACTTTTTCAAGGACACGGTGACGAGGACGCACCAAAACCTGCTGCTAAGCCTCAAAGAGCAATTGCACCTTTGAACTTGTCCCTCAAAAGCCCTCGGGTGGGAACTGTAGCCCCTATGATGTCTCAGTCCATGGGAGGGAAGGACTCACCAGCAAGCCCTGCCCATAAAGGCAACCCGTTCTGGGCTGTTGTCCCTCCAGTAGTGTCCCCTTCTCCAGCAGGACGTCCAGCTTCCTTCTCGTTCCCAGGAGAGGGAGACAGAGGCTGCCACAGCACACCCCCTCATCATCGCCACTCCACTCACAGTAAAGACATAGATCGGATGAGTACCTGCTCCTCCACCAGTGAGCAGTCCATACAGTCCACCCAGAGTAACGGGGTAAGACCTCCGACCCAAGTGGGGCAAAACGAACTAGAAACTAACTCCGCCTTCACTGTTCCACTGGTGGACACAGAGTAACTTCACTGCTGGCTTGAGCCACTATTTCTGCTGAAATTTAACATATTTGTGGACTAACTGTTTGTGAAAGTGATGGATCTTCCTGGATGTACTAACAGTCTAGACAAGAGCTACTGTAGTGTCTGCTGTCTACAGTTAAACTCATTGACATTGTAAATGCACATAATATCTTTAGGCAACATTTTCTTCAAACAATTGCAACAATCTTATTTGTTGTCTCATGTAATGTCTTGGGAAATTGACTTTTTCTTAATGTACATTTTCTGCTCCTGCATTTTAACTACTTTTCATTGTTGGCACCATTTGCTTTCTAATTTGATTGAACAAACGTCTCACATTGACTTTTAAACATTTTCTTGAACTGCATGATTGAAGTTTTGAGTGTTTTTGTGCAAAACTGTCGATCAAATGTAGCATTTGATTGGTGCCAAAGCCAGCACTTCCTTTCTCTGTTCATAAATATACATGTTACCTGGTTTAGCTTTACTGATCTGATCATCTGTTTCCTGGACAGAGTGAAAGCAGTAGCAGCAGCAGTGTGTCCACCATGTTGGTGACCCAGGACTATGTGGCAGTGAAGGAGGATGAGATCAGTGTGGCGCAGGGCGAGGTGGTCCAGATTTTAGCCAGTAACCAACAAAACATGTTCCTGGTTTACCGAGCGGCCAATGAGCAGAGCCCTGCTGCAGAGGGCTGGATACCTGGCTATGTCCTGGGACACACCTCCTCCTCCACCACACCTGAACTCACTGAAGGAACCATCCGGTAAGCATAAGTTAAATCCTAGTCTGAGAAATATACAAAAGTGTTATTGCATATCTCAATCTTGATTGTTTGTCCTTCTGGTAGAAAATCATTATCATGGCATACAGCACTTCGCATCCGCCGAAAATCAGAGAAAAAAGATAAGGACGGTAGGAAGCTGGAAAATGGCTATCGCAAGTCTCAAGACAGCCTGGCCAATAAAGTCTCTGTCAAGGTAATGCTTAACACTCGTGCAAATAGGAAAATATGAGAAACAAACAAAATCACAACATTTCTTTATTTTCTCTGTTTCAGCTCTTAAATCCCAACTTCATTTATGATGGTAGGTCTTTTTCACCCAAAAAGTGTTCTTTGAGACGTGGATTAGACCCAGTGTTTGATGCTGAACTTGTATTTTGTCTCCAGCCTCGCCAGAGTTCCTGGTCCCTGTCAGCGATGTGTCATGTGAAAGTAGCGACAATGTTACTCTGAGGTGTAAAGTCTGTGGTCGACCCAGGGCTTCGGTCACGTGGCGCGGACCAGAAAACGACATCCTTAGTAATAATGGACACTATAGCATCACATACAGGTAAGGTGTATTAAAACCCTTTGTTAACTTTAGTACTCTATTATACATACAAGTTTCAAATGTTATTCTACCTTGAATTTCACAGCGAGACAGGTGAAGCCACTCTTCGCATCCTGGGGGTGACAGTGGAAGACAGTGGTGTTTACACCTGTGTGGCCACCAATGTAGCAGGCTCTGGCTCATCTTCAGCTAACCTCAAAGTTACAGGTGAGGGTGTGGACACATATTTCTTCTACTACTACTTTCTAATTTTATTTTAACTTGCACGGATTAGTTAAAAGTAAATCATGGCCATTACATTTTTAGGG
Organism: Eucyclogobius newberryi; assembly: GCF_026437365.1. Classification (NCBI taxonomy): domain Eukaryota; kingdom Metazoa; phylum Chordata; class Actinopteri; order Gobiiformes; family Gobiidae; genus Eucyclogobius; species Eucyclogobius newberryi. Next base: position 23,366,921 of record NW_027315945.1, on the reverse strand, counting down.
ATTTATGAAGACAGCAGCTGGAAAGGAAACTTTGAGCTTTATTACACAGAGATAACTGAACTGGGAAGGTATGCGTTTTACTTAGTTACATGTATTAACAGAACAAATACTATCACAACGTTCAGCTCATGTGGCTCTTTTGTTTTGCATGACAGGGGTCGGTTCTCGGTGACCAAGCGGTGTGACCAGAGGGGCAGTAAACGGACGGTTGCAGCTAAACATGTGAACAAAAAGCTTCAGCACAGAGAACAAGTGCAACAGGAAGTCCGACTACTGCAGACTGTGGACCACCCCAACCTGGTCCGCCTGCTAGATATGTACGAGACCGCCAACAGCTACGTACTGGTGCTCGAGATGTATGTTTGAAACCTAAACCAAAATGTCCTCTATTTCGGAGAATTGAAAAGTCACCTGATGTTATTGGTGTTTCAGGGCTGATCAGGGACGATTCCTCGACTACATAGTGAGCTGGGGCAACCTAACAGAGGAAAAAGTGGCTCTTTATCTTAGAGACATTCTTGAGGCTCTACATTACCTGCACAGCTGGAGAATCGCACACCTGGATATAAAGGTAGTAAAAGAAAATCGTCAAACATGTTTAACAATACACACAGCTTTATAACCGTCTCATCGGTTTCTCTCATATACATTACATGTTATTATTACAACATCTTTTGTAATAATAACAATACACATGCCTCATAATGCACACTTTTCTGGTGGATGGTCTGCCACCTGCTTATCTCCATGGTGATTTTATTGCTTTGCACAGAATGTTACACAGTATGCATTAAACATTATTGAATTACAAACATGTTTTATTCATCATCATCAGAAATGCCATACCTAGATAGACTGTAAAGTGACTGTAAAGTGACCTGGATGTGAATTGGCTTCTTCAGCTCTGGTGTTAAATTGTTTGTTTTTTTGCTCAATGCAACCCTTGTATTTTCATTTTGCCATTGCCTTTGTAAATCAAGATACAATATAAGCATTAATATAATCAAATCAGAGGTCCACCCCACCTCACGTTAGCAACAGCTTTGACGGACAGCTAGCCCGGCTTGTTGCTAAGCGCCTGTCAACAATCTTTTACAAAATATCTAGAAATAGTTCTCCTGCAAACAACATCATATTTGGCTGTACAATCAACAAATCAAAACTTACCTTTTCTCCTTGTTCTTTCATATTCACAAATGCAAATGGACTAAAAGGATTTTCTCCTTTTTTTTTAGTTACTTTACTTTAGTTAATTTATTTTTGAACACTGCAGCAAAAAGAAAAACGACATTGTTCAAAAAGGAGTGGGATGAAGTTGAAAACTTATAAGATAAGATAAGATAAGACATTCCTTTATTGTCCCACATGGGGAAATTTCATTGGTGCAACGCAGGTAGATACAGAGGTAGATACAGAAGAACAGATCACTTATAGGAAGTCTGAAAAACACTTTCAGTAGAAGATCTCCTATAAACAAAAACTCCCATAGACAAATAAATACATAAATACCATTGCATGTGATCACGACAGTAATTGCACATGAATATGTGTCACGACGGCACATAGATTGCACATGAATTTCACAGTAATTGCACATGAATCACAACAGTAATTGCACAAACCGTAATTATCTGAATAGTCCTTGAGAAAAAATATGTTTAAATGCTGCTTTCAGTTATTGACACAAACGTCTCAAATGAAAAGCCTTAATTTAACATTATTTGTTTGTTGTTATTTATTTTTTCCTTTTTGTGGTTTCTTTTTCTTTGTTTTTTTGGTTTGAGTTCTCTGGATTCAGTGTATATTAATTTGTGTATTGTAATTTCAATGACAAAAAACACTAGCTGCCTTTGGCTTCAATTGACTGGAGCCAAACAACATGGCAAAGCAATAATCTCTCCATGGTGACAGACGTGGTGGTTACATAGTGCATGTTTAAGTTTGATGCATCCATATGAATTATCTGAAGTTTACTTTTTTAATCTGTATTTTACATTGTTCTCGTAGCCTGAAAACATCCTGGTGGAGCATGCCTCCTCTCAGCCTGTGGTCAAGCTGACAGACTTTGGCGACGCTGTTCACCTGAGCCAATCTTCCTCTCACATCCACCATCTTTTGGGAAACCCTGAATTTTCTGCTCCCGAGGTCGTCCTGGGTCAGCCTGTCTCACTGTCGTCCGATCTCTGGAGCTTAGGTATCTTGCTCAGAAACTTGCCATGGTTATATTGTATATCTTATATCATTAAAATCTAAGAAAGGCATTGTTCTAAAAGCTGATGCTTGATAATGTAGTTATCAATTTAAATTGATGAAAATTAAAAAAAAATTCAGATTGTCATAACATCTAAAATGATAACTATTTATATTGATATTAACTGTTTTTAAAGTTATGCCCCATTGGACTTAGTGATGCTGATGTTTTGGTCAAATGCTTCCCAGGGGTGGTGACTTATGTGTTACTGAGCGGTGCCTCTCCTTTCCTGGATGAAAGTTTGGAGGAGACTTGCCTGAACATCTGTCGCCTCGACTTCAGTTTTCCCGAGGACTACTTCCAGGGCGTGAGCATGGCCGCCAAGGACTTTGTGTGTCTCCTGCTCCAGGGTGAACCGGACCGTCGCCCCTCCGCTGGTCTGTGCCTACAGGACCCCTGGCTCCAGTCTCGCGGACTAATAAATGGAGACTACCACCACCAAGCCCTTCCACAGAACCACCACAGTGCGCCATTGGACACATCCAGGCTCATCTCATTCATCGAGAGACGGAAACACCAGAATGATGTTCGGCCTATAGCTTCTATTAAGTCCTTTCTGCATAGCCGCCTGCTGAATCACATGTAATTATAGATGAAGATACATGTAGCCATTGCTATTTTTCTGGAAATGTAAATAGGATTCAGTTGAGCTGAATCTAATATTGAGGAAAGTTCATCATCACTTCCATGATGTCCTCCTTTTCTTGCCTCTGAAGTCCTGCTGCTGCTGACTGACCTCTGCTGAGAAAACCTTACATGTCTCTTCTCCTCACCCTTTGAACATTTAGGCATATGCTGTCAATATGCCGGCACAAACTGTTGGAATCTGAGATTTCATAGTTTTGACTTTGCAGGGAGAAGCTTTCTCAACAAAGCCAGCACGAGCAACATCGTGTTTTGTGACAGTGTTAAACCGAATCTAGACAAATGTAAATTAAGAGTTATTCAGGCTGCTTTCAGTTCATAATTGTTTTTCTTTTTTGTAACAAGAGATTACCTTTTGTAAATGTAATGGTGTACAGTAAGAAAACAGAACTGTCTTTATTCATACCTTTTGGAAAGTTAAAGTGGGTTGTTGAATAGGAAGCTAAGATCAGTGGCCATTAGCAGTCCACTGGAACAAGACGAAGACCAAAACCATGTTTCCATAGACGCATTGTATTCTCATTCAGTGCAATAGTTTGCTTAATATTATGGCCCTTTTTATTATAAAACATTATGATTTTAGTTAAGTTGAACTATGAGAATTGTTAAAGCTGTTGGGCATCTGCTTTTGCAGATTTTTACTCGCATCCGCCTTATTTGTATATAAAGTACTGTCTTTCATCTTAAAGGATTTGTCAAACAAAAGCTAGTGAACATTAGTGAATTCATGCTGTTCACTTTGAACAAACAAAAAATATAGTTGTATTTTGCATTAATTCTCATGTGCAATGTTGCAGCTTTAACATTTATGCAACTATTTATGAACACTTGTGTTGTAGTTGTATTAAAAGGCATGTACATACCGGTACCGCGATAGATGTCTGTATTGTGTTAACTCTATTAAGTTCAGTATTAAAATCTGATACCGGCGTTGTTTTACATGGAATAACTGCATTACTATAAAATATAGGCACTTATGCTTTCGTTGTTATATTCTATGTAACAATACCAAAGTTGATTTTTCCTTTTAATTTAAAAGCACACTAAACCCAGATGTACGTGTTTACATAGATTCAGTCTGGTTTTTATTTGTTCTTCTTGTAATTAATAATTTGTGTGATGTTAATTATGAGAACTGTTCCACTTATTTGTTACAAAGCTGTGCACAAAGTGGTTTGCTGTGTGAGTTTGTTTGGCGTTTGCAAATTGCCGGTGTATGTTGCATAGAATTCTTATATCAAACTGTAAGGAGAAGACATTGGACAGACGTAAGCCATAAGTCTGTCACACATGTTTTCTTGCCCAATCAGCTTAAAACTCTGAACAATGCATAATACAAAAACCACAGTTCTTTTCAAATCTTTAAAGGATGTTTTTATTTTTAAGTGCCAGTGGATTGACTCTAGTTTGAAGGAGTGATCTAACTATTCATTCTGAAGTTCATTTTGATTTAATTTCTCAATAACATCTTAAGTGTTGTTTTGTCTCGTCCTGTCTCTAATATTTTATTTATTATGTAAATGTGGGTCTCCTGTTATGTCAATCGAATTTCACAATAATGAAAATGGTGAAGTAATAAAATGCCTTGGAGAAACCTGGTCTTGTCCCGATGTAAAGATGTATAGAGAGGCTGAGCTATCCTCATAACTACTGTATGTCCTATTTTAAATACACATTGTACCAGGCTGCAGCAATGTCAATTTGAATGTCCTATTCTGATTACTTATGTTTAATTTTGCATGTATATTTCGCTGTACAGCAGATTGTGTTTAAATGTTACTATGTGTTGTACATATTTTATTTTGTCCTGTTACTTTGCCATTAAATGTACAATGAGCAACAACAGCTTTACTGAGTCTTACACTTTGTATTGACACAAAATAGAATAATGTAAACACATATTCTGCAGTTGTTGTTGTTGTTGTTGTGGCGTTAAGAACAGAGCGAAAGAGAAGAGAGAACATTTTTTTTAAATTACAACGGTGCGGTGGCAAAGGCGGATAGCGCTCTTGCCTCCCAAGAAGGAGATCAATCATCGTTCGATTCCCGGACCAGACCAACATCACATGATCTCTCTGGGTGGAGTCTGCATGTTCTCCCCGTGTTACTGTGGGTTCTCTCCGGGTTCTCCAGCTCCTCCCACCGTCCAAAGACATGCATGTGTTAGGTAAAAATTGGTGACTCTAAATTGGCCCTAGTGAATGAATGTGAGCGTGAACTGTCTGTAATGTCTATGTCTCTGTGTTGGCCCTGCGACAAGTTGGCCACTGTCCAGGGTGTACCCCGCCTAAGGCCCGAAGTCACTGGGATAGGCTCCAGTCACCCGCGACCCCAAAAGGGACCAAGCGGTAGAAAATGGATGGATGGATGGACAACGATGCGTCTAATTTATTTTACTGGCTAACGGCCACCGGGGGGCACTCTAGCAGGAAACGCTATCGTTTTGACACTGATACACAAAGAAGACAACGTCCCTGTTCGTTGTGTTTTCTATATTTCAAGCTTCAAAACGCTGTGTGTTTTATTACAATCAGACTTATATTCACAAAGAAATTAGTTTAATGAGGAAGAGGATCCAGATGTGGCGAAAACACAAAGACACAAGTGGAGCCCAGACTTGTGATATACTGGCCTGACCAGCCAGTCCCAACATGTTTTGACAGACTTTATTTGATTATAGAAGGGACTGGCTGGTCAGGTAAGCGATATACGTCGAGGCCCCTTCCATCGACTGCCGCCCAAATCTCTCTGCACAGCCACTTACACCCACCCACCCCAGGCCTGGCCAATCCGGGTGACCTTACTGTAAAAAATGAAATTGCCGTACCATTAGAACTATTGTGAATTAGTTTGGCGTGAATGGGTCACAAAAAAAAGTTAAAAGAAAAAGTCATATTTTTGCCAAAAAGTTTACGTGTGTTTACTCTGCTGTAAATTTATTCATAACCAATTGCAGAGATCTGCTTTTTGGTTTTGCTCACAAGTCTATTTGCAAACTATCTGCAGACACATTTTACTCAGCTAGGATCCTTTTCATGGTTTTCAACTTCCTGTTGAATTTTAATTGCTAGGGCAACTTTTCATCACTCTGAAACCCATGGTATGACCACTTTAACCTTTGCATTGTCATATGTGGTGAGGACCCAATATCAGTCAGAAATGACCTTTATTTATCACAGGAGACTTTAACAGTTTATACAGGTAGAGCGCAGCAGAGACAGGTGTAGGGAGTGGGTCTGTTGAGGAGGCGTGGCTAACAGGTAGAGTGGAAAGATACCAGCAGACAGGAGATGAGCTTGACTGTGACAATCATTGGTTATACGCCTACATTACATCGAATGTGGGATTCATCTGATTTTCTTTGTAAAAGTAGCAGATTGAAAACACAGTTTGTCACATCTGTGCAGCCTGCAAAAATGAAGTTATGGGAGCAAAAGTGGTACAGTCTTTTCAAATGCCCCTCTATAAGTTCATAAAGTCATTGTAGCTACAGGCAGCACATGCAAAGGGCCCTCATCCACAAGGGGGCTCTAGAGTGCAGCAGCTATATTTTTTAGATTTAATGTGGTGTGGTGTTTTAATTTTATTTTTTAGTGATGTATTTCCCTTTGTATCTTTAAAGTTTTATAGACTCAGCTGTATTTGAGTCTATTAAACACACACACACACACAAAGCCACAAACAGCACCAATAGTGGATGGATTAAAAAAGAAATAAAAAGATCCTTGTGGTAGAAAAAAATCTTATACAGGATATAATAACTCTACTTTGTATGAATCGGGAAACAGAATATTCCATAGCCACAGCGATGATATGCAAGTCAAACGCTAAAAGGCTTAAAAGGCCAAACCATGTTTTCAAATCAACTTAAATTAAAATCATGATCCTGTAACAGAATTAAATTATCTAGGGTTGGTTTTACACCCCCAACTACAATTTGTCAAACTAACAAACATCTCCAAAACTGTTCAAAATGAATCAGTAATTACCCAAAAATCCCAAACTAGGTGGCCCTTCTCCACATGCATGGTATGATCTTTTCCCATAGTTCATAATCCCACAAAGCACATTGGTGCACTTTACTATCAAGCAATAAAGATTATGGATTAAAAAAAAAAAATCCGCTACCACCACTGCAATATATTGAAGAAATGTAATTTACTATGTTTTGCAAAAGCTTTAATTAATATACTCTCATGGTGTGCGCGTGCGCGTGCGTGTGCGTGCGTGTGCGTGTGTGTGTGTGTGTGAATTGTGTTCATAAAATTCCAGTTTGAGTTGTTGTGAGACCAATATTGTTGTCAAAAGATTATCAGAGATTAGTATTGCCTTTAAATGACAAAATTTGATGTTGTGTACTGATGAACAAAGAAAGGTTAAGTCCTTTAATGTGCACTTCCCTTTTAGAAGTGGGTGCTATTGGTGTGATAACCACAATCGGTCGTGACGTAGCCTCACCAAGAATTCACCTCAGTTTTAGCCTCTTTAGTTTTAACCATGAGCCATGTTAGTCACATAAGAAACGAAACATTACAAAGATGCTCAACACATTATGTAATTATGTAATGTATTTATTTCCAGGACAGTGCAGTTATTATTTTATTTTATTTCAGTTTTTGTTGCCTTTAGGCTTTATTAGACAGGAGAGGACAGGGTGAAATGGAGAATGAGAGAGAGGAAGACATGCAGTAAATCAGGATTCAAACTGCACTTGGAGTCTGGCATACATGTACTTAACCACTCGACCATCAGGCAGAACAGGACAGTGCATATTAATAAACATTTCTGTAAATATGCCAGAATTTACAGGATATTTTTCATCTATAGTCCCATGACAGCTGTTACATTCAGCCTAAAACAGGGAATAAAAAAACGATCTATATGCATATCTATATACACTATTTACATTATAACACACAGACACATCAATCATCTAGGTACAGACAACAGACACACAAACGGGCAGATGCACACCCTATAGAAACAAGCAAGTACATTAAAATAGTTGTTCCGAAGCTTGATTTTATTTTTATTTCTTCTTTTTTTCAGGGGATGACCCAACAAATAATTTTTCTTCATGCATGTAGTTACCATTTAAAAAAAAAAAAGAAAAAAAAAAGGCCGTGGCTACAGAGCCGCGGCGCGGTCAAATAGCCCAGCGGTTTCAGGAGCCGCGGCACGGCCATATAGCCTCATGGCTAACCCTAACCCTAACCCTAACCTTAACCTTAACCTTAACCCTAACCCTAACCTTAACCTTAACCTTAACCTAACCCTAACCTTAACCTTAACCTTAACCTAACCCTAACCTTAACCTTAACCTTAACCTTAACCTTAACCTTAACCCTAACCCTAACCCTAACCCTAACCCTAACCCTAACCCTAACCTTAACCTTAACCTTAACCTTAACCTTAACCCTAACCCTAACCCTAACCCTAACCCTAACCTTAACCTTAACCTTAACCTTAACCCTAACCCTAACCCTAACCCTAACCCTAACCCTAACCTTAACCTTAACCCTAACCTTAACCCTAACCCTAACCCTAACCCTAACCCTAACCTTAACCTTAACCCTAACCTTAACCTTAACCTTAACCTTAACCCTAACCCTAACCCTAACCCTAACCCTAACCCTAACCCTAACCCTAACCCTAACCCTAACCTTAACCCTAATCCATTTCAGGAGCCGCGGCACAAAATAGCCTAGCAGAGTACAAATTACATCTTTATTTAACCATGCCTGTGCATTGCTTGTAACTTAAGTATTGGAGCCAAATTTAATATAAAATTGTTATGAACATCATTTTTATTATCACTTTAACTACACACCTTTTAGTTTGTTTGTTTTTACCACACGCATTTCTCAACACTTAACCTACATTTTGTAACAAGCCATCTAAACCACAGTCACATCCTCTATACAGCAGTGCTCCTCTCATCCAGGCTGGTGGTCTGAGAGTACACCGAGTACACCGACCCACTGCCTCTGTCTCGAGGAAGAAGAACCTTGATAAACCTGCACAAACTACAGGGAGATCTGTTGATTAACCTTATCAAATGTTTCCTAAACTTTTCCCCCACAAAGACATACAAGATGGGGTTGAGACAGCTGTGAGAATAGGAAACTGCCTCTGTAATCTGCAAAGCAAGAGTAATGACTTTACTGCTGTCACATTCTGTATAGAAACCCAACAACTCCAATGCTTTGAAGAAAGTCACAACGTTAAAGGGGACCCAGCAACAGAAGAACACAGCTACTACAATGAGAACCAAACGGATTGCTTGTTTCTTTGAGGTCTGACTTGAGATTAACCTCAGTAAAATTTGTGAATAACAGAATCCCATAATTAGCAATGGCACAAATAACCCTAAAATATTCATTTTGAAAATACCAAAGACTCTCCAGAAGTGACTTTTCTCATTTTTCTCATTTTTATCATACTCAGGGTTAAAAGGGAAGCACACTATTTTACCTTTCACAAGTTTTTGTTGAAGAAATATAACATCCGGAAAAGATGCGCACAATCCTGCAATCCATATGACCGCAGCTGCAATCATGCCAAAGGAGCGCGTCCTTGCCCTCATTGCGTAAATGGCATGGACAATAGCCAAGTACCGGTCAATGCTCATTAGGCAAATGAAGAAGATGCCACAATATAATACAATGTGATAGACTCCAAGCACCAGTTTGCACATTGCATCTCCAAATATCCATTGGTCCCTGGCATGGTGAGCCAGAAAGGGCAAGGTGCACACCAGGAGGAGGTCCGAGACAGCCAAGTTTACGAGACAAACATCAGTCATGTTCCGAAGACGCACTCCACACGTGATCACCCAAAGGACCAAGGAGTTTCCCAAAATGCCAAGCACAAAGAATAAAGTGTAGAGGATGGGCAGGAAGTAGGCTCCATGGTGCTCATATACACAGGGTTTAAACTGGTCCATGTCATACTCATTGTAGTCAATGTATGTGTAGTCACTGACATTATAATCAAGTTCACTATCAATGTCTGCATCTGGGACGCTGTAGAAGAGAACAAACATTATGAATATGTAGGGTCTGTAGCATGTCTTCGGACAGTTAATTCTGTTTATTATATTCTACAAAGTCTACAAGTACATTTTACTGAAACAAACAGACTTGCCGGCCAGGGGTTTTTGTTGGACTCAGCTTTATATCAATACTAAATTTAATATCTATTTATTTTCTAAAGAATACGTTTCTTAAGCAGACAAAACTGAACTATTTAGATTTCAAAGTAGCTCTTAATGTTTCATAAGTCCTACCTTGAGAGAAAGCCAATCATGTCCTGTCCTTGGGTTTCTTTGTTTTTACATTTATTGCTCTTTCCCTGCACCCCAGTTATCTATAGGACAACATTTGACTAAATACCATATATTTCATAGTGAGATATTTCCTCCTATTCATTGCACATATCTGACAGAAGTAACGTATGATAAAGAGGGAGGTAGGACATCATAAACATATTGTACAAAATCATGAAAACATACCTTGTTGTGAGATTTTCCCTCATCAAAATAGTCAATGCTGTTAAAGCAGGGCTGGATGTCGCCACACTCCACTCTCTGAAAAACAGAATGATGATTCACATACTCAGGAATGAGGGAGGAAAATAAAAACCCACCCAATTGAATACATCTTTGAACAATAATAGATTTCACACAGTACACTATAAACTCTGGAATAAATGTGTTTAGTTCACATAATAATACTGTTAGGCCCTACTTGTGCCAGGTCGGTAGAATACAAACCAAATGCTGTGTAACGATGATCTTTCTATTGTCTGATCACTGCCAGTGTGTATATTTCTGTGTATAAATTAACCATATAGCGCATCATTTTTACCTGTGAGTGGTTGTGTTCATCTTGCAAAGGGAAGGTTCTTTGTATTGCTCTTTGGAGATTAGGGGAAACATAAAAGAGGTTGCAACTTGAAGGTGGGCTTGTACATTTTGCTCTGTATTATATGGGTTTTCATTTCCTTTGACACGCGGAGCCTCCGATGTAAGTATAAACCACAGTCCACATGAACAGTATCGACCTAACCTCAAAAATACCGGTCCAAAGTGCAGGTGCATGCAGCATGATGTCTGCAGACACTTATATCACACATCAGATACTGAGCAGACAACTGTAATGAGAGTGACCTTTCTGCCAAGCATTTCAGAAGTATACCGTTAGCATATAAAATAGACAGAAGATAGGATAGTTTTCAAAAAAATCTAAGATTTGTAGAAAGGGGATCATTACATTTAAAAATACTGCTGTGTATGTATGTGTATGTATGTTCTGAGTATGTGCAGCTACAGAGCTCCCCTTTCCTCTTCGCCCTCCACGCCACAGACTTTAACTGTACTTCACCGAGTCCTGCCATCTTCAGAAGCTCTCCGATAACTCTGCAGTGGTGGGATGCAGCAGCAGTGATGGCGAGAGCGAGTGCAGGAGTGCAAGACTATGGTAGACAACTTTGTCACCTGGAGCAAGAGGAAGCAGCTTCAGCTGACAAAAATGAACATGTGGTAGACCTGAGGAAGACCAAATCTGCCAACACCACCTTTTCCATCCAGGGTTTCAGTGTGGACATAGTGGAGGAGTACAAGTACTTGTGGATGTACTACTTGGACAGTAAACTGGACTGGGGCAAGAATGTGGACGCTGTCTTCAGAATGGGCCAGAACCACCTCTACTTTCTGAAGCAACTGAGATGTTTTGACATGAGGGGGAGCTGGACTCTCTCACTGGAGATGGTGTGCCACTTCTGTTCCAAAGTTACCCTGGGGCAGACTCCCAGAGATGTGACTGCCACACAACAGGCATCGATCCACTGATCATTTCATAGTGGTCAAAATGGTTCATTACTGAGCTTTTACTTCACCAAATTGTCCTATAATGACTTGTTATTGACCTTTATTTAACCAGGAAAGTCCCACTGAGACATGCTAACATGCTAAACATGCCAACTCTTGCTAACCCTTGACCTTCTTACTATGAGACAAGAGCTCAGACTGCGTCACCAGCAGCAGTTCTTCATATGAATGTGTTCAATGTTGATTCAATTATATTATAACAAAAATGCTAAACATGTTTAATAAGAAATGGAACCAATTTTTATTCATATGTGACACTGTTGCTTTTATTACACACATCTTTGGTTCCTAAAAAATCTACATTTTGTAACAAGCCATCTAAACCACAGTCACATCCTCTATACAGCAGTGCTCCTCTCATCCAGGCTGGTGGTCTGAGAGTACACCGAGTACACCGACCCACTGCCTCTGTCTCGAGGAAGAAGAACCTTGATAAACCTGCACAAACTACAGGGAGATCTGTTGATTAACCTTATCAAATGTTTCCTAAACTTTTCCCCCACAAAGACATACAAGATGGGGTTGAGACAGCTGTGAGAATAGGAAACTGCCTCTGTAATCTGCAAAGCAAGAGTAATGACTTTACTGCTGTCACATTCTGTATAGAAACCCAACAACTCCAATGCTTTGAAGAAAGTCACAACGTTAAAGGGGACCCAGCAACAGAAGAACACAGCTACTACAATGAGAACCAAACGGATTGCTTGTTTCTTTGAGGTCTGACTTGAGATTAACCTCAGTAAAATTTGTGAATAACAGAATCCCATAATTAGCAATGGCACAAATAACCCTAAAATATTCATTTTGAAAATACCAAAGACTCTCCAGAAGTGACTTTTCTCATTTTTATCATTTTCAGAGCTAAAAGGGAAGCACACCATTTTATCTTTCTCGAGTTTTTGTTGAAGAAATATAACATCCGGAAAAGATGCGCACAATCCTGCAATCCATATGACCGCAGCTGCAATCATGCCAAAGGAGCGCGTCCTTGCCCTCATTGCGTAAATGGCATGGACAATAGCCAAGTACCGGTCAATGCTCATTAGGCAAATGAAGAAGATGCCACAATATAATACAATGTGATAGACTCCAAGCACCAGTTTGCACATTGCATCTCCAAATATCCATTGGTCCCTGGCATGGTGAGCCAGAAAGGGCAAGGTGCACACCAGGAGGAGGTCCGAGACAGCCAAGTTTACGAGACAAACATCAGTCATGTTCCGAAGACGCACTCCACACGTGATCACCCAAAGGACCAAGGAGTTTCCCAAAATGCCAAGCACAAAGAATAAAGTGTAGAGGATGGGCAGGAAGTAGGCTCCATGGCGCTCATATACACAGGGTTTAAACTCGTCAGATTCATAGTAGTCATCAATTTCACTAACAGCAGATGCTTCGGGAATTCTGTAGAAGAGATAAACCTATTATGAATATTTAGGGTCTGTTGCCTTGGGATATTTGAGTGATGCTATTATGATAAAACATTTTAAACTGAAACAAATACCAGCAAAGGGATTTTGACAAATCTTGACACTAGAAGATACTAAGACTTCTGATTGTAAAATCTTATTGTCAGCTGTAATCTTTCTGCAAACTTATAGAACTGACAACAGGTTTCAAAGTTGCTGCCTAAATTCTGAAGCGCTCCTTCAAGAGAAAGCCAATCACACTGATGCTACTTAGTCACTGTTTTTTCCCTCCAATGCACCCTTTTTATGTCTAAGGCATTGGACAAAATCTAATGTATTTCAGGGTAAAGTATTTTATCCTTGGTATTGTATGTATCTGACATGTCACTATTAGGTAGGACATCATAAACATATTTTATAGTATATGCAGTGTTGGGAAAGTTCACTTTCTACATGAACTAGTTCAGTTCATAGTTCATAATTAAACAAATATTGTATCAATATTATACAATAATTGTTCTAAATTATTTCCACAGCCCAAATACAACCACAGGCAGCAATTATTTTATTAGTTTAATGCTGAAAATATGTGTCAGATTTCATCTTCATATCCAATTTTGAATCCTTCCCCAGGATTTACATTCACACTGAAGGGACAGACTTCCCCCACTTGTTGCTGTCCATTCAGCCCACACTAGTAGTAGTAGTAGTAGTAGTTGTAGTAGTAGTTGTAGTAGTAGTAGTAGTAGTAGTAGTAGTAGTAGTAGCAGTAGTAGTAGTAGTAGTAGTAGTAGTAGTAGTAGTAGTACTAGCAGCAGTTGCAGCTTTCAATCCCACTGTATATTCTCAAAAACATGAGGGAAAACTTGCTGGGCAAAGTTTGCACAGAAATGTAAGATTGTTCCCATCCTCACCCACCTCATCATGAAACTCCTGTAACTGGTCGTAGCAGGGCGACTCCTGCTGCTCTGATGACGTCACGTTGCTGTCTGCTTTTTATGCGCATGCGCGGTGCGACACGCGAAATCTCTCTCCGCGATCTCTCGCCTCTACAACTGGAGCTCTCACACTTGCCAGACATAGGCTCTTTTTGGGGCAACTTAACGGTGTGTTTTTCGCCTGGAAGTCTCTTGAAATCTGACACTTTATTGAACGAAAATAAAAAGAACGAATTTTGCCGTTCACAGACACCAGAATGAACGCATTCACAGTTTCGTTCTTCAGCAGTAATACAGTACGTTCAGTTCACGTTCACCAAAATTATGAACGCGTTCATGAACTTTCGTTCAATGAACGCGTTCAGGCACAACACTGAGTATATGTACCTGGAAACGTACCTTGTTGTGAGATTTTCCCTCATCAAAATAGTCAATGCTGTTAAAGCAGGGCTGGATGTCGCCACACTCCACTCTCTGAAAAACAGAATGATGATTCACATACTCAGGAATGAGGGAGGAAAATAAAAACCCACCCAAGTGAATACATCTTTGAACAATAATATATTACACACAGTACACTGTAAACTCTGGAATAAATGTGTTTAGTTCACATAATAATACTGTTAGTACTTAGTTACTTGTACCAGGTCGGTAGAATACAAATCAAATGCTGTGTATTGATTATCTTTCTATTTCTGTGTTTAAAATAACCGTATAGTGAAAAATGTTTACCTGCGACTGGTTGTGTTCATCTTGCAAAGGGAAGATTGAAGGTTCTCTGTATTGCTCTTTGGAGATGAGGGGAAACATAAGCTTCTCAATGAGGGTGGGCTTGTACTTATTGCTCTGTAGAATCAAACCAACCAACTCATTTCCTTTGAGACTAGAAAGTACCATATAAAGCATCTAAACCACTGTCTACTAGTTTCTATCTAACCTCAAATACACAGGTCTAAACTGCAGGTGCATGCTGCTAACATGATAATGTCTGCAAACAATTTGTACAACAACATTTTCAACGTCTAACATTTCAATAAAGTAGGAAGGTACATTTAAAAGCACTGTGATTGTATTGTTAATTATGGGCGAGAAACAACATGCAAAAAAGGCTCAAAAAACATAAATTCTACTTAACAGTGTTACAATTTTTGAAATAGATACATCCAACAGCTGTCTAATAAAGCCTACCGGCCAAAAAATCCTTTAAAAAGGTTTTTTGGTTATATATTCATACACAAGGTGGTTTTATTCATTTGCATTTCGACCACATCTCATGACGTCTGTCTTTTAAAACCTGTTTTGTTGTGAACAGCGTTGGGAAGTAACTGAAGACTGATCAAAATACTAATTTAGAGTAACTGTATTCCGGTACTGTTACTTTTTCATGTAGTTACACTTTTCTAAAACCAGAGGAATACATAACGGTATTTGAGCACATAATTTAAGCTTCAGACTTCACAAAATTAGTGAGAAAATTTGAGGGGAAAAAAGCTCTTATTGTACATGTGCAATTTTTCTTCTCTTTCTCTTTCTTCTCTAATTTGTGACAAAGGTTCTCTTATCTTATAAATAAACGCAGTCCAACTGGTGAAACAAAAACAAAAAGCTGATTAAATCTTGTCATGTTTTACACTATAACATAATGCCACTGAAGTAATCAGATTACAATAGGCAAGGCAAGTTTATTTGTAGAGCACATTTCATACACAAGGCAATTCAAAGTGCTTCACAGCAGGAAAAATGCATTCAAATCACAAAGAAATTACAGAAACAGAAATACAATCAAAT
Organism: Eucyclogobius newberryi; assembly: GCF_026437365.1. Lineage (NCBI taxonomy): Eukaryota > Metazoa > Chordata > Actinopteri > Gobiiformes > Gobiidae > Eucyclogobius > Eucyclogobius newberryi. The sequence continues at coordinate 23,351,000 of NW_027315945.1, read as the reverse complement.
TAACTAAATAAAAATAAAAAACACCTAGCCACAAAGGGTAATGTGTTTTCGGAGTCCAACTCCTTTTTAAATCAGTCCAACTGATTGTACGTACTTTTACATGTCCAACGTGTTTTGGAGTCCAACTCCCTTTTAAATCAGTCCAACTGACTAACTAAACTAAACTAATCAAATCACAAACAAAAGAGAAGAGTGCAAAGAAAAATATTTTCAGTCATATGCACAGCTAAACAAAACTGTTTTTAGCTTAGATTTAAACATTGTCAGAGTAGAAGCCTGTCTCACATCTTCAGGAAGACTGTTCCAGATTTTAGCTGCATAAAACAAAAGCAGATTCCCCATGTTTAGCCCTGACTCTGGCACCAGCAGGAGGCCGGTCCCTGAGGTCCTCAGAGTCCGAGATGGTTCATATGGCACTAACATGTCTGAGATGTACTTTGGTGCTAGGCCATGGAGAGACACAAGCAGAGCTGCTTTAAAGTCTATTCTCTGAGCCACAGGGGCCAGTGCAGAGACCTGAGAACAGGACTAATGTGCTCATACTTCCTGGTTCTGGTCAGGACCCGAGCCACAATATCAAGTAACGGAATCTGTTACAAAATACATTTTAATGCAGGTATTCAGTATTCTGTAGCTAAATGTGTTTTCAAAGCCTTTTTCTCAACACTGGTGGTGGGACAGTACTGACGAAAAAGGATTAATACTCAGACCTCATCGGAGTGTTAGTGGTCTCTTTCTCTGTTGTGTCTTTGTGGGTGGCGTTTGCTCTCCTCTGGTCTCTCTTGTGAATACATCTGAGTAGCAAACTGCTCACTGACTTCCTAAACTTCTGCCCCACAAACGCATATATGATTGGGTTAACACAGCAGTGCGACAGTGCAATGATCTGACTCACAAAAAGGGCAGTGTTGATATTCTGATGAGCTAAACAGGTGTAAAGAAATCCATGTAACTGAAGCGTTTGTAAGAAGACGGTGAGATTGTAAGGCACCCAACAGACAACAAACATACAAACAATAATCAATATTAGCTTCACTGCTTTGTCCTTGTTTGAGTTCCTGGCTTTGGAGAGAACAATTAGGATTTTCACGTAGCAGAATAACATTATCGGCAGGCACACAAACAAAGTTAAGATGTTCTCGCTAAAGTTTCTGAATTCCTTCCAAAAGTCCACACTGCTTTCTGGATACCGTTGTCCACACTTCGGAGAGGCATCGTTATCATCTGTCTCCACGTTGGCAAATATGACCGCGGGCATTGCCATGGCGATAGATATGATCCAGATTATGATGCTGATGATAATCCCGTAGTGCAGTGAGCGGACTCTCAGGGCTCTGACAGCGTGGACGATGGCCAAATAACGGTCCACACTCATGAAGGTGACAAACAGCGTCCCACTGTACAGGCCCAACTGGAAGATAGAGCGATAAACATGTACTAAATATATAAGACAGCGCTAAACTTCATTGGTTATGCATAGGTGTATTTTCATTATGCAGCAGATTGAAATGTAAGTAGCCTACATTGTGAAGTGGTGCACAATATTATCCTTTTTTTATTTTAAAAAAAAGTCTATCTATTTATCATTATTTTATATTTTGGTAATTGTAAACCTCAATATATCCAAAAGAGATTAGTAATAGAAAGGGTTTCGGTGGTGGAGTGGTTAAGGCACAGCACTCGTATGCCAGGCTCAAAGTGCAGCCGGCCGAGATTGAATCCTGATTTTGACAATTTGCTGCATGTCCTCCCTTCTCTCATCCCAAATTTCTCTCTTTCCTCTTTTGTCTAATCAAGTATCAAAGATAAGAGTTATACACTTCATTGATTTTAATTAATAACCTGATGATTACTGCTCTATAAAGCTGAATCTGCGGTGCTGAAAAATGTACTTATTTATAGGCAATTGTATTCTTGCGTCAAAAGCATTGTGAACTCCCAATTTCAATACATTTTGTATTTTACTTAATCAAAATGTAATTTCAATTCACTTTTAACACGTTTTAAGGGAAAAGTATGTGGCAGTATAAGTATTGTATCAAGCTCCAAGTATTAGGATACATTATTGTATCATGAAGTACAGCCCTACCATCCATTTGTAGCAATGTGACATTTTTAAACACAACTTTTTGGACCCAAAGTCTAAATTTAAGTGCAAAATGCCAGACAATGCAACTTGCATGAATCAATCAGAATACAACTTTGACTAAACTAATGAAAAGGGAAAACTGTTCTATTCAAAACAACTGCACTAATAACAGTTTTGCCACAACTTGCCACAGTACAGTTTCTAATTACTTTTGAGAAAAGTGACATTTGATTAGGTTTGCTTTTATTTTTACTCTGAGTGTAAAACTGCAGTATATGTGCATCTTGTAGCATTGTCAATCCTTTACCTGATAAAGTCCTGTGATGACTTTGCATGAGACGAGCGTCTGTGAGCTGGTGGCCCACAGTGGGAGGGAAGCAGCCAGTAGGAGATCTGAAGAGGCCAGGTTCAGAAGACACACATCCGTCATTGTCTTCAGCTTCATGTGTTGGAGAAGAACCCACGCCACCAAGGCATTTCCTGATCAAGACATTTTTATCAGACATGTTCATAATACAATATATTTATTAACATCTGCAACAATTATATTTGCAAATATGTCGGATTTTTTTTATTTTTAACCTTTATTTTACCAGGAAAGTCCCACTTTTTCAGGGGAATCCTGGCCTCAGATGGAGGACACTATTGTACATGTTTTTAGTGGTAGGGGAAAACTGAGTACTCAGAGGAAACACACAGAAAGGCCCCGTGCTGTACCGCGCCGCCACACGTTATAGTGCAGTCAAACAAGAAAAGAAAACAGTATAGATATCTATAAGCAGTAACAAAAGGACGAAAACAACAATTGATCATAGTCTCTAATTGAAAGAAAATGTTTTGTTATATTTAAAAGGTAACTTTTTAAGTTTAAAAGGGGACATATTTGATCAAATTGTCTTTATCATTGACTTTTAACCATGTTACGGAGCTCCCGCATCTTTCGCTTACTCAAATGAGTTATCCTGTGTTGTCCTTTATTGTTTCTTTTTGTTTTCACCAATTCCCGAGCTCTGCCCACATCCCTGTTTATTTTATTTTATCTCAATCACTGGGCATTACGCCTATGTTTAGAATACGTCACATATCAATTCTTCCTGTGAGCAGTTTCTATTATTTAATCATTTTAGATTGACACCCCCCTAAAAGTATGATATGTCTTAATGTAAAAAGAAGTTGAAGACTCACCCAGAACGCCAAAACTAAAAAAAATGAAGAGAAGAGCTGACAGTGTCCAGCTGTCATGACTGCTGACACATGTGCCGTTGTAATCAAAGTATTCTGTGTCGTTATCAGAATAGTTCATACTGATCTGGAAGGAAAACAAAAACACACAAAACACAATATGTCACTTTGCTTATGATTTTATCTACATAATCGGACTAATTTTAGCCACATTGAGATGCATAAAAAATATTGTTAATATGTATTGTTTTAAAGTCTTTTCAGTACTTACTCATTAAGCCCTTTGAGCGCTCTATCTACGTTTAACATGATGTTGACCTGTTGCTCTGATGTCTGTCTAAACAACTCAAATACATCTAAACTTTAAAGAAGTTGTGTGTACATTCACGGAAACATTCATGTGGGTGGACATTTCCTTCAGAGAAATGCAGTTACGCTGATACTTCTTATTTTAATTGGCTATTTTTATCATAAACATGATTAGATTACAACTGTATGTTATGTGCTTCTGTGATTACCACTGTCTTCCTATCTGCTGATCATAATCGAAAAGATGCAATCTTTTTGAAACCACATCTTGTCACAACAATGTTAGTTGTTACAAAGTTACAAGTACAAAAGTCAACCGCTTGTAGCTTGTGACAGCCCTTGTCGACCCCAACTTCCTGTGGGTTACATATTTTATCACTTGTGTACAGGTGAAAACAACAGCTCAGCACCCAGATAATTCAAAATAAGTGCTTACCAGAGAGTCCACCTTAATCCTTGGTCCTTACAACTCTTGTGGTGTGTCAAACTAAATATCTCTATGTGTATTGCTTGGTTTGCTTTTTTCTGTGTCAAATCCTTCTGTCTTACATTGCAAGATCTACTTTTTCCTCTGCATGGCACGCTGAAGGCGTGCAGTTCTCAGAAATTACACCGGTGTGCATAAGTGAGACACTTGTGTGACCTGGAAAAGTGTTCTACGTATCTAGTGGAGTATAATTCTACTTTAATTCGTTTAGGATTCAATTTATGTTACATTTACCTTGCTTTACTGGTGTTTTTATTGCTCATAAATACCTCGAAAAACATCAAGAAAGTTAATTAGTGCACCTTTGATATTCTGAATAGCCTTGACACCACAAGTAGTAAGAAGCCTTTAAATACTATACCTCATATGGTGTGTCAAGTTTTAGGCCCAGTTAGAGAAAATGCAAGGTCTGTGGATAATTCACACTTTTTGGTTATTCTGTTCTGTGTTTTTCTGTTTGTTTGTCATATTGTCCTAATATATAAATAAGAAAAACAAAAACTAATAATGTTAACAGTTGTGATTTTCAGTTTAAGAAATATGTAAAATAGACACTCTGAAATAAAAGTACCATTTACTAACTCAAAAGTTGCATACACAGCGAACAGAATGACCTGGCTTCCATAACGAAGTAAAGACAGCTCAGATTATTAAAAAAAGAACAAATCTTAAGATTATATTCACTGCACAGAAAGTATAAAAACAGCAGTGAAATGACGACAGGAACTGAACAGTCTGACAGGCAGCATACAAACCACAGCTGATATCTGCATCTACATCTCTGTGGTCGTAACTGAGGTCCAGGATACAACTGAACTCATTCTCAATGAACTGTCTGACCTGTTTCTGCCTGGCAAAGGTGTAGATGACGGGGTTCAGACAGCAGTGGGTGAAGGCGATGGTCTCTGTCACTGTGGTAGAGAGTTTGTGTCAGCTGACCATCAAGTTCCAAGTAATACAGAAATAAAGTTATGCTGTACAGTGCCCAGAAAAAGAAGAACACAATCATGATACAGATGATGAGCTTGACACTGCGGCGTTTCTGTGCACTCCTCACTCATGTTCATCAGAGTAGGGATGATCCTAGAGCAACACACCACCATCACAGTGAAAGCACGTACGAGACCAATTTTGATTTTGTTTTCAGGTTCATATTCACAATAATCCCTTTCATCTCCAGTGAAGATAAAGGCTGGAACGTAGAAGCTCAGAACCCACACACATGTGATCAGAAGCATCCCAGTTTTCATGGTGCGGTATTTGGAGGCCTTATGAGCATGTAGAATGAGCACATATCGATCCAAAGTCATGACCACCATGAAGAAAGTGCTGCTGTAGTAGCCCAAACTGTGCAGTCCTCCGCTGATGTGACACGTGAAGTCTCCAAAGACCCAGAGGGACGTGGCGCTGTAGTGAGCGAACAGCGGCAGAGTGAGCAGGAACAGCAGGTCGGACACAGCCAGGTTCAACAGACACAGGTCCGTCAGGTTAGACTTGAGACAGTACTTCAGCAGGACACATACCACCAGACCATTAGTCAGGATGTAGTCAGGGAGCACAACCCAAATGTCTCAAAATGTTTAGAGAGCAGACGAAATTCATGCATATACAACTTATTATTTGTATTCTGCATTTGTTATTTCCATACCACAGATTTTTGTTTTATCCGATACCAAGTAATATTATGGAAAATATCGCCATATCAATCCAATACCGATACCAATGAGTATCACCAGACCTGTGGGTCAGTGGATCTGACCGCTCTACTAAGGATGTTTATGTTGAGAGCAGGATTCAAACCACCGACCTTCGGATCAGAAGACGACCGCTGTAGGTAATGATACACGATCAATTCTGTCTCACACAATTCTAATTACTTTAGTTACTTTTTGAGGGTCACTTTGTTTGGTGTGTGTCCCCAATCCATAGTGATTTTCATTAAGGTGAACACGCAAAACTCCCTTTTAAAAATCCTTTTGGAACAATACTGGTAATAATACATTTTATTTACCAGGCACATTTCTGGGAACTCAATGTCACTTCACAACAAATACAATGAAAGGTGCATTCACATACACACACAGCAATAATACAAAGCAAAAGTGATGAATGCGGTATGTGAAAGTGGCCACAGATTCTCCCGTATTCACCTGCAGTGTCTTGCCTTAATAGCTGTGAATATTTGATGGGGGAAAAGTGTGGCTTAATGAGGTTTCACACGTCATGGGTGAATTCACCTATAAACCCCGAGAGGAACACCAAAACGTAGAAGAGCAGTCAAAACACACTTCAGAAGGTGTTCACAGATTCACAGAGAAGTATGATGCTCTTTTTCTCATAGACATTGTCATATTCGCACTTGTGGTTTTAGCGCAATAAACAAAGAGTAGTATTTACTGAATGTAGTGCACAGACTAGCCAATAATCAGCAAGAATCAAGAATAATCAGCTGTTTTATTCATATAGATTACCTCCCGAATAGGCCTACTAAGTCTGAACATGTATTGAATCAGTTTACATACCTCCAGTCAGCTATTACAGTAGGTCTATAAACACTGAGCTCTGCATGCAAGGCTCCACGGCTCCAATACGGCTGGAAAAAACCCTCCCATCACTAAAGCGTTTTACAATATATAACTCCAAAATAGCTCTTCAAACAGTTATTTAACTTTATCAAAACACTTTTGTATGATTGTAATGATGACAGCTGTTCATTGAACTCTGGTGGTAGAGTTATTGTAATATTTAATTGCTGGCTTATTAAAATAGAGTCCCCATCATGTTTTGAGGTGAAGAAAACAGGAGACGAGTATTTGGAACGTATTAGGATTTGGAACGTTACTCAAACTTGTTAAATATTTGATCACAGCTGGTTAAAACACATGCTTAAGACCAACCCCACAAATCATGCTTCCCCAGCAGATGCTACCACAATGAGAATAGGGACAGGAAGTTGAGACAGGAAGTCAGCAAACTCCTATTTGGTCTCAGTAAGCACATGAGCCACAAGTTCATCCGCTGCCACCTTCTGTTTTGTTCATGCCTTTGACATTACCGTCTGTAAGGTATTCTGGCTCTTGTCCCGACATGGGAGTATGACATCACATTTTAGATTTTGAAAACAACCAATGAATTCAATTAGTTGATACTGGCTCTCTCCCACTAACTGCAGGGCCATCAATTAAAGCCTGCAAGACATATCTGATCAATAATTATAGTTGTTAGCCAGTTAGAGTGCAAGCTATATACCCTACTTTTATAGTTGGAATTACTTTCATCACCACAGGAAAGAAGTTCAAATCTGTACGTTTGGTATACGTACAGAATAAATGTTAAATTGACTAAATGTAAATGAAGAACAATGTATATTCCATATCACCCAGATTTGAGCAAGTTTGTTGTCAAGCTTAATTCATAAACTAAATATTTCCAGATGCTTTGATCTTCTGGGAGACTGTTCCTCAGAAACATAACATTTTGTCCAGACGCTTAGTTCTGCTTCCCAGTTCAATATCTACCTAGTATACGCTTGCTGTTTATCATTTTTCATAATTTTTTTAAAATGTTGAAATTCACAAATGCAAATGTTGAGGTGCTGTTGAAATGTTCTTGGGTCTTGGTGAATGTGATCCTAATTGTCATTGTACATTAGATAAATATCCAGACGCGACAGTAGTATTTCCTGCTTGTCTCTGAGTGAGGCCAAATTGAAATGGTTATCATCAGAAGAGCACATCTCATTATGGAAAATCATTATGACCGATGTCCTGAAATAGGTCAGAACTCTTTTGTATAAGTGTCAAAATGTAGATATGTGTCATGGTTTACTCCACACTAGCAGCTCGACGCCTCCACATGGTCCCAAAGTGTACAAAATACTAATCTGATTCAACATGTGAAGATTTTAGGTTTGGTTAATTCTTTTGAAAACAGTAAATCCTATAGTTAGATTGGCCCCAGATTTCCAGCTGATATTAAGTTATCTTAGCCAAGACAAGGCAAGTTTATCTGTAGAGCACAATTCGTACACAAGGCAATTCAAAGTGCTTTACACAACAGGAGAAAACAATGCATTCAACAGGGGGGAAATGCATTATGCTTACATTTTAATCTTAATCTTACATTCTACAACGTGAACACAACCCATAGTTTATTTCTTGGAACTAAATGTAAACAGTCTCTCTATTTTTCGACTTTATAATGTGGAAAATACTGCCCTCTGCTGGCCTTAGACTGGATACATGAATGAGAAGCTTAAACAGAATCATATCTTAAATAGGTTTGTATTTTGAATATATGCTTTTTATTGTCAGCAAAAGAAACTCAAACACTACTAAATTGGTTTTATTTTAAAGTGGAAAAATACTCAGAATGAAAAATTACTTTTTGCCATGAGGAATAAAAAACAAAAATTAAGTTTGATTAAGTAGAATAACATAATGCTTTCAAATTTCATTTTCACAATGTCCTTAATATCAGAATGCAACTGTCCTTTGATGAAGTCATATTTTCAGCTCCTCAGATTCAGCCTTGATGCAGCAGTGCCAGTCTGTGGGTTAAGAAGTGTAGAACTCTGCAATTCATAATGACTTTATGTTGTTTAAAAGTATCACAATACACATATCTGAATGGATATGCGTGTTGCAAAGAAGTCTGTCACGATATATGATGATGATATCGAGATATTGAGTACAGCCCTAACTGGAGTCCACACAAAACACCAGAGAGATGAGACAGGAAGAAAGGGTATGTCACATGCAACGCACACATGAAACCACAGCCTCAAACTGCATCTACATGACAGTGGTGGTGATCGAGGTCCGGGACGCAACTGAACTCATTCTGAAGGAACTGTCAGACCTGTCTCTGTCGGCCCACGGTCGCAGCTTCCTCAGCAGCATCAGGGAGCGCTTCATGAACTTCTGCCCGGCAAAGGCGTAAATGACGGGGTTCAGACAGCAGTGGCTGAAGGCGATGGTCTCTGTCACTGTGGTAGAGAGTTTTAGGTTCATGTCCAGTTTACAACTGTCTGTCAGCTGACCTTCAAGTTGCAAGTAATACAGAAATAAGGTGATGTTGTACGGAAGCCAGAACAAAAAGAACACAATCATGATACAGATGATGAGCTTGACACTGCGGTGTTTCTGTGCACTCCTCATGTTCATCAGAGTAGGGATGATCCTAGAGTAACACACCACCATCACAGTGAAAGGCAACACAAGACCCAGGATATTAGTGGCAAAGATATTATATTCAATCCAAATTTTATCATTTGGGCTGTATTCACAACTGATATTTTCTGGTGAGTTTACCTCACCAGTGAAGATAAAGGCTGGCAGTGACACGCAGAAGCTCAGAACCCACACACATGTGATCAGAAGCATCCCAGTTTTCATGGAGCGGTATTTGGAGGCCTTATGAGCATGTAGAATGAGCACATATCGATCCAAAGTCATGACCACCATGAAGAAAGTGCTGCTGTAGTAGCCCAAACTGTGCAGTCCTCCGCTGATGTGACACGTGAAGTCTCCAAAGACCCAGAGGGACGTGGCGCTGTAGTGAGCGAACAGCGGCAGAGTGAGCAGGAACAGCAGGTCGGACACAGCCAGGTTCAACAGACACAGGTCCGTCAGGTTAGACTTGAGACAGTACTTCAGCAGGACACATACCACCAGACCATTACCTGGGACACAGGGGGATGTAGTCAGGGAGCACAACCCAAATGTCTCAAAATGTTTAGAGAGCAGACGAAATTCATGCATATACAACTTATTATTTGTATTCTGCATTTGTCACAGGGGGATGTAGTCAGAGGAATTAGGCTATAATATGACAAAAGAGTAAATGCATCTCATGATACTCACCCCCAAAGCCAAGGATAAAGACCAAAATGTAGACAACCGGCAAAAAAACTTGGGCAAAGTTATTCACTAACTCATAGTCACATGGAGAGAATATATCATATTCATAGGATGTGTTCCCTAAAAAAAAATACAGTAAAACACTTACATTAAGTTATTTCACATTTCTTTAACTGCTTTATTAATATCATCATTTGTTTTTGTCAATATATCCAATTAGCCACAATTTGTGAGAAAGTACAATCATAGAAAACAACCATGCTCATGTAATAATTTTATAAAGCATAATTACCAAAATAGTCACCTGCCATAGCTCTGTTTGAGATCGTCTGGCTCCTTCAGGACCTCCCAGCCCTACTTCTGAATAAGAGAAGTCAATATCAAATCTGTCTGACGGTGAGAAGTGTGGCACCGTCTGCCAGTCCCTATAATAAATGATGCAGATGCACAGAAACACAAAGCAGATGTTATTTCCTGTGAGTCCCTAACTGGGGCTGCATAAGATCCTTATCAGAAGCCCACATCTCAATTTGCAGAACAGAAACAAAACCTGTGAGAATATAGCAATGTTCAGATAGGTCAACCCTACAAAGCGAGTTGGGGGGGAAACCACCACCAGACAGTGATTTTTAAAGAGTAAAGATCAACAGGAAGTGAGGTTGTGTTGGCTAAAAGTTATAAGCACTCAATAATGCACAGACCTAACAATAATTGGCAGGACAACAGCCAACTTATTTATTCTGTAATGCGGGGGCAACTCGGTTTACCTACTGCACTGTCCTTAAAGGGGATATAAGGAGACAAAAGACACACCTTTTTTCCCAGGTTCTTCGTTGAACTATGTCATTAGATCACAATTTTACTTTTAGTACATTGTGAAGCAAAATATTGATCTAAAAGTAAAAACAGGTCCATTGGGTTCCTGCTAAAAGCTGCACAACTGATAAGCCTTCATAGTGCTTTAAGTTTCAGATTTTTATGTATGTGTTTTTTAATTATTTATTTAAGTAGCTTCATGTATCACTCAGCACCTTCATTTTTCAAACAATCCCAACTAAGTACAGGGATGTGGGCGGGGATAAGGGATAGGTGAAAACATTAACATACAAAAAAATTAACAATGAAGAAAGACCGTTGTGACAAGGTCAAAAGGTCAAAAGGTTGACTTTGCATAATACATGTATTAACACATGTATTACAATGTAACAGAATTATGCCAATTAATTTATGCAATAGGCTAATAATATCCTTATTGACGTGGGATCTTCTGCTGAGATGAGCTGAGACAAAAATGAAGATGCAAATGTTTAGCCTAATCTGTAATCTTTAACCAACAACATAAAGCCGACAGTCCATGAGTGATTCACAAAACACTGCTCTGTCTGTTGTAGAATATCATTAAAATCATTAAAATGTAAGACATATCTATCTGGTCCATGCTGCATGTGGTGCCTCAGGTCCCACTGTGAGCCGCCTCAATCCTCGGTTTAGAGTTCTTGAAAATCCTGGGCGTGAATCCCATCCACATTCAACCCATCTCTAAATGTGTGTGCTTTACTCAGCTCCTGTTTCACACAGATATGAGGCTTTACTCCTGTTTCAGGAGTAACGCAGTGTGAAACAGACTGTATGATGTTATGGACAGATCTCATATTCACACATCACGCACACAGACATGTCCTGACGTCAGTGCGCTCACGCTGCTGTTGCCTAGTGCGTGTTTGGTTTTGAACCGTGTGGTGTCACTCACTGCAAACTTGGCTGCGATCAAAACCCTGTTTTTGTGAACTTCACTCACAGATTTCTACAAAAAGGAGACATAATTGTGGCAAGTTTTCTTCCAAACTCTGACTGACCTCCCTCTGACTGGGATTACGAAACGTTTGTGAGGAAGGAACGTGAGCTTTTGGACTTTCACTGTTCACTTAGTTTTACGGGATTTTATTATGTTAAGTTGGACGATTGTTGAGCACGAAGGCCTTTTGTCAAAGTCTAGATCATGTTTATGGTAAGTTTATTCAAATGAATATATGTGCTCCTGTGCTTTAAAAAAGCATTACACCAGCAGCTGGAAACAGGCTCCTGAGCACAACTAGAGCCTAATACTGTAACTACAGTTATGCACATTCAAGGCTTTCTAAATGTAATTGCTATAGGTTAGGGGCACTGTATCAAGTAGTGGTTCCTACAGTGAGCTTGTCTAAAACAAACACTTCAAACAGGAATTTGAAACTAGCTTTATATAAGTTGAATATTTATATACATGTGTAATATAGTCTACTACTTTGAATGAGTCAAAGGATAAAGTTATCATTGAAACTTTAAATCTAAAAGGAAAAACTTGCGAACAGAGTGTGAAATTTAAAAAAAGAAACAGAAATGTCTAGTGTAATCTCCCAAACAAAAATGATATTTTAGCACTTTTGTGGTTTATTTGAAGGCTGGAGAGCCGCGGCGCGGTCAAATTGCCGCGCACTTTCAGGGACCGCGGCATTTCCATTATAGCCCGTTATAGCCTCATGGCTAACCCTAACCCTAACCCTAACCCTAACCCTAACCTTAACCCTAACCCTAACCCTAACCCTAACCTTAACCCTAACCCTAACCCTAACCTTAACCTTAACCTTAACCCTAACCTTAACCCTAACCCTAACCTTAACCTTAACCTTAACCTTAACCCTAACCCTAACCTTAACCCTAACCTAAACCCTAACCCTAACCCTAACCCTAACCTTAACCTTAACCTTAACCCTAACCTTAACCCTAACCCTAACCCTAACCCTAACCCTAACCTTAACCTTAACCTTAACCCTAACCTTAACCCTAACCCTAACCCTAACCTTAACCTTAACCCTAACCTTAACCTTAACTCTAACCTTAACCCTAACCCTAACCTTAACCTTAACCCTAACCCTAACCTTAACCCTAACCTTAACCCTAACCCTAACCCTAACCTTAACCTCAACCTCAACCTTAACCCTAACCTTAACCCTAACCTTAACCCTAACCCTAACCTTAACCTTAACCTTAACCCTAACCTTAACCCTAACCTTAACCCTAACCCTAACCTTAACCTTAACCTTAACCCTAACCCTAACCTTAACCTTAACCCTAACCTTAACCCTAACCCTAACCCTAACCTTAACCCTAACCCTAACCCTAACCCTAACCCTAACCTTAACCTTAACCTTAACCTTAACCCTAACCTTAACCTTAACCCTAACCTTAACCCTAACCCTAACCTTAACCCTAACCCTAACCCTAACCTTAACCTTAACCCTAACCCTAACCCTAACCCTAACCTTAACCTTAACCCTAACCTTAACCTTAACCTTAACCTTAACCCTAACCCTAACCCTAACCCTAACCCTAACCTTAACCCGGCGCGGTCTAAAACGGCGCTAAAACGCGGTCAAATAGCGGCGCAGTTTCAGGAGCCGCGGCGCGCGACCGGCACAAAAATAACATGGCAGTTTCGGCCGCGCGCCGCGGCACTGCAGACACTCCCTTATTTGAAAGTAAATTCATGTTTTGGACTGAACTTGAACCTCAACACATTTATGACACATTGTACGCATTGCTTGAATATTATCTGAATATCAAGATAATGCAATAAAGTATAAGCGATACTCAAAATTTTAATGTCAATATGGAGACACATCAGGACATATCCAATTCAGCACAAATAATCACTTTGTTCAATGTTTTATATTTAAATCGTATTCCCAAAAAGTGCAAAATCACAGGCAATTGACATTCTAGCAAACAATAATGGACGTTGAGATTGGGCTCAAACAGAGTAATATATAAATCAGTGCAGAAGCAGGTGAAATATACAGGTAAAAGAAAGATGAGGATAACCCAGCTTTACACGCTGCTCATTTGTTAATAATAATGATAATTACATTCATCCCAACTTCCCATTGATGTTTATTATGCAATGTATTGTCTGCCATATTCTCCATTAGCTTTCTATGCATCAAAGATATTTTTTTCCTGTTGTTTAATTTCCAAACAGCTTAAATTAAAATCAGTTTCTACATTAGTTGGTTCCCTTACAACACCCAATGTGCATGTCTTATTACCAGAGTTGAATAGTAACTCTTTGTGTATAGTAGAAAAAGCTTCAGTTGTAGTCATCTGGACTCAGTTTGAAAAAATAGACGTTTCGACTCTCATCCAAGAGTCATCTACCGAGCTAGCCTATTCAGAATCTTAATGGGCTATTAGAATCCTCTTTGTCTTTGTGAGACCCTGGCTCAACCACCCTGAGTACCTGATTAGCATCTAAATGTCCTTGTCCTGGTTCTCTACCTTTCCAGGGGTTCAGTATACCATTATAAATAACAGAAAGATTAAACCTTAGCCCTCCATTTCTGTTTAAAGAAGGTCTTTCTTTTTTAACAAAAATAGCTTCCTTGACTCCTCTTTCAAACCATCTTTTCTCCCTGCTTAAAACCTTCACCTCACCGTCTTCAAACGAGTGATTAGAGGCTTCAAGATGGAGATGCACGGCACTCTGTGGTCCTGAACTAGTATTTCTTCTGTGCTGATAGAGCCTCTTGTGTAGAGGCTGTTTAGTCTCACCTATGTACCGTTCTTTACAGCTTTCTTCACTGCATTGGATCGAATAAACTACATTGCTCTGTTTTTGAGTGAAAGACCTTCTTTAAACAGAAATGGAGGGCTCAGATTCAATCTTCCTGGTATCTATAATGGGTTACTGAACCCCTGGAAAGGTAGAGGACCAGGACCAGGACATTTAGATGCTAATCAGGTACTCAGGGTGGTTGAGCCAGGGTCTCACAAAGACAAAGAGGATTCTTATAGCCCATTAAGATTCTGAATAGGCTCGGTAGATACAAGGGGGGAGTTTCTGTTGAAACAAACAACTCTTTCTACTTCAGGAAGGCTCCTCCCAATGGGTGGGTCTTACCACAGAACAGTATTAATATCGGAGTTCTCGATCTAAATTCTTTTATTGACAATGACTCTTGGATGAGAGTCGAAACGTCTATTTTTTCAAACTGAGTCCAGATGACTACAACTGAAGCTTTTTCTACTATGGAACACGCCTGGACGAATGAGGGATTACACCGACAACTCTTTGTGTAGCAAAAATTTGTAACTGTATTCAGGTACAGTTACTCTTTCTTTTGGTGGCATTCAGAAAACAGTTTCTTTTCTAAAATCAGAAGAATACATCCTGGTATTTGAGCACACAGTTTAGGCTTCAAACTTCAGGGAATAAGAATCGGAATCATAAGGTTTATTGCCATTGCTAAGAACATAGAAATCACTAACATAGGAACTTGCTTTGGTGATACGGTGCAACATACGACGATGAACAATGATAAAACAACGCATACAAAATCAAGAAGGGCATGCATTAAATAAAAACAATGTACTTCTGCTGTTAGATATAATAAAATAGGCTTTCTTTAAACAAAATTAATAAGAAAAATGGAAAAATGCAGCTCTTATAGCGAGTGCAATTTCTCCTTCGGTATTCTATGTTAAAGGATATTAAAGGATCCTCTTATCATATAAATAAATGCAGAACAGTGAAATAAAAACAAAAAGCTGTTCCTTATGTGCGCAAAGGCGGGAGACCAAGCGCCAAGACGCGGCCACTCCTTCCACTCCCCGTGCGCTCTGGCCCCTCTCCTGGAGCCTGGATTCACTCTTTAACTATCAAAGTAGATAACAGACATCTATAAAGTGCATTTGACAAACCGTTTCCTATGATTCATAGTTTGTGTAACCGAAAAATCGCAATACATCGATCATTAATTTCTATTCATGGAAATGTCTTGCAAATAAGGTTAAAAAAAGGTTATAAAAATATTATCATACATTTATTTTACGTTTACCTCTGTGAAAAAGGTCTCGTGGTCATCACATGTGCTAAAATGTTTTTTAATTTAAATACAAATATAAAGTCTCTTCTGTACCTTGACTTCCCACCCGACTATTATTGTGAAAGTTCAAACCGGAATTCCCTGCATTTCCCGACGCTCAAAGCGGGTTATGTCCAGAGAAGAACGCAAAGATTATTTCAAGAGAGACTTCCAAGTGGATTAGTCAAATGACTCCACCGACCATAAACACGTGTGCTTAAGAAGACCATTTTTGAATCAGGTTAGTGCAAACAACCTCCTTCTCTCTCGTTGTAGTGAGCTTTTGCGCACACTTCTGCAGTTTTTCTCTTCTTTTTTTTGCGCGCGTCAGGTCAAAGTCGAGTGTCATCTTTGCGCACAGTCTGTCACATGTTGCTCAGCCTATTATTATTATTATTATTATGACAGGGCGATTACGCACCGTTAGTCAGCGCAGATCAAATAAACATGTTTGCCTGCCATCGAGAATAACTTTTTATTTGTTTTGTTTTGTTTTACATGTGACGCTCGCAGGTGGCATGGAGAGGACGCAGAGTTGAGGACCGCGGCGGATTGAGGATTTTTACTGGCATTTTACTCCGATGATGGACGCCTCTAAACCTCCTTCAGGGTAAGTCTACTTTTTAACTCGTTTTAACTCGTTTACGCGTCCTAATAGAGTTTGTGGATAACCGAATAAGCCCGTCCGTGTTCGATGGGGGTGCAAATGTACGCAGAGATTGACCGCGCGCGTTTTTTTTAATTTTCCCCATTCAAACCCTCATTTTTCTCATTTTTTTATATAGTATTTTGTGCATTTCGCTTCTCTCGTGAAAGCTCCAGTCTAGGCTGTACCAGGGTTGAACAAAACAGTCAAACAGACCTCAGTATTGTCCGCGGCCAACAGAGAGAGCGTTCCAGATGCACAAACCAAACCCGTGCCCACGTTTGACTGTTCGGCCACACAATAATGACAGAGCACTTACTAGACAAGCTATAAATCATATTGGTTTTGCTGTTCTTGTCTGTTATTCCGCTTCTAGTTTTGTGTAGTAGTGTAGGTTTGTGATAAAAGAAGTAAGATTGAGTTCAGACCAGGTGTATTATCATTTGAGACTGAAATATGAGCTGATAAACTAATACAAGAGCCCATGTTTTTAGAGGTTTAAATTACAGGTGCAACAAGATTTCTCTATTAAAAGCCTGCGTGTTTTGTTCTTTGCTGAAGACATTTCATTATTGTTTCTATATAATTGCAGCTTTTGCGTTTAAACAACTCAAATTGTGATTTTGACTTGATTGGGATGTAAAGTGCAGCCCTGTAATCTACGCCGTGACAAGTGATACATTAACAGTTTATTACCGGTGCACTATGATCACATTATGTTCTCCAATGAAGTTGTTATTGTTTTGCCTGGACTGTTTATAATACAACATAACATATTTCTTACAATTATTCAGTCATTTTTACACAGATCTGACCTGTAACTTGGCAAAGTCACACAAGTATTCAATCAAGCAGCATAGTAACAAACAATATTAGTATTTATTATTAATAACAACTTGTATTTGAGTTGAGAATCCATTGAGATCAAAACCTCTTTTTACAATCTTAAAACAAATATATTTACACAATTAAGATACATTTAAGATAAAGTAAAAACAGACTTTACATTTAAAAGCACAGACTATTAGTGTAGGATTCTATATGAATATCTGGTACTGTTGTCAATGAGGCAGTAGCTCTTAAGCTGTTTAAGTTGTACTAATCAGTATCGCGAATAAGTGGTACAAGGTCGGCAATAAGACTGGACTTCTTGTCGTATCTGGTTGTTGATGGGGTGAATTAGAGCTCTCTCAGCTAAAGGTCATGCTAATCAGATAGCCCTAAATACAGTGATTTCAGACACTCAAGAGCTTTTTGGCCAAATTACAAAGTGGACCAGTCAAAGTGTGTGTTGGCAGTGCAGCCAGAAGTGCTCTTTCCGGTCTGAGGGTGACATTTCTGCCTGTAGAAGTACCATGGAGACTCCTTTCGTGGCTTCTTTTGCCTCAAGTTTACCTGGCTTTAAACTAAACAACACAGTCATCATATTCTGCCTTCTCGATTCGACCGTTTATTTTGTGACATTCATTGCGGAACGTTACTAAAATAAGTAAACCCTCAATGAATATCTATACACTTTTATTACTCATCTATTAATAACCTTTTAGAATATATTAATAAAGCGTACATACTAGAGTATAAGAATCATTCCTTCAAACTGTCTAAACCTAAAGTTAAAGATACAAGGTCTAACTCGAGGACATGACAGTTTTTCCGTGTCAGACCTGTTTTATTCTTTTTATTTTCTTATTATAATACACATTTTGTTAAGCTATTATAATATGACAGCATATAGGCCTACACATGCATTTCTTCTTAGACAGATGGTGTATTGTTAAAATGTCATTGTACTGTCTAACTGTTCCTGCTCACACAAATGGCCTGTTCCAATTAATCTGCTGTGTTATTCACTTCACAGTCTTGTGTACGGCCTTTTAAGTTGTCCCTCATTGCAAAGTTATAGACTAGTTAAAACATGAGTGTGAGCCTACAGTATATGAGCGCTGAGAACTTCTGGAAACCTTTTTTCCCCCTTCAAAGTTCAACAGCCGCAGTCATATAGCTTTTATAGAGCTTCTACTTTATAGACACAATCAGTGTGACGTCAGGAGTTTACAGGCTGCTCCCCAGTGAAGATCAGCAGTCCACAGAAACACACTTGTTATTTCCTCACTGTCACTGCGTCAATGTGGAAGTGAAGGGAGCTGAAAGCGGACATAACCAGCCTTGAGAGTGGTAGGTCTCATTTCATACAATTTATCCATTTTTCAAAAGTTTGTCGAACGACTTGGAGAACTCAGACACGTTTGAAATCGCTGTCTTTGTATATCAAGCACACACCCAAATGTAATTACAGCTGCTAAATGTTCTGCCGGCGCCCGCCTTCCTCTGTTCTCTGGAGAATTGTCTACGGAAGCCAGACCAGACCATGGCTGGTTAAACATCCGTCCCTTTTCCAAAATACCGCACGACAGACAGTGAGATCAGTCAGTTCTATTTTTTTGCACTTTCTCTAAGGATCACTGAATATTATAGGCCTTATGGGAGACACCACCCATTGCTCTCAACACAACCTGCTGACTAAGGCAGAGTCTACATTTTTTTTCTTTCTGCTTGAGGTCAGGAGGAAAAGGTTTTATTGTATGTGGCGCTCACATCTGGATATTTAGGGTGAAGTTGTTATGATGACGGATCTAAATTTAACTGCAATATGAGAGAGCTGGATGGAGCGAGAGAGAGAGAGAATTTGAGGCCATGTGTTGTTGGCAACCGTACTGTATCTATCTAGTAAGATCTACAGTCACAGGCCGTCCCGTTTTAGAGAGGGGTGTGGATGCATTGCTTCCATAGACAAGTTACAGCTACAGGAGCAAAGTGCGGCCTAACTACATGATTATACGTCGCTTTAAACTTTGATCAAGCTCCTGAGATGAATAATGATTACGTAATAGCAATGGCTTGTTTACAAGATTGACTGATAATATGGTATGTTACTGTAATGTTTTGAAGCTAATGGCAATGAATAACAGTGCAGTTACAGTAAATTCAGGTCTGTATTATATTCTTCAAACAAAGCATATTACGTGAAATAGACTTTTGTGAGCTTTTAAATGGTTTTCCCTCGTCATCAGTTTACTCAGTTGTATTGTGATCGACGCGTCCATGTTTGAGTAATTGAGTATTGTCCAGCTTTTGAGCCGGACAACATTCCTGTTTTCACCTACTGTATCTCAGAGAATTTGGACAGTATGCACACAACGTTCACAACGGGAATTTGAACAAGAAAACTGCCCCTCACGTCCCCCTCACTGTGGACTGTTTTAAGCCTCGTGGACTTGTATTAAGGCCCACTTTTAACACCACGTGAGATGTGTGGTCGTCTGTGTTTTTATTTATGCATTATTATTATTACTATTATTATTATTATTAGGCCCGAGCGCCACAAGCTGGCGAGAGGCCTATTAATCTCGTAAGGCCGTGCGAAGCACGGCTGGGAAAGTGCGCACGAAATCGAGCGTGAAGCGCTCGCCCACTTCCAAACACTCACTAACGCACTCCTTCACTCACGCACGCCCCGTGCATACTAATTAGTAGTAGGAAAATGGAACATTACCGTTGTAAACGGGCGAAGCCCGTGCAAAAGTGCGCACTAAACGAGCACTTTACATTGGCGGTCGTCATCCCCATATAAAGCACTCATTTGCCCTAAGTAGCTCACGAATACGTTCCCCATCTCTTGCATGTTCCGTGCATATAAGCATGTAATGCAAAAATTGAACATTATTACTGTATAGAGGGCCAAAAACACAAAGTGGGCGGAGCCCACTCAAAATTAACGAAAGTACCCGTCAGTGACACCATGAGGTAGAAAAGCGCGAGCGCTTTCCGAAAATGTATAGTTTATGATATTTGAAAAATGGGAAACATTGTTTTCGCATCGGAATATTATTAGGCCCGAGCCCCAGCAGGGCGGAGGGCCTATTGCTCCCGCAACTGTCTGCGCCCGCATGTTTGGTACCCCATCGCCCCTGGCAAGTACAGTGAACTAGCCCATGCCGAAGGCATGGATCATGCATACTTACTTCTGCTATGACAGAAATAGTCAACAATGAGTGAATGGGCGTAGCCCATGTTGACAACAGCAGCGCGAAGCGCTGCATTCCTCCAAAAACCCTCCTGGCATCGTCCCGTACGCGAGAATCCATGCCGCAGGCATGGGCCATGCTTGTATCTGCTCAAATCAATGGAAGTCTATGGGGAGTGGGCGGGGCATCCCGACGGAATAGGGAGTGACGAGCGCGTAAGCGCTCGTAATGATGATTCCACCCCATGGCGGCATGGGGAAGGCTTAGAGCTTTCAAACGATGTATAATTTGTTTGTTGTTATAGTGGAAACGGCTATATTGTTTTTGCTAAAAATATTATTATTAGGCCCGAGCGCCACAAGCTGGCGAGAGGCCTATTAATCTCGTAAGGCCGTGCGAAGCACGGCTGCGAAATTGCGCACGAAATCGAGCGCGAAGCGCTCCCCCACTTCCAAACACTCACTAACGCACTCCTTCACTCACGCACGCCCCGTGCATACTAATTAGTAGTAGGAAAATGGAACATTACCGTTGTAAACGGGCGAAGCCCGTGCAAAAGTGCGCACTAAACGAGCACTTTACATTGGCGGTCGTCATCCCCATATAAAGCACTCATTTGCCCTAAGTAGCTCACGAATACGTTCCCCATCTCTTGCATGTTCCGTGCATATAAGCTTGTAATGCAAAAATTGAACATTATTACTGTCACATTCAAAATTAACGAAAGTACTCGTCAGTGACCAGGGACCCACACCATGAGGTAGGAAAGCGCGAGCGCTTTCCGAAAATGTATAGTTTATGATATTTGAAAAATGGGAAACATTGTTTTCGCATCGGAATATTATTCTTTCTTTCTTCTTTCTTTCTTTCTTCTCGGGGAACAACCCCCCTATTTTTCACCCAGTGAACATTGACGAAAAGTCACAAAAATTTGCACACCTCTAAAAATCGTGCCTCTCTACATTCTGGCTATTTCCCTTTTCTAAAATAAAAAAAAATTGGCGCGTCAGCGCCCCCAAATGTACCAAAAATGCATTGAGAGATAGGAAATGACCCCAAAAAAATCTGATCGTAGAATCATGAAATTTGGCGCAGAGGTAGATGGTGACAAGAGAAGTAAAAAATATTATTACGGCAACGCCGTCCACCCAACCAAATGTCGGCTATATTGGTTCAAAAATGGCTAAGCAGGACTCAGGAGTTTTTCCAAACGTCGTACTTTTACGAACTCCTCCCAGGGCGTTGGCTCTAAAAAGCTGAAATTTGGTGAAAATGCTACTGAGGAGTGGGACATCAAAGGTTATTCAAATTACATTGATACCTGTCACGGTCTCTGTGCGGCAACTGTAGCTAGAATTTCAGAAATCTCCCAAATTTAACATTTCTGCCGTTTGCGCAGATAAAGTCTGAATTGCGTCAAATTAGAATCAGTTGTTAAACTCTTTGCGCTAAACGTACTTGAAGTGAAATAAATTAATTTGGCACCACAGCGCCCCCTACAGATTTTATATGGAGGTTAAATGTTTAGTTTTGCGAAATTTTATGAAATTTGACCACAACTCAATTTTGGCTTCCCCATCAAAAAAGTCAATGAGACCCATGTCATAATTGTTATGGTTTTGCCGTAGCGATGACCAAAACCTCCCATGTTGAGAAATGTGATTCATATTCCCTGTGAAAAGATAAAGCCCAGTCTCACTGAAACTAGTCTGAAACCTGCTGTGCTAAATGTCAGATCCTTATGTAACAAATCTCTCTTAATTAATAATTTTATTTCTTCTTATAATCTTGATTTTATGTTTTTAACTGAAACATGGCTTGACAAAAACACAGGAAATGTAGTTCTGATAGAATCTGCTCCACCCAACTTTAAGTTTGAATCTGAAACACGAGAAAACAAAAAAGGGGGTGGAGTCTGTGCTGTCTTTAGAGATGAAATAATTACCCGCAGGTTGTCCTTTGGGGTGTTTTCATCATTTGAGTATGTATCCTTTAAAATGGAGCTAAAACAGTCTCCATCCATTCTCTTCATTGTTTTATACAAGCCTCCCCAGCACTGCCAAAGTTTTATTGATGATTTTACTGAGATGCTTTCAGCCATATGCACAGACTTTGATGGTTTGGTCATTACAGGTGATTTCAATGTGCATGTTGATAATATTTGTGACAGAAACGCTAAAGAGCTTGATGCTGTCCTTGAAACCTTCAGTCTTACTCAGCATGTGAGAGGCCCCACCCACAGCAAAGGACACACTCTAGATCTCATAATTACAAAGGGGGTAAATATTTCAAATGTTAATGTGATCGATGTTGCTCTGTCTGATCATTTCTGTGTCTTCTTTGACCTGTCTGTTTCTCCCAAACCTCCGGTTGGTCCTGCAGTTGTTCAGAGGAGATACATAAGTGATGGCACAGGTGCACTGTTTATGGAAATGATAAACTTTGAAAATGTCTCATGTTCTAATGTAAATGATTTGTTGAACTCTGTTACATCTAGTGTTTTGAATGTTCTGGACACCATCGCCCCTATAAAGGCTAAAATGGTTAAAAATAAGCAGAAGGCGCCGTGGAGAAATGATGATTCGGTCAGGGCACTGAAAAGGGAGTGCCGCAGGGCCGAACGGAAATGGCGCAAGTCAAAGCTCCAGGTTCAAAAAGAGATTTACAAAGAAAAGCTGAACATGTACAACCTAATCTTATGTAGAACTAGGGAAAGATATCTTTCTGAAATAATTGGAAGCTGCAGTAACAACTCGCGTGTCCTGTTTGCCACAGTAAACAGATTAACAAACCCTCCAGCTCAGCTGCCATTGGAACTCATTTCCACATCCAAGTGTAATGAGTTTGCATTATTCTTTAATGACAAAGTTCAGGGCATTAAAATGCTATAAATCCCACAATGCAAAAAATTACCCTAAAACCACCAAGACACTTAGAGCTAACTCACTTTGCACCAGTAACTGACAAAACTGTCCATGAGATCATCACCAGTCTGAGTTCATCTACATGCTGCCTCGATGTGTTACCCACCAGATTTCTAAAGTCTGTGCTGAACAGTTTGTTAGCTCCATTCACTCACATAGTTAACATGTCGCTTCAATCTGGAACATTCCCAATGTCTTTGAAAACTGCGGTCATAAAGCCTCTCCTAAAGAAGAGCAGTCTTGATGCCGCAGTACTGAGTCATTACCGGCCCATCTCTAATCTGCCATTTTGGGGCAAAGTCCTTGAAAAGGTTGTTTACCAACAGCTCACAGATTTCCTCTTAATAAACAACTCATTTGATGTTTTTTAGTCAGGTTTTAGACCTCATCACAGCACTGAGACTGCTCTTGTCAAGGTGACAAATGACATCCGCCTGAACACTGACACGGGCAAAGCCTCAGTCTTAATTCTGTTAGATCTGAGTGCTGCTTTTGACACTGTCGATCATGGGATCCTCTTACAGAGACTAGAGGACTGGGTGGGCATCACTGGCACTGCCCTAAACTGGCTAAGGTCCTATCTGGAAGACAGGAAGTACTTTGTTGAAATTGGTAGCTGTGTCTCAGACCACATGACCCTGACCTGTGGAGTGCCCCAAGGGTCAGTCCTGGGTCCCCTTCTGTTCAACCTCTACATGCTGCCGTTAGGTCAGTTGATACGCAGTGAAAATGTGTCCTATCACAATTATGCAGACGACACTCAGATCTATGTTTCACTATCGGCAGGTGACTATGGACCAGTGGATTCACTCACTGCATCCAACAGATCAGTTTGTGGATGCAAAACAACTTTCTCCAGCTGAACTCAGGCAAGACTGAAATAATCGTTTTTGGCCCACAGAAACAAAGAGAAAGTGTTAGCGGTCACCTCCAGAGTCTCGCTCTAAAACCTACAAACCAAATTAGAAATCTGGGGGTAATAATGGACTCAGACTTGAACTTTAATAGCCACGTCACATCAATAACATCAGCAGCTTTTTACCATCTAAAAAACATTGCCAGAATCAAAAATATAGTGTCAAAACCAGATTTAGAGAGACTTATCCATGCGTTTGTCTCCAGTAGATTAGACTGTAACGGCCTGCTCACTGGCCTCTCCAAACGAGCTGTAAAACAGCTGCAGTACATCCAGAACGCTGCTGCTCGGGTCCTGACTAGAACCAGGAAGTATGATCACATTAGTCCTGTTCTCAGGTCTCTGCACTGGCTCCCTGTGGCTCAGAGAATAGACTTTAAAGCAGCTCTGCTTGTGTCTCTCCATGGCCTAGCACCAAAGTACATCTCAGACATGTTAGTGCCATATGAACCATCTCGGACTCTGAGGACCTCAGGGACCGGCCTCCTGCTGGTGCCAGAGTTAGGACTAAACATGGACCGGCCTCCTGCTGGTGCCAGAGTCAGGACTAAACATGGGGAATCTGCGTTTCAGTTTTATGCAGCTAAAATCTGGAACAGTCTTCCTGAAGATGTGAGACAGGCTTCTACTCTGACAATGTTCAAATCTAAGCTAAAAACAGTTTTGTTTAGCTGCGCATATGACTGAAAGGATTTTTTTCTTTGCACTCTTCTCTTTTGTTTGTGATTTTATTAGTTTAGAAAATCAGTTGGATTGATAATTTTTAATTTAGTTAATTTTATTGTATTTCTGTTTCTGTAATTTCTTTGTGATTTGAATGCATTTTTCCTGCTGTGTGAAGCACTTTGAATTGCCTTGTGTATGAAATGTGCTCTACAAATAAACTTGCCTTGCCTTGCCTTGCCATGTTATTCCAATGGGGAAATCGCCAGAACATGTTTACACTTTAAACTTTCACGAACTCCCCCTCTGGGCTTTAGCCCTATTAACCTGAAATTTAGTGAGACTCATCTTCAGGGGTGGACCATCAAAAGTTATCCACATTTTTATTCAAAGAGTCACGGTGTCTGTGCGGCAAAGAATTCAAAATAAAATTGCTTTTTGATGGTAAAACAAAGGGGAGAAGATCTGACAGCATCACAGATTCAGCAGTGTACTAAAAGGACAATTGGGGCGCCTCCTCTTTCGGCGTGGCGGCGGCGGCGGCGTGGCGAGGGCCGATCATTGCCGCTTGCGGCTATATTTATTAGGCCCGAGCGCCACAAGCTGGCGAGAGGCCTATTAATCTCGTAAGGCCGTGCGAAGCACGGCTGCGAAAGTGCGCACGTAGTGCGCACGAAATCGAGCGCGAAGCGCTCGCCCACTTCCAAACACTCACTAACGCACTCCTTCACTCATGCACGCCCCGTGCATACTAATTAGTAGTAGGAAAATGGAACATTACCGTTGTAAACGGGCGAAGCCCGTGCAAAAGTGCGCACTAAACATATAAAGCACTCATTTGCGCTAAGTAGCTCACGAATACGTTCCCCATCTCTTGCATGTTCCGTGCATATAAGCATGTAATGCAAAAATTGAACATTATTACTGTATAGAGGGCCAAAAACACAAAGTGGGCGGAGCCCACTCAAAATTAACGAAAGTACCCGTCAGTGACCAGGGACCCACACCATGAGGTAGGAAAGCGCGAGCGCTTTTCGAAAATGTATAGTTTATGATATTTGAAAAATGGGAAACATTGTTTTCGCATCGGAATATTATTCTTTCTTCTTCTTCTTCTTCTTCTTCTTCTTCTTCTTCTTCTTCTTCTTCTTCTTCTTCTTCTTCTTCTTCTTCTTCTTCTTCTTCTTCTTCTTCTTCTTCTTCTTCTTCTTCTCGGGACCAACCCCCCTATTTTTCACCCAGTGAACATTGACGAAAAGTCACAAAAATGTTCACACCTCTAAAAATCGTGCCTCTCTACATTCTGGCTATTTCCCTTTTCTAAAATAAAAAAAATTGGCGCGTCAGCGCCCCCAAATGTACCAAAAATGCATTGAGAGATGGGAAATGACCCAAAAAAAATCGGATCGTAGAATCATGAAATTTGGCGCAGAGGTAGATGGTGACAAGAGAAGTAAAAAATATTATTACGGCAACGCCGTCCGCCCAACCAAATGTCGGCCATATTGCTTCAAAAATGGCTAAACATGACTTCGGAGTTTTTCCAAACGTCGTACTTTTACGAACTCCTCCCAGGGCGTTGGCCCTAAAAAGCTGAAATTTGGTGAAAATGCTACTGAGGAGTGGGACATCAAAAGTTATCCAAATTACATTGATACCTCTCACGGTCTCGGTGCGGCGAAGCCGCAAACTGTAGCTAGAATTTCAGAAATCTCCCATATTTAAAATTTCTGCCGTTTGCGCAGATAAAGTCCGAATTGCGTCAAATTAGAATCAGTTGTTAAACTCTTTGCCCTAAACCTACTTGAAGTGAAATAAATTCATTTGGCGCCACAGCGCCCCCTACAGATTTTATATGGAGGTTAAATGTTTAGTTTTGCGAAATTATATGAAATTTGACACACAACTCAATTTTAGCATCCCCATCAAAAAAGTCAATGAGACCCATGTCATAATTGTTATGGCGTTGCCGTAACGATGACCGAAACCTTTCATGTTATTCCAATGGGGAAATCGCCAGAACATGTTTACACTTTAGACTTTCACAAACTCCTCCCAGGGCGTCAGCCCTATTAACCTGAAATTTGGTGAGACTCATCTTCAGGACCATCAAAAGTTATCCACATTTTCATTCAAAGAGTCACGGTGTCTGTGCGGCAAAGCCGCACATTTTGCCAAGAATTCAAAATAAAATAGCTTTTTGATGGTAAAACAAAGGGGAGAAGATGTGACAGCGTCACAGATTCAGCAGTAGGCGTAATAAAAGGACAATTGGGGCGCGTTAGCGCCCCCTCCTCTTGCGGCGTGGCGGCGGTGTGGCGGCGGCGTGGCGAGGGCCGATCATTGCCGCTTGCGGCTATATTTATTATTATTATTATTATGTTATCTTTTATAGTTTTTTTTTCTATTTGTTGTTTTTAGCCTAGGGTTTTTATTGTTTTATTATATTTATTTTATCATTATTGTCTGGAGCACTGGTAGAACATTGGACCTGCTTCTTATGAAGTTGTTTTACAATGAATAAAATGTTAAATAATGATGGTATTGTATAAATTAATGCTAAATACCCCTAAAAGCATTGTTAAGCTTTTGTATGTGGCTTTTTTTAAATTTTAAATTGACGTTCGTCAATATGAAACAAGCATGGTTTAAAAAGTAAAATAACTGAGTAGTACTGTACAGTAGAGGAGACTTTCAGGTAGCTCAACCTAATGAAGATCATGGAGCATTTGAGTTTATGAATGGGTATGAATCATTTCTCCTGTCACCATCACAAATGGACAACATTATTCAGCAGAAAAGATGAGACACGGAGACTTAGTTTTTGCATTTTTATTGTGGATGCACCAAGGTTTTTAAAAATACGCTGCGTCTGTAAGCAACACTAATTAATCCCAATGTGTAACATTTCATTTAGCACCTGAGGACCAGTGCCCTTCATTTCCCAGGGGGACTTTATGTTACGTTCACTCTCACAACAGCTTGTAAAAAGATAAGAAGAAAACCTTATAGAGGATTAGAAGAGGAAAGCATATTATCTCTCCTCATAATATTCTGTAATGCTTAGTAACTTCAATGTTGAAATAATTAGCAAATCTTTAAATTATGGTGCATTTCTAACAATTGGTCAGTGTATTATTAACTTAACTTCTCAGTTTTACCATGATTAAGGAAAAAGATTCCATGGAAGTTGTATTTTGGAAACCACAATCGAATACTTTGTCACACCAAAACTGCCCAAGTGGAAAAATTTCACATACTTTCCTTTTCTTTACCCGTTTTTTGTGGCGCACCCTCTCTGTTGGCATCAGTGTCCACAGCTGTCACCAAAGCCAAGGCTGTGTGGCGCTCCAGACTGAAGTGGTGTAAATATAGGTTTCCAAGGCAACGCTATGACAGCCGTGGACACGTTCACAATAAGACATGTGTCACGGGGAGTGGCTCGGGGTCCCGGATCGCTCTGTCAGTCACACCAGATCCAATGAACACAAGGCTCCAAGTCAAGTGTGCAAACCGCTCTGCCACTCAAGTGTAGTTTAGGGAAGGCCAAGTTTTGAAGTGGGACTCAACTGTAGAACAGTTTCACAAAGAGGATTTTGTTAGTTCAACTCTAATCCTTTTTTTTTTAGATTTTGTGTTTGTTGAGCAGGTGGCCACCCCAGAGTAACGGCAGTCCTAACGCTTTTTATAGAATAGTCACTCATTGTTGACATTGTGTTGCAGTGAGGACAAACAGATGCTCTTGTCTTGGCAAATGGAATATTTATGGTCACATTGTATGTACACAACAATTGTTTTATAGACCCTATGAAACTGCATGTGTGTGTGTGTGTGCGTGCGTGACTAGAAGAGCATAATTATGTTTGAAAATCAGAATAGAAAAAGTGTTTTCCCTTTAGTTTGTCACGCTGCTAAATGGTGTACTGTTGTCATTTGTTGTTGAGCGTCTTTATTTTAAGAACATACTTTATTATGATCAACAACATAAAAAAGTGCCTTAAATCTTTTAATCCAAGCCTCCGTTATTTTTATTTAGTTTTTGCATTTTTTGCAAACAAAATGTTAGAAAAAGCTGTATTGCCATTGTCAGTGAACAAAATTCACAGGCAATGGAAAAGTCACAGAGGAATGTGCTTTTGTGATATGGTGCAACATAATACAATATTTAATTAGCTTCACCAATTCAGTTTTAGACTATGGGGGACCTCCTTGTTATTACACCTATATTATTGTGGATTATTTTGTATTAACTGTAAGCCTCTGCCAACAGCATTCTTCATTTTGATCATTTGATCATTTTGGGTTTGGGCTGAATTTTGACCGTCAGGTTGGGAAGTGGGCTGAACATAACCTAAAATGAATATATAAATAGTTATTTTTGGACACTACCGGTATTTTACACAAATCTGAACATGTGAAAGACAATACAGAGTCATGCATTAGCATGAATATAGACTTCATATGAATTAAATCTTGATATCAAAGACCTGCTGGCTGTTGCATATATATAAAAAAGTATATATATTCACAGCTCTAACATCCAAAAAGCAGTTTCTCCTCTTCCATGTGTTTCCAAAAGCCACACGACCCTTTCCCTCACTCATACTGCTCTGCTGAAGTCTCTAGACACTTCTGCACTGCAGCATTCAAAGCGTCATGTTAGAAGGTCGTACACTGGATGATTTGATAACAGTGGCATTTTGACCTACATAACAGTGCACTCTAACACAGGGTTTTCTGTTGTCTGTCATCTACCACTAGTCAAAATATAGTCATATTATTATTACCCCAGACCACGAGTCTCTATATCCTGACACTATGATTCAAAAAGCTAAAATAATCAGCTCTGCTGAGAGTTTGAACGTGTTGCTTTCCACGTGCGCTTTGATGAAACGCTTAAATAACAGGCTCAGCGATAGAAGCCTGTCCTTGTTAGTCCTGTGTAGTGGAGTGAAGGAATTGGGTGTCTCTGAGAGCTCCATTAGTAACCTCCATGTGTTTATGTGTAACCCAGTCTGGCCCGCTGTCCTGCTATTACTGCCCCCCTGTGTTCGACCGGGGCACTGTGTTTCAGCTCTCTTCATTCGGACTCTGTGGGAGCCTGGATTTTTCCTAAAGGCTTCTTTGTGGCAGCGAGAAAAGAGGAACGAGGGACACTGAAAAGCAAGGGAGAGGAAGACGAGTATACTAGCTGACTGTGTTCAACCTGGCCTTCGTCCCAGGCCACAGCTTCGCACAGTCCAGCCCTGTGTGCCCCTGACATATACAGATCCCCACAGTTCCTAATGTCATGCACCTGTTATTTTGAAATGGACTTAGCCCAAATGCTCAAACCCACTTCTAACACAATGCATTCAACGGATTTAATCTGTTTTAGCTTATCGAACATGTCTGCACTTGTGTCCTTAATAAAGATTACATGAATTTAATGAAATAATAGATTAAATATCTTATATTTTACTGAAATGGGATTATAATGGTGAGAATTTCTTAGAGAATTTGTCCGGCCCTCTGCCACTTGCCTGGATTCTAATATGGCCCCCGGGGAAAATAATTGCCAACCCCTTTTCCATTACATGCCCAGCCTGTTCTTTTATATAATCAGCATGTACATGACAATCTTTTCAGCTGAGGAACAACTTGAGTGTGTTGGGACAAAACACCACCTGCTTACTCATCTTAATCCTGGACTTATCAGCTGGCTTTCTAATCAGTAAAGCATTTTTTGCTCGTGGTTGTGGTCCTTACCCATTAAAAGAATTGCATAATATGTCAATGACACTACAGTCTGTTAATATTTATCTAGTATCAGGGTTAGAGTCCACCTCTCGGGCTTCATTTACATGCTTTTTGACTGCGGTTACCTGTGTGTAGAATGTAAACCTATGGATTTAAAACTTAAAGGCACTCAGGACATTTGTGTCCAGTCATTGTAAGTGATTTGACTTTGTCTGTCAGCAGTCAATGTGAAATTGTAGTGCGTCAGAACACTTCACACAAGGGCCGTGACGTGAGTGAGTTTTACTTTTGTTATCAGAAGCTAATCTTTGTTTTTGACAAGTCTGAGAGAAAGGGCACGGGGAAAGTCTGGAATGTTAACAGGGTAAATTGTTTACTTGACATAAAACATTTGATTTATTTTTTTCCAAGCAAAAAGTAGCAATCCATTCAATCCATTCCAATTCAATATTGGTTTACAGGCATTAAAAATAATGCTAATGCTTGTTACTCTAACTATTTTGAGTGCTACCAAAAGACTTGAGGTATTTTCCCAGTTCCAACTAAATTTTAAGTTTGTTATAACATATCATGTTTAAATAAAATATATGAAGGGAACTCTCTAAGATCCACTAAGCTGCCAGTTTGACTTAGAATGGTATTATGCAGATTTTATGGTGCGGGCGCACCCGCTTGTCTTCGTGTTCCACAATATAGAATTAAACATATCCATCTTGCATTTATTCAATAACAAATGTTTTATTGTAAAAAATAAAATGTAAAACATGCTTTGCTGGCCTGCAACTAGGCCTGGGGGCATTGCTATTTTGTCATGCCATGGAGATAGATATGTTTATTGCCATATTGTGAAACATTTCAGACTAACTATTAAATCAATCTATTGAAAGATTGGAGTGACCCTCCAGAAAATGTGCATAAGGAATCTTTACATTTACTCTGGCATATCCAGGTAAACACATGGCATTTCCGATAACTCAAACCTGTGTTTTATCTTCTTGCTTTTCTGTCCAGGAAAAGAATAAAACCGCGAGCCCCACCTCCGCCTCAGGTGCCGCAGCCGGCTCCACGCCGCATCTTTAGAGGTGCTGACTCTCAGGACGAGGAGAGTGACAGAGACATGAAGGAGAACATGTTGAGTGAAACAGTGGAGCTACGGCTGACTCTGCCCACAGGATTTCAGACTACTCTCACTGAGGACGGCAGGTGAGGCCATGGGAGACTGAAAGAGCGCCCTCTAAAGGATTTGCACCCCAGAGCTCATATGCAGGAAATTACCCCTCACCAAGTCATAATAAAAATATAGAATTTAGGGAAATACAATGAGCCACCTTTTCTTCAATATAGAAATATATAAATGTGTTCTGCCTGGTGGTCGAGTGGTTATGGCACAGAAATATATAATAAATAAATATATATATACATTTGTATATAGATATATAACATTATATACATTTAAATATTTTCACAATTGTATATTTTCACAATTGCCAGCAGGGGCGCAATGAATGCCTTCACTTCCTCTTCCTCTTTTATTTTGATGGAACATTTCCTTTCGTGCCGTGGTCTTAGCATTAGCGTTAGCATCAGCGGCTCTGTTGCTAGGTGACGGAGGTACAGGAGGAGGGGATCTAAATAATAAAGTCTAAGAGAATGCAGTGTCGGGGCAATCGCCATCAAAACACGGTATATATATAAATATATAATTGTTTCTATTTCCACCATAAGGCTTTTTTTTTAGTGTTACATTTTATCTACTAAACTATATATCGGCCAACGGATATCAAATGAAGATATCCTATATATCCATAAAACTGGTGTTAAAAGTTGACTAAGATTATGTTTTTATTAAGTAGAATAACAAAATGCATTAAAATATCATTTTCACAATGTCCTTAATATGAGAATATAACTTTTGATGAAGTCTCCGATTCAGTCTTGATTTAGCAGTAGAACTCTGCAATTCATAATAACTTTATGTTGTTTAAAAGTATCACAATGTGCTGTTCTGAGCTGCATTTAGCAGGAGCAACAAACTCATTTTTGTGAGTGTCTGTGTTGCTCTGTGGGCTCTGACCTATTCTTCCGCTGTTAAAATCCTCTTTCCCTGAAGTTGTGCCTTTGCTTTTCAGTCTCATGTTCGTATTTGAATGTATCATGTCCTTTTGCTGTTACAAACATGCTAAAAAGTTCTATGTTTGCCAAGCTGCAAATGTGTTTAGCTCCTATCTGGACCACAGTTGCCATAGTTACTACTCTAAATATCCTGGATACTCTCAGTCTGCATGTAAACAGAGAGATAAGTATCTTGGTTTCTCTGAGCACCATATTCAGAACACAGTCATAACTGGGATATTGCTCAATAACTGGGTTATGTGTGTGCATGTAAACGCACTCAAATCTGTAATAAATTGTTTTGCTCTATGAAATGTTTAAATGTAATGTGTGTGTATTTGTAATTCTAATTATTCTAATTATTACTCAGTTTGGTAGTATAATACCTTAACTTAGGGATTCCATCCATACAGAGCAGAATTCCTACATTTACAGAAAAACGTTTTCTAGCCGTTTGAACATTATTTAGCAAAATAAGGTTTTACTATCGTTTATTGTGGAAATTGTACAGGCTTTGGTTCTTGTTTATTGCAAGGTTGCTAAGTAATAGTTATGGAATTACCTCTGTTGTGGCCCAATTTGATTTGGCACGTTTTTTAGAACTGTGCATGCATTTTTTAATCAAATTTACTCTTGGATTACTAATGAGGGGTCGCAGCAACTCTCAGACTACTGTTTTACCTACAAATACTTGCTCATTGACTGTAAAAACATGTTGATGAGCTGAGTGAACTCTGGCTTCAGATGAGCTCTGATGATTATAGGCAAATACGATATTTTTTGTTTTTCTGTCAAAGAATTCATTCTTCAACGCCTCAAGCTTTTACATATGCATTTAAACTGAGCAATACTTGGGGCTAGTGGCAGAACACATAATTTAGGCATTTAAAGAATCAAATAAGTTAAATAAATATATGCCAGAAACTGGGCAAGAGAGAGAAGAGAGAGAGAGAGAGAGAGAAAGCAGTTTATATGTATTTTGTATTTATTTATTTATTTATTTTACCAAACTCTTAAATTTCATCATTTTCTTTGTTTTAGTGAAATAAATAGTCTAACCAGTCACATGTACTTTAACTCTTCTTAGTTACCATTTATTTGAACTGCATGTCTTGAATAGTGGCCTTTGTACTACCTCTTTCTGACATATGATCTGCCAGTTCCCAGAACACATTGGAGACAGTCCCTGGTTTCTTTATTCTGACAGGTAGTGCTATAGGATTCCTCACATAAGCCCCTTCCCTTAACAACCTGGTTGCCCAGGTCACCCTTCAAAGGAGATTTTGATCTCAATGAGTTTTTAACCTGGTTAAATAAAGGTTTATCAAATAAGTAATCATATAATACACACGCACCTGTTGGATATATGTAACTACTGGTGATGCCATATTATTGTTACAGTTA
This sequence comes from Eucyclogobius newberryi, assembly GCF_026437365.1. Lineage (NCBI taxonomy): Eukaryota > Metazoa > Chordata > Actinopteri > Gobiiformes > Gobiidae > Eucyclogobius > Eucyclogobius newberryi. The sequence continues at coordinate 23,316,743 of NW_027315945.1, read as the reverse complement.
AATGGGCTTTTTTTGCATTACAGATGATGTAATGGTGTCACCTATACTGTAGTAAGTCATTACACCCACTTCCCTTACTCGAACTTAAGCTAGTTAGGTGTTGTAATCCAATCTTGTGTCTCTTTTTCTCTGTGTAGCTGTTCACATGAGTGTTTGTTCATCCTATCTCCCTCCCTCTCTTGCTCTGTTCTCTCCCTCATTCACTTTCTCTCACTCAGTCATTTTATGTCCCTCTTTCAGCAAGGCACTGATGGACGTTCTAGTTGAGCTGAGCAGCCGTTACCACCTGAACCCCTCAATACACACCCTGGAGCTTTTCACACCTGAGGGCCACCCTTTGGGCTTCAAGCCCAACGCACTGCTGGGGTCGCTCAATGTTGCCTGTGTCCTTATCAAGGAGAAAGTGCTGGAGGAGAGACAAATGCGCCGGCCTGCACCCAAAGTGCCTGAAGTGAGTTTTTCTGGACTTCCACCCATAATCAGCTGCTTTGGATATCATTTTGTTTGCATGCTTGTTTTCAATGGCTGTCTGCTGATATTTTTGAGGAGATTAAGAAACATAATTGTGATTGCAGAGAGTTGCATAACTAAAGACATACTGTGATAATATAGCTTGATTTGCATGGAGCCGGCGTTCTGGTTTTACATATTAGCTCAATGCCTTATATAATATCAATCCCTCTCTATCGCTTGCCATTCAACACTGGCAGAAAGCACACCTGAAACCTCTCAGAGCCCAGTCAAAGGTAGGCCACTTGGCTCCACACGGCATACGATTTGTTGGTCAGTTTCTGTCCGAGACATTATTCACTATTCTCTAATACATTACTCTCATTCATTCCATTTATTCTGTCTTTTCAATTCTCTTCCTGCACTTTTAAATATTTGATGAGGGGCTTACCTTTAGTTACCATGCATTATTTCTCTGCTCTTCTCAGGGCTCACTGGCTGCTCTGTCCCTTTAACCCTGTTTGGCCAGGGGCCAGAGACTGACACAGTTTCAGATGCTGCGGTCACTCAACTCTCCTCTCGCATTAAGAATTATGCATGTTTTACAATTGCTTAATTGTTAGTGTTACAATTATTTGGAACCATTAATTCTCTTTAAATTAATGTGTTGATTCATAATTTCTATATATTGACATTTGACTCTAGTTGTGTTGTGTTACATTATAACATGTTTTTTTTAAACTCTTGTAACTCTAATAACTTGTGTCTTTTCAGAAAACGGTGCGTTTGCTGGTGAATTATCATGGCAGTCAGAAGGCAGTAGTGCGGGTGAACCCACTTCTGCCACTGCAGGATCTCGTACCTGTCATCTGTGACAAGTGTGAACTTGATCCAGCTCTCATCGTGCTCCTGACGGGCGGCATCAGTCGCCAAGAGTTACCACTGGACAAGTCTCTGTCACATCTAGGAATCAAGGAGCTTTATGTGCACGACAAAAGTCTAGGTAACTGTTATTTGGTGCAGCATTTGTAATTCAAGCTCATGTTTCTGATTAATTGTATTTTTTAATAGATATCAGCTAATTTGAAAAAATATAAAACACATACACACAAATGGCAAACTGGACAAATACTTGGCCTCAACGTTTATCTTTTGAAAATAGATGTATTTTATGTGTCATCATTGTTTCAATTATTGTTTCAGTCCTCCAGCCTAAAATGGCTTCAGCACCTGCCCTTAATAATTCAGGTATTAGTAAAAGATAAATAAAAATAAATAAGATACATACTAACAATTAACAAGTTCAGTGTCCTGCATGTATGGTTTCTTCACTAAAGACCATGTAGTTCTTTATTTATTCTTTTAAACTTACCCTAATATCCCTTCTCTTCTCATACTAACCATGTGAACCTCTCCAATTATATTTTTGCAATGCTGTCTAGAAACATGAATTTTTATTGTATTTTACATTATATTAGAATATCATTGTATTTGTTAGACACTTTGTCCCGTAGTAAATGTATTATTTTCATTTTATTCCCTTACTTTATTCACTGTTTCCTGTTGTATCTCATCTGTAGACTCCCTGCGCTCTAGTACGAACAGTTTGGCCAGAGCAGAAAAGAAAGGTCTCCTGGGCCTCTTTCAGTTCAGCAGGAGGAAATCCAAGGTAACTTTTTTGAATGTCGTGAATCTTGTGTTGGTTACAGTGCATGTAACGCAGGGGTGTCAAACTCATTTGGGCCGCGGGCCGAATTTCGACCGCTCAGGCTGGGTCGCGGGCCGAACATAACATAAAACATAAAACTATTAAACATATAAGAAATAAATAGTTTTATATAGCCTACGCTGTTTTGAAGCAATTACTGCATCGATTAAAAAAAAATCTAAACGTTTGTTCTCATAAACTGAAATGTATTTAGAAAAACAAGTGTAATTTCACCAATACTGTGCTTCAGTTTATGTCATTACAACTTCAGAGTTGATCTACAGTTCTACACAGAGATAAACATTTGACTTTATAACAAAATAAACTTCTCAAGATCTAGAAAAACTTTTAAATGTACTAACTAACATGTCCACGTCTGTGTAGTTATCTGTACACATGAACTGACACACCACTAAACTTCTGCTCAAAAGTGCTTAAAGTGCACTTCTCCTTCGGCAGCTCACACAGCAGTGCAGCAGAGCCCCATGGGGGAGGGGCGGCCACCGGCGGCATTGTGGGACGCGTAGTTTTAGCAATATGGTTCTATGAATTGATTTTTTTTTTTTCTTTTATATATTAATTTGAAATGTTCGGCGGGCCAGATTTGGCACCTGTGACTGTCTAACCTTGTTATTTGAAGTTCATACAGTACATAGCTTAATATTTGAATAATGGCATGACTAATTGCATGGCCCACTAAACGAATGCTGCTTGTGTGGTGCCTTGCTTTTGCAGACAGAGACAACATCTCTGGACATGGAGGATTACAATGACTCAGAGGCACACTCCAATGTAAGTATAACATTTAGCACTACTGATGTTAGTACACAACTCAAGACATGTTTGTCAGAGGGACAAGCAATTAATCAAAATCAGAAAATGTTTATTGCCATTGTCACTGAGGCGAGAGTTTTTTAATAAGTTGTTTTGCGAGCCCGCCGACGTCAAAAACTGAGATTCTAAAAAATATATATATATATATTTTTCCTGTTTTCATGGATTTTCCGCAGTTTTTTTGGCCCAAACCTCAATAAAAATAAAAATGTATTCTGCACCAGCATCTCCGACCTCCGACCATTTCTGCACGAACCCGAGTTCGTCCGAACGTCAGAGCTTTAAAACTCACGCAACTCACGGCTTCCTAGATCCATGAGATCAACTGGTAGATGAACATGAAGGATGCGGGATGGGCGTGGCTTTGGCTCGCGCTCCCCATTCATTGAACTCGTCGTGTTCGAACGAAGAAATGAAGAATACGCGTCTTGACCGATTTTATCAGAATAATTTTGCCGTTGCCATTTAAGTAGCATGTTCTCTTCTGATCACATTGTGAGGCCGCTACTTGCCCCGATGATCTGAGCTGCGTTGTGTCCACGACTCAGCGTGTGAAAAATTTCACTTTGTGTTCCTGTCAAGACTAAATAAAGTTGATCAAACTAACATTATTTTGAATAAAATTGTATTTTTAAATTCAACTCCAACTTTTGGATGGTAGAAATGTGATTTGATAATGGGAAAATAAAATTGTGTTTTTATTCCGTCCTCCCCTTTTAAAAATGCCATGGAAAAAAACAACAAATTAAAAAACTCTCGCCTGAACAAAATTTACAAAAATAGCAACTTTGGTGATTCAGTGCAACATACAACGATGAGCAATAATAAATCAACATATATAAAATGAAAAAGGGCATGCATTGTTTTTTGATTATGTATCATTATATTTGTGTTAGCTTTGCAACACTAATTTCAAAGAAATACCATATGTATACACAAAGATAAATGTTATTCTATTCCTCCAAATCCTTTACAGTTTTGCACATTTTTTTTTTTTTTTACAGTGATTATCTACAGTGAACTTTACTTATCTTTAACATGTCCATGCAGTGACCTCAATGTCCTCTTGGTGGCAGCAGTTGTTAATTTAAGCAGTCATTTCAACCCTCTCTTCAGGGCCTTTTTTTTGTGGAGATTGCTCACTTGCCATATATGGGTATTTGTTTGCATTTTTGTCATGGTGAGGCATGCAAGTTTTTTTATTGAACACTTCTCTAATGCTTTGATAGTCTATGCTAAACGTGTAACTCTTTTATTATACATCACCCAAAATACATTTCCCTCCTCAAAGTGTGCTTCTTCTAACAACAAGCAGAGTGTCATACAAGGTACAGGACCTGTTCATCCTCCTCTATCAGCAACAATAGGATCATAGCTACTTCATTAATTCGATTTTGGATCCCTGTAACTGCAGCAGCGTCCATCTGCAACCTGAATTCAATCTGTTCAGATGACATCAAAACCAACCGACCTGAAGATAACTGCATGTCCACAAAGAAAATAATCTTTTTTAAATTGTCTTCTTAGCATCACAGTTTTTTCATCTATAGTATAATATTTGATTTGGCAATGATGCAGTTCGATTTTGTTCACAACACTTATAGACAGCAGCATGTAGGATTAGATTACTATGCCTATGCCATGTAATCACTTAAAGCCCGGCCTCTTATCTCTAATAGATCATTTGTTTACTTTAGTCTGTTTTTGTGTCTTGTCCTAAATTGACAACATGTTGTTCTAAGGATTGCTCTGCATATTAGATTAAATAGTCATTCATATATAGAAAATCTGGTTATTCAACCAGCGAACAATGTTAGGTTGCAATTCCAATGTTAATGTACTTGCTATAAAATATATTAAAAAATGTACATATTTAGTGAACAAATAATCTTTATTTCCCAGTTCATGGTAAGAAATACCACAACTGTCTACAGTAATAATCTTTAATGGATTCTGTTAATTTTCTAGTCTTTCCCTTCTGTGATATTTTCTAACCTTGGATCCAATTAATTCCAATGTCCTGAACTCTGTGTTCCTCTTTGCTCAGCAGCCTTTCTATTGCATTGTTGCATTGTCCAAATGCATCAATTATTCGGGGTTTAATTACTTTTCTTTATCTGGGATCCTGCGGGTGTGAGGAACGGCCTGTCTGGTTCCCATGTCCCATGTGCTTTTTGGAAGGCCGCTTATTAAATGTGATTGTACTTATTTGATGTGCATGAACATTTAATTTTCCTTTTTTATATATCCTCATTCCTGATTGATCCAATGTCATTTCCAGGCCATATCTACTATGTTTGGGTCACCGTATGTGGAAGAGCGAGCTCACATGAGCCAGTCACAGTCGGCCATGAACATCTCCAGGATGTCTCCTAAAGCTGAGGCTAGGAAGAAGAGAGCCCCCGCTCCACCTGGATCATCTACTCACTCCACTGAGCACTTACGCTATGATGCAAATCAGGTAAGATTATGTCATACCGAAAAGGGCAATTTTTTTAGAGAAAAGTGTATTTTAAGGAAGCTATTGTTGTTGTTGTTGTTGTTGTTGTTGTTGTTAGCGTGTTTACGTAATTACTTTTTGTTACAAATTTGCTCTTTTCCCATAACTTCTGTATAAAGTTATGGGATTCAGAGTGTGACGGTGTGGTGCATTCACTCTGGACCATTTGTAAAGAATGTTTTAGCTGTTTGAAAAATGTGAGCCCCTGCTGTGATTGACCTGACATAGTGGAACACTATGCATGTTTTGACCTGAATTTCAGCACCTCAAGGTCAGGGTGACCTGTATTGTCTACATTAAAAGAACAGCTCCCCACAGTCTCATTATAGTGTTATGGCGGCATTCTGGGACATGTTGTTTAGCAACTAACATCCTCTTCTTCCCCCCTCTGATAGATGGCTGGAATAGCTTTTGTTTATTTGCAAAGTTGCAGATCAGCTTCATGAACAGGAGCTGATCCTCTGATATTAGATCACTGTTTCTTGCCTTGTACCTTTTCTGACCTCTCACATGGTTGGGACACAAACAGTGTTCTGTGTTCTGCGTGTCCACACAGGTCAAGCTTTGGTACAAAGCACTTCTCGCCTTTCACGTCCCTGACAGTTATTTTTATAACAAGGACATTACGGTCACACTAGTCTTGTCTGCAAGTTTATTTCTAGCCCAGCTTAGATTAAACATTTACCATGTGTTTTACATTGTGTATAGAAATATATAGCAGGAACCTTAAATGGCCTCTGTCCTTTTGATTAACACAAGGATGTCAATGTTAGTTTTGTCATTTCTGAAGCATTTCTAAGAAAATAGAAACTTGTAAGAACCACACCCAGTGTCAACACAGATTTATGAACTGACATTCAGTCATTTAAGGATAGTCTTCAATTCAGAACATAGTCACACTTATTCACTATCAAAACTTTAACTGAATATTTCATGAAGACTGAGACAAAATAAAAATTAAAATGTTCTACTTATATCATAATACAATGCAATGTAATATAATGATAATGTAATATAATTAATAATAATATATTTATTTTTTTCAATCTTTAAACTTTAAAGGCGTAATGGACGATTTTTTTGGCCCAAATCTGAGTCTTATTTCCTTGTGGCGTGGACTGCCGATTAGTCCTGCCACATATCAATCATAAAACGCACCTACCGCTCACCTGCAGCCGCGTGCGGCTCGTCCCCATGAGAGCAGCACGTTTCCGCGTGTCAAAGCGCATTGATCTATCATAATATAGTTCCCTCAGTGTACGGGACAAAATTAGGACGGAGAAAGACTGTTCGAGCTGACTCAGAAGAGACGGAAATCTACGGGAGACGAGAGATGCGATGCGATCCGTCGTGCTAATAAACAAACGCACGTGTGTGTTGTATCAGTCCGCATGGGGGAGTGCGCATGCGCACTTCCGCCTGAGTTCTCAAATCGCCGAAAAATCGTCCATAACGCCTTTAAGTTGTGTAAGTCTATGTCTGCATTCATGAGAGCTACTCCAAAATGTTTTGGAACATTTAGTTCAGAGAAACACAACCTGTTTCCCCCAAACGCGATAGGAAATCTGTTATTGTGGTTTGGAAAGGAAGCCAGGTCAACATGGCCATTTTTTATTTTGAAAATGTCTTTTTTTAAGATGTCATTGTATCGACAACTTATGATGGAATAAATATTTCCACTTGCCCCGACAATTAAAGTTAAAGCAAGGTTAAATTCGAGTCCACTATAAGTTCTGTTTGGCTCTGAGTGTTTTGGCATCAATAATGTACAAGCTTTGGGTCATGTGTCCAAAAGTAGTACATTATGAAATCTTGTTGGCATGCCCCCCCACCCCACACCTTCTAGGGGGAACCTGAGAGGGTAAATATTCAAGAATGAGCCTGTAGTTCAGTTCAGTTCAGCAGACATTTGAAGCATGAGCACTAGGGTTGTGTTCAAAATATCAATACGGCGATATATTGTCACGCGTATCGATACTCACAGTATATAGTATATGTGACCCGTAGACTTTAAACGAGGTGGAATAGTACTTTTGATATGTTGTTCGTGCTGTGCTCCTCTCGGCCGAGGTGAGAAGGAGCTGTGGACCTGATCAGAAGCTGATCTGTGCAGAAGATGCTGCTGCAGCATGTTCAGACCAGGCAGGTTTGGCAGGAAACATGCAATACTTTACTAGAATGTATTCCTTATACTTTTATTTGGATCAGTTAGTTGGATGTATGAAGTTGTTAGAGCAGAATGGATTTATAAAAAAGTGCTTTGTAGATTAACATGAAATGTCATACATTTTATCCAGAGTAAAAACATTGCCCATTTGGTAAATTTTAAGACCCTTTTTTCAAAAATGTATCAGGATACGTATCATAATGAGGGAATTGTATCGGAATATACAAGTATCGGGATGCGTATTGTATCTTGACCCTGTGTCGGGATACGTATCGTATAGCGAGGGTCTTGGCAATACCAAGCCCTAATGAGCACTGCTCTAATTATAAGCTACATATACGGATCAAGGTCGGGCTGTGCTCAATATATAGATATCGTGATATATCGTGATGGATCTTGGCAATACATGGATCGATACAGAGATGCGTATTGTGATACGCTTAAACACCATAAAGTCATTAGAAATAGCAGAGTTCTACACATATTAACCTACAGAGCATACAATTTGACTTAATCATAGGACATTGTGAACATAAAATTCAAACTTGACATTTTTTGTAATAATTGATATGATTACATTGTCTCGTTTTAGTTCATGAAATTAATATCCAAATATATGTGCATCTTAAATTCTCATTCTAAAGGTTTTATGAAATGAATGAATGGATAAAGAATTACAAAATGTGTAATTGAATAGTTGTCTCTCACCTGTAAATAACAAAACAAAACTTAAATGTAAATGAATGGTAAAAACATATTTTAATGGGTTAGTGGGACAGAGTAAATGACAATGGAAGTGGGTCATGAATGCGTCTCCTTAGCCTTAGCTAGCCTTCTGGACCCCTCCTGCTGACACGTTGTGAAGACAGTTAACACTCTTGGATGTTTTTGACCTCAGTGCTCTCTCAGTGTTGAGACAAATCAGACACTATTATTATCTGTGACATGCATGTGCATACACATAAGACACGCATGCATGGATGTACTCATGCATGCTGACAAGCCGTAGCACACACTGTACCCACACACACTGCATCTCACATTCCACATTAGCAGTGTAATGTTGTCTTGTTTCAAATCCCCTCACCCATCAAGAGCCCCTCAAAACAACTGATGAATGGTCACGCCACCAGGTTGAAGTCTCCATGGGTGGCCCTATTTGATCAACATGCTCCAACATGGACCCCTAATGTGGTCAAGGAAAACTTAATGAGCACATCAGACTGTCCTGGTTTGGCCTTCTGTTAGTCCAAGTTTTCAAATAGTGGCTATAGAACTTTCTTGATTATCTATACATGCTAGTCAAGTGCACAAATTCTTGTAATTTATATTGTTATATCTTTAAAATTATTATTTTAAAACAAAAAGGATTTGTTTAAAAAAAAGAAAAAAAAGGCTATATTCTCATATATCTTTATTTAAATGAATGAATTGTTCCATGCAAATTGTTAACTTGTTTATAAGTTACTTTTACTACTAAATACAATCTGACCACAGATGTTTTGCAGAAGAAGTTTTGGTTTCAGGGTTTGGGTGGAGTTTTAAGTACTAGTTGTGTTCCCAGTAATGGCACCAATAAGCCCAGGGGAACCGCACACATTTAACCCACAACCCCTGACTAGCCCCTAATCCATGCTCCCGGCTCAGTGTAAAAATGAGATATAATGTTTCCCTGTTGTGGAGGCATGCAGTCACTCACACTGCAGAGGCCAGAGAACACACACACAATGGCTCCTCATTTGGCCACACATACTTGCATCTCTATATTCAAATGTATGAAACCCATATAGGTAGTAAAGCAGGGGACCAAGGAAGAGAAATACAACTAGTCAGGGGGGCTTTTGTATTTCCATAGCATGCCAGGCAGTGAGATTAGTGAGTTCACATGTTTGCGCTTGTCTCTCTGCATGGGACAACTCTGTATGGCCCTCCAGGCATGTGGCTGTGAAGTCGGACTCTTCTTCTTGTAGGGTTACTTTCAGTTAGCGCTTTCCTCCCAAAAAGGAGATCATGGGTTTGATTCCCAAACCAGACCAACATCACATGGGCTCTCTTGGTGAAGTCTGCATGTCCTTCCTGTGTTACCGTGGGTTCTCTCCGGGTTCTCTGGCTTCCCACCGTCCAAATACATGTGTTAGGTAAATTAGCAACTGTAAATTGCCCCTGGTGGATGAATGTGAGAGTGAATGTTCGTCTGTGTCTCTGTGTCTCTGTGTTAACCCTGCGACGAGCTGGCCCCAGTCCAGGGTGTACCCCGCCTAAGGCCCAAAGTCACTGGGATAGGTTCCGGTCACCCGTGACCCCGAACGGGAACAAGCGGTATAAAAATTAGCTATAATTAAAATAAGAATTAATTATTATTAATGAATAATTAAAGCTGTGCAATTAATTTAATTTGAATAAAGATCGAGATCAGTAATATGCATAGGTCAATCCTTTGTCAGTAAAAAACTGAGCAGAGTTCAGTGTTTGGAAAAATAAATTGAACACTTATTTCTGTTAAATGGCAATGATTTATAGTCTGTATTTTTTAAGTTGAGAAAGAGAATATTAAAATGAAATAAAATGTGTCATGTACATTTTATTTCATTCATTCATGCAAAAAATAAAAATAATAATATATATATTCGCATATCGCCGAACAGTAGTACATCTGGGCCTCACCACTTTTTTTGATTTATAAACAGTTCTTCTGACATAACTTTAACAGCCTGTTTGTGTTCTTCCATCAGATGTGTCTTGGCTCAGACACTCAGCAGAGGAAAAGGAAAGCTCCTGCCCCGCCCCCAACACCAGTGTCTCTGTCTTCTGGCTCCGAGAACGTCTCTGCCACTGCCACACCTGTCGGCCAGCACATCCAAGCCCCCTCCCCAGTGTCACGCACCAAAATGGCAGCGTCAACCACACTCACTACCACTACTGTAGTAATAGAAGACATAAAACCAGTGGCCCCAAAAACTGTGCAATCTGCTGTATACATTACCAGCCAGAACCTCAGATCTTCCACACCAAGCAGTACCACCTCTGATAGCCTTGGTGTCCAAGACTCCAGATCTGAACTCACCCAAAGCCTTGAAGAATCAGATTCTGCTTCTCACTGTAGCACTACCACTGGCAGCATGGTTAGTGGACTTGTACAAGTCATGTCCATGGCAAAAAGCTCAATTTCTAGAACGGAGAAATCAGAAAGTACCACCAACATATCAGCCAGTGATGTAAGTACAGCCAGCAGCTCCAGGTCGGACACAGAAGCAGCCATGAATCTTAAAATGGAGGAAACAGAGAACAACAGGCACAGTGGAGTTGGTAAGTGCAATAGTGTTGTAATGTTACATAACATGCATATTTAATTACAGGCACACATTGTTAATGTTGACTTATGTTATAATATCAGGGAAATGCTACAGTTGAAACACTGTATGGTATGAAATGGATTCGACACATACAGTTAGATCCTGTTTGGAGATATTTTAAACCCTATTTGAGTTCAATCAAATACTGCTGACACTGATGCAAACAGGCTTTTCCCTGATAGTCATAGTTGTAATGCTGTTGCTTCAACAAAATTAACCAATATTTTACATTATACTTGAATTGTTTTTATGTCCATATGTAAGGTGGCTTTTACAAGTTATGTTGTATTTTTTCTTGATAATAGTATCGTCCTGCACTTGAGAAATATGAACTGTCAAAATGACATATGCATCCTTATGAAACAGTGAGGTGTGTATAAAGTCATTGTGAGGGATAAAAAACGAGAAGAACGGGTTTTTATCAGCCCATGGAACAAAGCAGGCCTTGTCTCTCCCACACTCCACAATCCAATTTCTAGGGTCTAATTTTCACTTTTTTGAAACACCTTAAATATAAATATAATAGATCTAATCCAGCAGCAGGTTGAACTCTAGTTGGCCTCATATTAATCTTTATATAACTTACAACTTTATGTGAAGCCGGGCATGATTGCAGCATGGGGCTGTCATGTCTGACAAGAGCTGAAGATTGTGAAGCTCAGAGAAATACATAAATGGAGGAGGGACAAAGCCGCAGGACCGAGTTTAAAAAAGGCAGAATGACAGACATGTTTGAAGTGAACTTGACTTGCAGTAGTAGGACTTGATTGACAGCTGTGAAGTTGAGAAAGTCAGTGTGTTAGTCTTTGACACTAGACAGCACCAAGCTCCAAGATTGTGTTTATACTGAAAATGTTGCTCTCAAAGTTCCAGTCTTGCACTTTTCCCCCACACTTCAACTTACTGTACTTTTCTTACTGAACAAATTTGTTTGTATTTTCTAGTTTCTAGTATGTAATGTTCTCCCTGGCAATTGAATGTGTTAAGTTAAGTAATTATACAGGTCAGGGCTCGACAAATATTCATTGTAAATTGAGTATACAGTGTTGCATAATGCTTGCGTGTATACAGTGGTGGCATTTTTTATTGTCTTTCTTTTGGCAATAAGTATAAGACATGTTGAAACGTTTTATACATCTAGATTTGTAAAGCGCAATCTGCCTCATACAGTTGGCTTTATTGTCATAGTTAAATTGTTTGCTATTTCTTGTGCAACTCTGAGCTGTCAGACTTATGATAAAGTAATATATCATTTCATGCTGCCTCAGATTCTTCCAATTTTGTCTCATAAAATGAACTGATAAACCAGAGGCTGCTGACACAACACTCTTTCTTACTGAGAAGTTCTCTTAAATATGAAGTCTTGGTGCCGTTTATGCATTTCATTGTGTACGAGTGAAGCTTTACATTACCTTATCATTTTCTTTTCCGAACCTTGCATCTCTTTGGAAACTCTAAAGCATCTTGTCCTGCCTAAACCATGTCGGGCTCCAGCACGGGACTCTCCACCACCTGCTTTTCCCGCTCCTTCTTGTCCGGTTGTTTTTGTGCTTTTTTCCCATACTGCTCCCAAACTGTTTTAAATGCATGCATAGCCTTTGCGCTCTCTTTCTGAGCAAACATTCATATTCATATTTGTGAATGTCATTTCAAAAAGCCCTATTGCTAATGGTACAAAAGGTCAGCGTTGGGTCAACATCAATCAACTTACACTGCTTATTATGTTATGATAATGCATTTGTAATGCATTATCATGGAATGGAAATATTGTTGAGTCACAGCAGTTATATTCTGTTGATATATTTCTATGCTGATGCTCTCCACTAAATTGGTCTAAATCTCATTATGTTGTGTTTTATCTTTTTCTTACCCCCCCAGTGTACTGCTGTGGGCCTGTGCGACTGAGAGCCAAGCGTCCCTGAAGCGCCCTTCTGCCCTCTTCTGCCCTCTTCTGCCCCCTTTTGCCCTGACCTATCCTTTCTTCATCTGCTATTCCTTTTGCTCATTTGATTTATCTTTATTTTACTATTCTTGTGTTGTTATATGTTTTAAGAAGTAATTTGAACTCTACTCAAGTTGCATATTTGCAAACAGCCAATAGTCTAGTTGATGAATTTTATACTAAAAGTAAATCTTCTGCTAATGCAGGGGTGGGCAATTATTTTCCTCCGAGGGCCATATTCGAATCCAGGAAAGTAGCGGAGGGCCGGCGCGCGATCATTGGTGTGAAAAAAAAAATCTAAAAAATTAAATATCAAATAGAATATAACTTTTCTGTCAAATATAGGCTATTGAATATATTATTTAATTAATTTCATGTCATATTTAATAAGGATACAAGTGCAGACAGATGCCTTAGGGCAAAAAATATATATATATTTTTTTATTATTATTATTATTTTTTAAATATTACTTGGCGGGCCAGATTATAAAGACAAACGGGCCACATGTGGCCCGCGGGCTGTAGTTTGCCCACCCCTGTGCTAAAGATAGTCAAATATTAAGTATTCGATTGTGTGGCTATTTCTACTTTATATTATAGATGTTTTTTACAATCAGTGCTTAGTTTCTAGTGTGCACACGGAAAGTGGTCATAAGAGTTGAAAGAGTCAGATGAGTTGAATTTTTATAAGTTTCTACGATTGATGAATGGCATGAGGGTAAACGAGCCTATGAGGCAAAGCTATTTGATATGTCCAGATCAATACTTTTGCTATGTGATATGTGCAGATCAATACTTTTGCTATGTGATATGTCCAGATCAATACTTTTGCTATGTGATATGTGCAGATCAATACTTTTGCTATGTGATATGTGCAGATCAGTACTTTTGCTATGTGATATGTGCAGATCAATACTTTTGCTATGTGATGTGCAACTCAATAGTCCAAGACCTATGTTTCTCCCAGTGCTGGAAACATAAATAAACTATTGATTGTGTTTTAAAAGATGAGAAAGGCCAGTGTGAGATCATGTTACAGCAAGCAAGTTGAGATGAATTTATAATACATTGTTTGAGGTTCTGTAAGTCTTTGATGGAACCGTTTTTTAATACAAATTGAAAATGAATTACCTTCTAATTAAAAGTTGTCAAATCTGTAAATCCATTTTATTGTGATTTGTAGAATGCATAATATGCATGGTCTGTTGAAAAAAAAAAACATAGGTAAGGTGTCTGTGTATAAATATTACCTGTGAGTTTGCCGTATTGTGCATGACAGCATTAAGTGGTGCACGTGTGCACTAGTGCGTCTGTGTGCACATTGTGGCTGTAGCTGGCATGACTAAGCTGTTGCTGGGAAGGAGCTGGGAGGACAGCACTGTGAATCATCCCCACATCTCCTGGAACTCACTGTTCCCTCCAAACCATTAGGACCAATCCCAAGACTGACAGGATCTGTTTGCACATACCAACAACACAGATGCAGAAGGACAATGAATTAATTCTCCCATCTACACCCTGTGCAATTTAGACTGTCAGTACTACAAAAACAGCTTAAATCAGCTTACCCGGGTGACGTCCAAATAGAATGTGCCAAAACATACCAAACAATAATATTGTTAAAGTCTTAAAATAAAATCAGTGCCAGAATAAAAAAAAGTTCTGCATGAACCATTTGACTGTCCAGTGCTCTGGAGATGAGAGGGAATCTGTCACTTAATTATAAAACACTATACTGTTAAACCCTAATTAAAGGATTTGTTTACAGTAAAACTGCCCACACCTCATTAAACCAATGTATCTAGCCACAAGTTGTCTGGCTCAGGCCTCTTAGGTTTAAAAAAAAAATCCCTAAACGATTGTGAGTGCATTTGGAGTCTTTTTTTTTCACTCAACTCTTTGCCTGCCTTTCATGTTACTTAATGTGCAATGATCGGTTTAATGTGTTTTTGATTGCAGTTTAACCCATTGTATGCACTATATCATGTCAGACTTGGTTTTTCATTGATTCATTGTTGATCTCTTGCAGGCTGGCTCCACTCCATGCAAAGCTCTGCTGCCAAAGGTCACTGTATAGAGATCTCTCCAGAGGAAACAGTGTCTTTGGGCAGTAACAGCAGTGGCATAAGCTTACCAGACCAGGGCTACGCTGCCTCAGAGGGCATGGCTGATGGAGAAGACTCTGGCCTGGTTAGCTCCCCTTCTGAAACCCACACCACATCCCCAGATGGGAGCTTGTCTCTGGATGGAAGCTCTGGAGGAGAGAGGCGCACGGGAACAGCTGCGGACAATTTTAATGACAGCGATGAGGGGACGTGGGGGTCCCGGCACAGGTATGAAGGATAAACTATCTGTAGGAATAGACCAAAATGAGTGTGAATGAAACAATAAACCAAGAAACATGAGTCAAACGTACAAATGAAAAGCATATTACACCGTTAAATCACCATTTGGATCACATGTGTAACTTTTGCAGATGTGGTGCTTAGATTTATTGACCCCTGAGCAATGACTCATTTACTACCTTTCCCATTAGTCTATCTAGTATCCTGCTTCCCAGAATTTTTTCTCTCTTTACTTGAGATTGATCTTTTTACCTGTTCCTCGTTATTGTTCAGATTTACGTGTAGAGTTATCTAAACTGTAAAGCCTCGAACTATTGGAAATAATGTGTTTAGTATAGGATCAACAATGATTTTACGCTTAAATATTGTATCATGCTTGATACATCTGAAGTTGCTGTCTAGTCTTATGTCTGGTGTCTATGTCAGCCCCAGTTTAGCTTGAGTAATAGCACAACATCATATTCACACTCCTCCATGCAAATGATACCTTGCCAGGCCATGCGCTTGCCTAGAAAATCTTGGGCTGATGCTCTTTGGTTTTCCAGGAAGTAACAAAAACCCTTTTCCTCAGAAACATTGCCAAAACGGGGAGCAAGCCAAAGTTCTTTGAATGAAAACTCTATTTGGTTTGGCCCTGTTATGGCAATTTGTTTTAGATTGAACACCAACACTCTTGTGAACTTTTGAACAGCGGGAAGTTAATAGTGTGGTAATAAAATCTTCACAGCTCAACGTTATGAAAGACTCCAATGAAAATAAAATGTGCCATATTTATTTTAGAATAGTTGCACTGCATTTACCCTTTGGTTTCTGTGGAAAATTATTGACGGGAAGGTTGTTGGATGCAACACTGAAATCAAATAAACGCTTGGGAACTTTATAAAAATAGCTTTGGGAAGGTTGTGTGCAATTTTAATGCGTACATGTATTTGTTATGTCAACAGAAGCACTGATGTGACACCACACCCCAGGACACACAGGCTCAAGCAACAAGATCTGTCCTCTCAGCTTCATCAGACTTTGGCGGATTTAGAGTCATGTCTCGCAGACAGTAATGAAGTCCCAGTTTCTATAGTGGATCATGACGTGCCAGTCACAACCATAGATGAGGTCTTGCCTGATGAGGGGTTTTGGGCTGAGTCAAACGCTGCCAATGGTATAGTACTGTGCTTCTAATAATTTGTTCAAATCTTAATTTGCTGAATTTAAATAGATTTGTCTTTCACAGCTTCAAGTTACAATGATGAACTTCAGAACAGAAACAATAATGCTCACACTGCCTCTGAGCCAAGTAAGGGCCACAGTGCAGAAAATAAACAGATTTCTCAACATAAGCAAAAGTCTGTGCAAGAACCATCTAAAACACATAAAAAGAAGGACACTACCGGTACTTTGGAGACAGAAACAAATCAAATAATAAAAAAGACAGATACAGTTTTTCCAAATAAAGTATCCTCCAATTCAAAGGAGCAGCAGGACAATAATAAAAGTGACGTAAAACCTGAGGACAAAAATATCCACCAAGCTGCAGTGAATCTAGAAGCTATAGATTTACCCAGAGTTCAACACACTATATCCACTTCTAAACCTTTTCAGAGTAAAATCACTCCCAGTGTCTCCTCACGTTTTGGGATGAAAACATTTACAGTAGTCCCTCCGAAACCAGCCGTCTTACAGGCTGCTGCAGGAGAGCCCGCCTCTACGACTCCTGGTGCCATAAAGATAGACGAACAAGGGAACATGGTAAAAGTGTTCCATCACAGAGCTCCCGGTGTATCAGACTTGAGAAACGGCCATGATTCTCCTTTTCATGGAAAAGCCAAAGCCTTCTGGAGCTCAAATGAAAAGCAGGAGGATGATGTGGGCCCAAATAAAGACCACGCTGATAAGGCAAGAGACAGTTTGGATAGCCATAAAAGTGCACGGACAAAAACCTCTGAAACGACCCAGAAGTCTACTGAAACCGCAAGTTTGAAAACTTCCCATGGGACATTTTATAAACCTACCCCGCAAACAGAACCCAAAGAGACTATTGAAGATGCTGCTGAACAAATAAAAGACATTGACACCAAGCAAAAGGATTACACGATGCCAGAAGACAAGATTTTACCAAGTACCAACCCCACTCAGAGGCCAGTACAACCTCCATCTATTACTGACGCGAGAAGAGATCTTTCTTTCCTCAAGCCATCCAGACGAACCTCCAGCCAATACGTTGCATCTGCTATCACAAAATATGCCCCCAAAACTGCCATTAAACCTGATTATAACCCCACAATCCAGGAGTATCCAATAAAAACACCGAAATCAAGCCGATCAATTCAAATCAACCCTCAAAACTCATTCCGCTCAAGTAATGCGAACAGTTCGAGTTTTACATCCGACTCTTCTGGTTCCAAGAGGTCTATAAGTTACCCTGAACAAATATCCTACAGACAAGAAGATGGCACTGATGAAGTGAAGGAGCAAGGTGTTGCAGAAAAGAACTTTCAATTTGGAAAGGGAAGCTTTATGATACAAGAAACTCAAAAATCATCCAATAACCACTCAGTGTCCTCCACACAATTAAATACTAAATTTAGTGAGCCATTTAAACCTCTTCAGCGCCGTAGTCCAAGCCCTTCTCCCAGCCGCCATCAGAACTCGTCAGGTAAAGCGCCCACTGGACTGAAGAATGGACACCAAGAGCAGGCATTGGTGAGTGTTGTTTGAGGTTGTCTAAACCCAGCAGTTTTTAATACAATAGTTAAACTTGTAGAGCTGTCTGGCAAATATACACCACATACAGCAGTGATTGAATGTTGCATTATTGCTATTTTTTATTTTATTGTAACTAAATATGCAAGTTTAACAAGAAAATATGAAATTTAACAACAACTGGACATTTGTTTCTTATTTTAGAACAATCCAGTCACTACGCCGACCTCAAACCTCCCCAAAACAGACGAGACCCCTTTTGTCACAGTAACAGACACCCCTGGGTCTCCAGCGGTGACAGTGTTCGGGCCAGTGAAGAAGTTCAGACCGGTCATCTGCAAATCAGTGGAGAAGGAGTCGTCCTTACACAGCAGTCTGATGGAGGCCATACAGAGTGGAGATGGCAAGGAAAAACTCAAGAAGGTGGGAAATAACAAATACATCTGTTAATGACCTAATAATACATGACACTCTAAAGCCATCATATTTTTAGCAATTTATTATATTCAAGATTTTCAAATTCCGTTGAGTTGGTTCTTGATTTTCAATCTGTGTGCCAGGGAACACTAGAGTACCATAAACATAATGGTCAGATTTCAGTTTATGAATTCAAGGACATAAAATAAGAATTTATCATTTTGGAGTGTCCTGAACATATTTGTTTATCTAAAAAGAATGAAAAAAATAATCACTATTGCCAACTTTAAAGAACCAAATAGTAACAAGGACATTTTTCGCCACATTATTTACCACGTTTTTTTTTTACTAAAGGTCTGATCTGGCCATGTTTTAGTTGTTTTAGTGACGTGCCGTAGTATCTTTTTAAGCAAAAACTCAAATAAGAAAGTATATACACTACTCACAAGTATATTTAGCTGTTTATGGTCATTCTAGTGTCACCCAGATATTGTGTATTTACTTCACTGGTAAGAAGTAATTGGAATATAACCACATTAGCTTATGCAAACAAAGTCCTGCAATATAGTTTTTGTGAGCTGATGAAGTGAATTTAGATTGGTTGTATTTGAATGGCAACAGTTTTATTGACCTGTATACATTTTTGTTTGTTTTGCTATTGTGGTTGATGCTGTAGATTTCCACCTCTGGAGTGAACAAGAAATCGTCTCATGCTGAGGAGGAGAATGAGAGATCTGCTTTAATGGCAGCCATTAGAGCCAAGGGCAACTCCAGAGGGCTAAGAAAGGTAAAATCCCCCTAGAGCTATTTATACAGAGCACAGCACCATGTCTGTCAATCCTGTGGGAGTGTGGGAAAGATAACACCCGGCTCACCATGTTCAACTGTGAATGTTTACTTTATTTACTTACAAATAGTAACCTGTGACCAATAGCATCACGCTCATGCTGGAGCTGGTAAGTTCTGTGGACTTGTTCAGTGACATGAACGCTGGACTGTCTGTAAGCTCCAGCTGCAGCAACATCTGTCATTCTATTCTTTTCCTGTTTTTTTCTGGAACAGGAATTTCTGGAATGTGGACTAGACTAAAAAAAGGATAAAAACAGAGATTCTTGTATTTTTTTTTTTCTAAATTATTTAACTCATTATTTCCAGTTTGGAGGTAACTTTGAGACTTCATATTGAAAATTTAAATTGAACATTTCGGATGGAAGCTGAAACGTCTTGATTTAAAAAAAACATTGTCCAGATGATTGACCTTTGAAACTTGTTCTACGATGGATCCCTCCTGGACAAATGAGGAATTACACCGAATGATTATATGTTTTACCATTTTACATTGTCCCATTACAGTTATTATACAGTTATTTGGTTATTTGTAGATTATAGTAGCCTAGTATAATTTTTGGCATCTTTCATTTCATTCAGACCAAATCTAAAGCTGCTGGAGAGGTGGAAAACTTCAGAAAGACTACTCTTGATGTAAACAGTAGTGCCCAGATTTCTTCAATGCCATCTTCACCCCATTCCGTGGTTCGTCCACCACCTGCACCCACAGTGGCACCTCCACCATCTGCACCCACAATAGCACCACCACCACCGCCTCCTGTCTTAACAGCACCGAAATCTTTCACCCTGTCACAAGCGAACATGAACCCTGCCATGACGAGGGAGGCCATGCTGGAGGCCATCCGCTCTGGATCTGCCGCAGAGAAGCTAAAAAAGGTACATCCTTGTTTGCCTCTGATCCAGACTACACACACAAAGAGTACTTTCCAAATAGATTTGTTTACTCCTGTGAAACAAATTAGTTCATTGGTCATTCAGCATTTAGAAAGAAATGAATATACTCTCACCTCAGATTAACCGTGTTTATGCTTTTGCGCATTGATTCTGCAGAAATCTGCTTTTTTTCCCGTCCGCAGCTGTGTTTGTTTTGATACGGACAGACCGTGGGTGTCCCTGAATAGCTGATCCACCTGTCAATCAGTCCCATCTGAACTCGCTGTGATAAAACTGATCAATCTGTATAAAATTACAGAGCGAAATCATCATATCATCATCAACATATTTGTAGGACACATTAACCATGCTTTGAGTCTACTTTGTACTTTAAGATAGAGCCCATGTGGAGATTCCTATCATCAAATATAATGTTCTGTTTGGCAGCTTTGCTTTTCAACTTTTGCAAAGGTAGGAAAAATAGTTTAGTAAAATATAGTAAATAACACATGCAGTCATTTGAGATACTGCGTCATAAACAAGTTGGCATCATTATGCTTGTGGGTTTGATCAAAACAGCCTCAGAAAAACATATCAGATAGATAAAGAGCGCGCACACACACAGTGGAAAAGCCCAGATCCATTCCGAGATACTCTAGTGACATGAGACAGGCTTCTCCTCCTTTGTTCCTCCTGCCTCCATCTAAGACATCATAGTGAGAACAAAGATTGCCTGCTCGGCTGCAGCTGGCAAACTCCAAATGAACTCCAGATTGAGAGCACCCCACTGTATCGGCAAGTTCAATTTCAGGTTAAGGCCTGTTTCAGGTTACTGTTTAGAAATCAGGACTGACATTACAATGTTTTGATCATGTAGAACACATAAAGTCAATAGTTGGCTAGAAGAGTCAACTTTTTTGTAATGGTTTGCCCAATAATGTTTGACGGCTCCACTAAATGCCCCTCGTGTGACTCACCTCCAACACAAGCCCCTCAAAGTAAGCAAACAGCAGCCATCAGTGCCAAAAGAACAAAACACATTTTAATATCTTTTATAGTTTATATATTTTCTTACATAGTTCTTAGACATATTCAACTTTGATGTAGATAGAGGATACAATTGGAACTCACAATGATTCCAAACCCTTTCCCTAACCTTTACCATTACAGACACAGGCCCATACATGGACAAACTTAATCAGTCTATAATACATCTTTATAAGTTCAAGCTATACTTTTTAATCAACACATCTGTTTTAATTTTGTTTTCAACTGCTTATAACACTGCATAAAAAGACCAGACCAGAGCAGAGACAACTAGAAGCAGAAAGCATTTTAAAATATTGTTTTTATTTGATTGGTGAATATATGTACAGTACAATGTTTTGCTTTAAAAATCAATCTTTGAAAAAAGCTTTGCTACCTTTATTAACTTTAAATGGACTGCAAACTAAGGCAACAACTCATAAAACTTGTATTTAATTGTTTCCACTGAGTAATATTATATGAATTAATAGTCCAGGTGCATGTCAGTGGAGGAGTATCTTGGTAACTTTGTGACAGGCTGAAGACAGAGTATCTTGGGTAAACTAGCTTTTACTATTGTTCAAATATTATAATGTTTTGAACATTTAGTAAACTATTCACCATGACTTGACTTTATTGCAAATCCTGTAAATGATGCTTTCTCACTGACTTAGATCATCACTAAAGTCACAGAGTCCAGATAAGCAGTCATAATGTGCTGTGTCTCCTTATAGGTTGCTGTGCCCGCAAAGACAGTCCAAGTGAACGGGAAACTGGGAACAATCAAGGCAACATCATCCACCATGACGTAGTTTAGAAAGAAACTACTACTTCAACTCTATTTTTTGTTTTTTTGTTTTTGTTCTTGCGTAAAAAGTGACTCAATCACATGATGATGATGATGTAAAGCTGGACAACAGAAGGGTCACTGCAGTAAACGTTACACAATCTGAAACTCACTTTTGCCAACTGCATCATAATATTATACTCTTAATTTCCTTGGACATATTTTGCCATGTGTACTTGAATTGATTGTGACTGAAGCAGCGGGAAAAGTGCCAATGAACAAGGGATTTTAGCTGTTATAGAAGCCTTATATTACTGCTCAGCCAGTGTTATCTTGTTTGCATGGTTGAATGGTTGATTAAGAAAACTTTCTGGAGTGCAATCATTTTAATATGAAGTTTTTTTTTTTTTTATTTACTTTGAAGACCTTTGTGTTGATTTAAGCTAAAAACAAGGTAGTTTTTGGTTCATGATGCCAATGTCTGCGGTTTAAGTGTGGAGTCAGACAACAGTGCCTGATACTTTAGTTTAATTCCTTCATCTTTAACCTTCAGTCTGCTGCTTGTACACAAACTTATTTAATACTAATGAATGCATTTTAACATGTTATTAGTTAAAAAATGATGACCTGAAACAAAAAAGCTTTTTGTAATATATGTATACAACAATCTGCACAGTAAATGCACAGTATTGCTGGAAATTATGATTTTCTGTATTACATTGTACATCTGTAGGCCTTCTGTCTTGATGGCTAGTAAATTTATGAGATTGGAAAAAATATATATTATGTTAAAATTGTATTTAAAATCATAACTTAAAACAAAAAAGCACAATTACCTAAATGTCTATAGTTTTTGTTGCATGTTCTTTTTTTCTTTTTTTGACCCTCTGGAATCAAACTGAATCACTTTAAGGTTTATTGTTGCCTTGAGCCCATTGTAGCACTGTAAATATTGTAAAGATGACTACATTTGATTTGAATCAGAGTTCTATAGCTGCTCTTCCACTAACACTATTGCGATTAAAAGTGCACATTGTTCAATTGAAATGCTGTACATTGTAATTTTGTAATATTTGATTGAATAAATGATTTTATAATGAGTTAGCCTGTACGTGTTATTTACAGTAATGGACAGGAAGCCGCTCGCAGCATCTTGACAGGAGTTACATTCACCAGATGCAGCGTGGATCATGTTCTGGAAAGCATCACCGGTGCATGGATGGTTCCCAGCAGTGCAGTAAACTAGAGTCTTCATCTCTTTACAAAATATAGAGCTCCCTCTCTCTTTTACGTTCCCCTTCTGTGTATTTGACGGTTTTGCTTCTTGCCACAGATGAGCTTATACTATTCCGGGCAGTTGCTCCAGGGCCTGAGTCATCACTATGTGGTCACAAAAATGTGTCACTCAGAACTCGAACCTGACCTGCATTCCTGATTCTTGAAACACAATCCTAACTACGAGACCCTTCCCCCAGTAACATTAGCGAATGATGTACATACTTACTATTAATAAAAAAGGAAAATCGCACATGGACTTGCATTTAGTGAAAATGTATGGCTCCATATATTCTTAAGCAGGACAGTTGTGGCTTTTTTATGATTTAGGAGTCGAACGACTAAAAAACAACTAGAATAGAAGAAGTTGTAAAAATCTTGCAATGATTGAAATGGGTGGATATTTGAGGGCATGGCTCTTGTTTTTGTTGTCAGTGTGGTTGTGTTCTATTGTAACTTTTCCAAACCATTGTAACCAACCGACAAAAGGCACTCCTTAGTAGCCACAATATAACACCAAATGATACATATAAAAGTGTGTTTAGTTAGAATTCCAGACATGTTAGTAGATCTTAACCACATTCCACTTTCACTATTTAGGGCAGAAAAGCATATGATTAAAAACTCATTTTCTCATTGTGCATCGGTGGGTAATAGCTAGGTTTGGTAAGTATAGGTGGTTAGATGAACCTTTTGCATAAGAACTAGCTTGACGGGTAAACAATGTAACATTAGACTACTGACTGATGCCTTATGAGTGATGCAAGGGAAATAGTAAACATCATTAGGGCATTTTATGACCCTTGCCTGTTACAAGATCAATCAATGCAACAAAAGGCACGTGATGTTGAATGTCAGATGAGACGGAATATAACGTAACATTTTAGCCTCGGGTGATGTTTGCATTTGAATAGTCTTTAGCTTTATATGTCAATATTTATCCACAGACTGACTCCCCTCTGCTGAACTTGGGACTGCCATGCTGTGTTCCCACCCTTAAACTTATCTGACTTTCCCATGCAGCGTAAACAAGATAATCAAGTCATGGCCAAAGACATCACCTTACAAAAGTCTATTCAGCTAACACCTTTCCTAGTTTAAAGACACTGAATTATACAAAGCCATATGGTATGAGTGGATTATGCATTAGCTGGGGATACCTTGGACATAAACACAAGGAGGTTACTATGGTTCAATGAGATTTAACCCCAGTTGTGTAATACATACTATGACCAACCTATTTTTGCTCCTGCGTGCTACTCTTCAGAGCAAAACAGTGTAATTTCCAAATTACACAGCTGAAGATATGTTTCATTTCTCTTTTCATACAAAGGGACATACACGTGACAGAAAATAGTTACAATATATAATCTAACCTACTTTATAACATCAGTGAATAGCTAAAAAATGAAAAGTTGATAAACCTAATGACATGTGGATAAAATATAATCCTGGTTGCCTTAATTTAGAGCTACTACATGAGGTGCTATTAACGGAACTGTGTTGCTCCAATGTACAGGACTCTTTCACTACCAAAGGGCATAGACTGTGGAACTGTGTACCAGCTGGTTTAAAACTGGAAAGAAATACAAACACATTCACTAGTAAACTCAAATTATTGTACTTTTAACCTAACAACTTACTCACTGATTTAGGGAATTACTAACATGTTACATATTTCCTCTACACTGTATTTTGTATACTGTTTTTATGTTTTATGTTATGTATAGGCTATTTGATACATTAAATTTAAATTTAACTACTCAAAATAATTAAAATACTCAAAACAATGCTGCTGGGTTGTCCACTGTGACAAAATAATAAATAATAAGAATAAAAAGTAATAATTACCACGTCTATCCAACTTCTCATATTTTACACTATTTCAACTGTAAAGCATAAACAATGTATTTTGATCATTCTCACCCTACAGATATAAACTCTTGCACTTAATAAAAACGTGCTTTCTTCAGAACACGCCCTTATTTCCAAGAAGTGAACACCGCATTGATCGCCCTTCACTTGTGGGCGTGGTCACACTTCAAAAGGGGGAGGAGTTGTTGTGCCTGCCGCGCGCGTGTGTACGTGCGTTTGTACGTGCGCGCGTGCGTGAGCTGGCGTGTCTCCCCGCGGCAGCACGAGATGAGCTGCCCGCGGTCTTTGCAGCCACAGCGCGTGCCTCCTCCTCTTCCTCTGTGTCTGTCCGGTACGGGAATGTTGACCAGCGGATCGTGAGCCAGCGCTGTCCACTTTCTCTCTCGAAACCGCCCCGTCCACGCGCACTCTCTTGTTGTTGTTTGGCCCCTCTGCCGCCACCGGACTCCGGGACTGATCTGACTTTAAGGTGAGTGGTGCCGGGATGACGAGTGCTCGGTGGTGGTGGTGGTGTTGGGGGTTGGAGCGCGTGTCAGAAAAGTTGCTTGCGGGACATTGCGCTGAAACGTTACCGGACCGTGCGCCTTTTTATTAACACCGACCCCTGCTCTAAACTTTCCTTCCGTGCCGCTCTTGCACGGGGCTCCGCTGAACCACGATGACTGTACTGGCGTCCTCGCGTTCGCGCCCCAGCCATGCGCCCCAAACCTTAAAAACATGGAAACCTTCTTCTTTTTTTTTTTTTTTTTTTTTGCGCCCACTCCTTGTGCGCTCGCCTTGTTTACACTTACGTAACTGTGCGTGTGCAGTTGTCCCTGGCCCACTACTTTCTGTCCCCCCTCTTTTCACTCACTCGCCCCCACCTCGCGGCACCACAGTAGCGCCCAACAACAGCCCCTCAATGGAGGAGGAGGAGGAGGAGGAGGAGGAGGAGGAGCGCCTTATCCCTTATCCAGTTTGCTTTGGGGGTGGGGGACAGGGGGGGGGAAAGGCGTTTTCTAGGGGATACTTTAATGGAGGTGACCCCCTGGAGTCAAGCAGCCACAGAAACTTTTAACCTATTAATAAATGTAGGAAAAATATCTTGGGGCTAGTTATTAGTCATTGTTATCACTATTAATGTGATCTTTCCCCCCCCCCCAAAACATTATTGATTGAACTGGTAACTCTAAAATAAAATGTCAATGTTACTGATGACACTGGTCAATGATCGCCACTGTCCAGGTGGTTGTAATGTCAATCCCAAACCTGCAAGATTTGTGTCAGATGCCCTTTCGTCCTGACACAAGCCCTTTTATCTGGTTTGTGATTCTTTGTGGTCGACTTGGCTGTTTTCGTAAGTGATCAGCATTTTTTATGTCATTTCTGTTTGACTTGAACCAATGCCTTATCATTAGCTCAGTGTAAATGTGTGCAAAGGGGGCGTCAATCATTTATTTTGCCGAATTTTCTGTCATGTGTGTGTCAGTCACGTAACATTATACAGCCCTTCGTATCGAGAACGGTGTATTCTAGTTTTTAACGACTGTCTGGTCTTTATCTGATGTAACTTAATTCCCAAACGTCTCAACTATGATGCAGCTCTTTTATAGACTCTTCGATTTGCCCTGTCATTTGGGCAAGCTTCCAAGTCAATTTCTTTATTAGCTGCATGTGCTTTCTCTGGGAAGCACAAAGTTGCATAACGGCCTTAAAATGTATGATCCATTCCTGGAACTATCAGCTTTGGCTTGTGCCTTGTGTATCCAGACCAAGTCTATATCAGAGCGTGACGGGAGACTTTAGGAGGGCCTTAGGGGAGTGGTGCTTATGCTAAGATCAAGTACATACTGTAGTCTGAATTTTAATTTATTCTGCTCTTTAGGCAGCTCTATATTGAAGCGTTGTATCACGGCGTAATTGATATCAAAGGTGCTTTATTTTCAGTTTGCAACGGAATTCTCAAGACAAGATTAGAAGATAGCCTCACAGGGCGTATACGTCCTCGATGTCATTTATTTATTTGTTTTAGGTTAGTCACTGTAAGACAATCAATAGACTACAATAGTGTACAATGTTAATTACCGTATTTTCCGGACTATAAGTCGCACCGGAGCATAAGTCGCACCAGCTAAAAATGCATAATAGAGAAGAAAAAAACACGTGTGAAAACAACAAATAATATCACATAAGTCGCTCCGGAGTATAAGTATAAGTATATAAGTAGAAATAAGTCGCACCCCGGCCAAATCTATGAAAAACGATGCGACTTATAGTCCGGGAAATACGGTATACATATTTGTAATGTGTTATTATTCAGTAATGTAGTCAAATGTTCTATGTATAATGATGTATTTGTCCAAAACTTCCTTCTTTCTTACATTTGATTATATTGTGGTCATGTCTGCACTAACCGCTGTAGCTGTGGGTTCTTTTTACCCCTTCAGCACCAGTCCTGCTATTTCAAGTCTATGCTTGGAAGCACAAGCATGATGGGGCATGAACTTTGCAAGTACAGACTGCCAAGAGGCACATATTGCACATAATTATACTTGCAATAGATCTCGCTGCACCAGCTTTACCGTTCTGGCTTGTGTTTATTCCCTTAGAAGAGTGGGACGGCTTATAGGCTATCTATCTGGAGAGCATGATATCCAGACATATCAGTCGCATGGTATGGACATAGTTTGAACGGATCCCGATCAAGTTTAGAACAGGATGATATTTGGATTGTTAGCTGTGTGAGGCTCCGCTCAAATACTGTTACTGCAAGTTCAATTGTAAGCTACTTCAAAAGCCAAATATTGTGTAGACAAACTTCCATTAAACTTTTGTTGGTTTTTTTTACTTTACTTTCTAAACTCTAGTAAGTGACATTCAAAGAGTTGGAGTGTCAAAAATGTGCGACCAGTTGGCATGGGTGCAATAAGAGCCCGTGGTCATGCTTTGGGCAGCATTCCTGTGTGCCTTGTGTCATCGGGCAGTCATTCAGCACTGGTTAGTCTGGGTTTATGGATAGTTAATACCCCTCTCTGATGTCATGACACCATCAACACAAGCTCTGGTCACATTGGTCTACAATGGTTCCAGTCTAAAAACAGACCAACCCTACCCTCTTGCAAGTATTGGGTCAAAATCCTAGCAACTGCAATGCATTTTTTTTTTTTAATCTTAATCTGAGGATCTATTGCTTAATGTGCCTCTCCAAACCAGTAAGATAATACACTTTTTTCACACTGTGGGAAGTTGTTTCTTGAATATTTTGCTAGTGGGGAGAAACTTTAAAAGTTGATTCACACTGCATTCACTGGTGACAGAAGCTGATGCAATGATGATTTGTCCAACCAGAAGTGTACATTGGAAGAGCCGGTGGTCAAATGTGACTGAATGCCAGATTTGTCGAGAGGCTATAATGTTGTCTTTATTACTCGGGTACCCAAAAGCCAGCTTTGGTGGATGCAAGGCTGATGGCAAGGTTTTTGGACACACTCACACACAAAGTATTTGATAAAGGGATCTGGCTAACTTACAGTATATACAAGCAGTGTCTAGCTGTATAGACAAGTGTCCGCCTTGTTAAATTCCTCTCTTGTTATTCTTCATTGTGTTGATATGGGTCTCTCTGCACATGTGATAGAATCTGGCTTGTTGAATCAAAATAAGCCATGGTTAGTTGGTGTTATTGGTAGATGTCCAATACGATTAAAACCAGAACAATGCTGGCATTTAACTTGAGCTATATTGCTGCCTTAGCTCATTGCGATCCTGCATGTGCCCTGAACAGGTCTGACATTTTGTCATACTTTTTTGCTACAGCATTATTCTCGTACTTGGGTGATTCGGACTTAGAATTTAGAATCATATTTCGAAAAGCCCTTTTAATATTTTTCATTGAACCTGAATACCAGGCCCAATTACACATGTATACAATATACACAAAAATCTAATTTAGCAGTTATATTATCATGATTGAAACAGATTTAGTGGTAGGTGATATTTTGTGTTGAATTTTGCAGCGCATTGTGCACCTATCAGACCTAGAGGCCACAGCCCTCCTCAATAAAAACATTTGGTTGAATAGCCCTACTCTATAGGATTACATCTTTAGTGTAATATTTCAAGTGGAGAAGGCTGCAGGCCTGCTCTAGTCAGGGCTACATTGTTCAATACCTACACAGTGAACATGACACCGGAGATGGAGTAGTCATCCTAGGTACCACTTTTACTCATTGTTGTGTTTCCAGCTTGTTCATTCATCTCTGCCATTGCATAAGCCTGGTTCTCTCAAGCCATCCAGTGAAATCCTCATCCAATTAGGCACTCTCCACATTTCCAAAAGGCTATTCAATGTCCCCCTGCATGACATCAGGCCCTCTCATATAGCCCCACTTTCCGCTGATGCTCTCAGATAATGAAAGCTGCCAATTAATGACCAATCAACATGTGCGACAAGCACATCCAGTGACTACCATCTAATCTTCTGAATAGAAGTGAGCACAGAGATGCTCTGTTCAGCTCTGTCTCCAAGGTCTGCGAGTCGTGGTGCTCCAGAGGCAACAACTGAGGGCACACTACCACACTCACTATAATATATAAAAAAGAAACTCTTCCTCACCCACCACGGGCGGTCTCTATTCCTCCCCCTTCAGGCTCGGGTCCAATACCAGAGGCTTGGGAGCTTGAGGGTTCTTTGCAGTATCTTTGCTCTTCCTAGCACTGCACTTTTCTGGACCGGGATGTCTGTTTTTCCAGGGATCTGCTCAAGCCATTCCTCCAGTTTGGGGGTCACTGCCCCAAGTGCTCCGATCACTACGGGCATCACCGGTACCTTCACGCTCCAGGCCTTCTCCAGCTCCTCTTTGAGGCCTTGGTCTTTTCTCTAGTTTCTCGTGTTCCTTTTTTATATTTTTATTATATATATATATATATATATATATATATATATATATATATATATATATATATATATATATATATATATATATATATATATATATATATATATATATATATATATATATATATATATATATATATATACACACACAAACACAACACCCTCTTGAGTATGATCAATTTTGAGTTTAATTGAGCCCAAATTTGTCCAACCCGTGTTTACACATTGATTTGTACATCTGTCAAAAGTGGTTGCTAGTTATAGCCAAGCAACAAAGCTTTCAATCAGTGGGAAACACAGCAACACAATACCAAATGGGGCCTCCATTTGCTGTCCATATTGTAATTTACTGTAGGTTGACACACCATGAGACATTTGATAACTCAAAATGTCTGGATAAATGTTGTCACTGAAGGTATCTGACCAATTTAAACATATATTTCAATAATTGCATTGCCATTACAACAGTGCATTGCCTCTCTGCAAGGCTCCAGACACAGAGTTGGAGCAGTGCCATTTCTTGAATTAAGATCCCTGCAGTATAAGGGAGAGTGGGGCAGCAGGGGGTTGTTGATTAGTAGCAACATGGGTTAACAGTGGGAATCGAGAGGTGGGTTGAGTTTAGTGAGTGTGGGTTTTGTGTGGAGGGTCGATAATCAAATCATATTTGGGAGCAAGAACATTAGTTATGTTTTACAGTGTTGGCCCTTTCTTTTGTCCGTGCAGTCTGCAATACAATGGCAAACCTCTCTTCTTAGCTTAACTTTTCTTATTTATAAGATTATGTTTGCGCTTGTAATTGTACTTTTTGAACTATAGACGATAGAAGATTAGTTACTGTCTTCTCAGTGTAAAAGGATCATGCCAATGCTCCCTTGCCCATGAGCCTACGCTTTGGCGTTTCCACTTCAGGGTCACTAAATTCACCCACCTGTGCAGTATCTGGTGGTTTTCTTAGTAGCATTAAGAAGTTTTCACATTGATATTGCATATTTCATGTCCGATGTTCTTTTGGCCACTTTTTGCCTGGAAACTCAATTTACGACTGGTGGCCACTGGAATAGACCACAAAAGCAATGCATATTGAGGGACAATTCTCCATTACAATATTGTTGTTGTTATTATTATTATTATTATTATTATTATTATACATTTTTAAAAAATCCGTTTTCACTGTGACTCTTCGCTCAAATCGTGCATCAAGCATGATTGTAGGGTAATTTTGCTTTGGTGGAAGGTACACTGAGGACTCCAACATGTGTCTCTTTATTTGGACTGGAATGCCAAATATAACCTCTTCTGTCAGATTATCCTTTTTAAAATCTATGATAATTTACCAATAAATAATTCACCCAAACAATACTTGGAGTTGTATAATAGTAATTTGTCCAAGTTAGTTTTCTATAGCACCTTTTGCACAGCACCATGTATTCTATAGAAATGTGTTGGTGCATTCCTAAGATGACTGAGTCTGTGTGAAAGGCCCAGTCCCAGTGTTAAGCGGTGTCCAGTGGATCAGCCACGGTCTTGAGGAGCCACGTGAACACATTGAACACACATGAAAGTCCACACAGGAGGATAGGTCACGGCTGCTGCATGTGCTCTCACTGACTGCTCTTGTGGATGAGCATAAGACGAAAAGGTGAAATTATAAGCCAAATGTAAATGTATTTAAACATCTAAACTCACAAGCATTGCAACAATATTGCTGTCCATCAAAAAATATACTTTTGGTTATGGGTTATGATTTTTTTTTTCTTCCTCAGATTGTATTGGTCTGACATAAACAAAAAATCCACAATATTTAGTAAGTATATGAAATGGAAGAAAAATCAAAGCCACAGGCCTTTTGCGGACCATACTTCATACAATCCCTCTGTACGGATGGTGCTTAGTCTGTGTGGTCTTTCTATTCTTGGAACTTTGTGGTGTATTTGAGCTTTGTCACAAAGAAAAAGACAGCACATTAGAATCTCTTGAGCGCTTTGTGATTGTGGCAGAACCGTGCCCCACTCCTCAAGAGGATTATGGGCAAATTTTGCAGCTTTTTTTTCCCTTTACACAGACCGTAACATTTATAACAAAAAGCTTTATAACTGTTGTTATAAGGCCAATAAGAAAAAATTTTGTCTTTCGGTAACCCGACCGAGCTGGATTTCAAAATAATGAAAACCTGACCTTAAACATTTTATTGCATATTTACTAGTCGTACGTTTTGAGAATGTCAAATTGTCAGAGCGAATCCAAAAGCTGCGGGGGAAAAAAAATCATCTGTGGGGATCGTAAGATATGAAAATTGCCGCACTTTACCTACGGGCGCATAGGTGATCTACGTTTGCAGATGCTCTTGTTGGGCAGCGTGCAGACTGCAGCCATGCCATGATAATATAACAGATCCATGGGCTATTTGATCGCACCGGGTTAGGGTTAGCCATGAAGCTATATGGCCGTGCCGCGGCTCTGTAGCCTCGGCCTTTTTTTTTTGGCTTAACTGTATAACTGCCCCACTTCTTCCAAGGAGGAGTTCATAAAATATGAATTGCAAATATGTTAAATTTTCATAGATTTGTCATTTTTCCCAATGGATTAGCATGGGATGCTTCTGTCATCTACGACGTGAGAAATATTGGATGGGCCGGCAAAACGGGATGGCAAAATATTTTTTTTTGATTGAGACCGTCAATTTTTTGTTCTCCATATTAGATTTAATTTCACTCTGTAGGGGGCGCTATCACACCACATTATGTGTATGTCTTTGTATAGATCCAAACCCAAGACTCAGGTTCTAAAGAAACTTTAAACATAAATACCCTGCAATTACCTCACATCATGGCCACCAACTATATCATGTAATTACATGTAACTATATGTAACTACATTACACAGTATATCAGAATCAAATTTTATTTATTTTTTTATTTTTATAAAATGTTTTTATTTATTTTTAGTTTATTGCCATTGCCAACAAAATAGAATTCATAAACTTAGGAAATTGCTTTGGTGATTCGGTGCAACATAAAACAATGAACAATGATAAACAACCTATATAAGTAAAAAAAAAAATATTATTATTTTTTGTTTTAATCTGCTACAGGATAAAAATAAAAATAGACTTACTATCTACATAAAATGCACAGTTACATTTGCAGATGTAGTGCAGAAAGTGAACAGTGCAGCAAGTGATTGATTGACAGGTTTTTAAGAAGTGTTCATGAGTCCAACGGCAGAGGGAGAGGGAAAAGGAAGGGGAAAGAGGGAGAGATACATAGAACTGTATTGCCAACATGTAAGATTGAAATTGGCACAGCCACATGTTAGTGCTACAAGTGTGGCGCCCTCCCCACGGCTAAGGCAAAAAATAATATTAGACCTATCTAAAGTGGCAGGGCATATTTTTGAAATGCAATCACTGGGTCATGAACTGCTGCATAAAAGCATCTCATTGAGAGCCAGAGCTGCTTTGCCCAAAATAAATCTTCCCTCTAACTTAAGATCTGGAGAGGTGCCTGCAGGATATTTATAGGCCAGAGGCTACAAGTGTTTTCGCAGAGGCAGTGGTGTGGTAGCGGCGGCTACAGGTTGATGGGCTACTCACTTCAAGAAGTTCAAATAGGTGACAGAGTGATACTGAATTTGTGGTTATTGCACTCAGATTTGGTTAAGAGGTCAAGCTTCAAGGTTCATTTGTTTATGTTCCTTGTGGGAAAACGGCTAAAAGATTTTACTTGGACTTGTGCCTAATTTACTGTATCACAACTAAGTTCATATTGCAATCTGTTTAATACCATGTGTGCACCTAGTGGCATTCTCTATGCACCAAACCTCTCAAAATCTCTTAACAAATTTAAAGGTGTAATGGACGATTTTTCGGCGATTTGCGGAAGTGCGCTTAGGCTTACTCTCTTGCATGGGCCAATTCAAGTATGTTTATTTAATCGTTGAGTTCTTTTTCTATTGAATGCTGTCTGACATCCTTTTATTCCTTCCCACTGAACTACCTTTGTAGTCTTTAGCTTTTCTAATCTTCTTTTATTTTTCCTCTGCAGATTGCCCTTTCATCATCTTGTGAAAAGTTGTTAAATTACTGAACAGAAGAACTGAGGTTTACAAACATGGCTCTTGCTGGTTGTCCTGATTACTTCCTACATCATCCAAATTATCAGGTAAGATTTCATTAAAAGCCCTGCACTATACCTGACTTTTATTTTTAGTCCCTTTTCCCTCAATGACCCCACCGCCGCATTATGTGGCTCCAGAATATATGGGACCATGACGCGAGTGCATTTTCTTTCTTTCTTTCATAACATATGAAATTATTATATGTTAAACATAAACATACTTTTTTCACAGTTCTGAATCTGGGCTTTTTGAAAATGTCTTTTCCTTTTTAGATGATGGTGATTTTTTTTATGCCTTGAATGTTTGAAGCAAATTAGAAAATTTCACCCATACATTACTTTGCGAATACTTAGGACAGCAATATGATGATTGTTTAGTACTTTGAATGTTTATTCGTGTCACTGGCACGGGTGCTCGTTCTCTCTGAAGCCTGCTCAATCAGCCCTCTTTTTCGGCTGACGCAGGACACTTGCTAACTCACTTTGGAGGTGGGTTGGCACTAGATCATATACGGAATCGGGACGAAAGTGACTGAATCCAATATGCCGGTGACCAAAACGGAAGTTACTGACTCCAACATGGCGGCGATATAGCTCAGGCAATAATTTTCTCTCTTGGGTCCAAATCCGAAGTATAACTAACCGTAACCCAGTGTCTGAAGCGTATCGAGGGCCGCCATGTAATTATTGTCTTTTAGGATAGTGATTTGGGCCGCCATATTGGATTTTGTAACTTCCGTATATGATCTAGTATTGACCTTTTTGGAGGAGGAACCCACTCAGGCAGAGGCAATGCAAGGCACCCAAGCTTTGGGAAACGCACTCCTCGTGTATCCATGTATCCGCTTGATGGTCGAGTAGAAGGCACATATGCCTGACGTGTACAGGCCCAAAAAGTCCTGTGTCCATCCATGATTTCTATTTAAATCTATGTTAATTGTTCACCACTCAGGCTTTTTAAAATGGCCGTGGCTGGAGAGCCGCGGCGCAGTCAAATGGCCCAGCAGTTTCAGGACCCGCGGCACGGCCATATAGCCTCATGGCTAACCCTAACCCTAACCCTGACCCTAACCCTAACCCTGACCCTAACCTTAACCCTACCCTTAACCCGGCGCAGTCTAAAACGGTGGTCAAATAGAGCAGCAGTTTCAGGAGCCGCGGCACAAAATAACATGGCAGTTTCGGCCGCGCGCCGTGGCTCTGTATACACTCCCTTTTAAAATATATGCTTTTAGAGCTTTAGTTTTCTAATCTTAAACGAGAGCTAATCTTAGCAATTATTTATAGGATAAATCTTCCAGCTAGCTGGATCTGACAAGTCGAGTTGACGATCTGCTCCTGACAGTTTGCTCCAGCAGCATTGAAGGGTGGGTCGAATACAGGGAGAAAGAATAACACATGAGGGATTAATCTTACTTTACTTTTGTACATATTGCTATTATTATAATAATTATTACTTGGAAATGATATATTTATAGTAATAATTATTATAATAATAGCAATTGTAGTAATAATGTTTTGCACTTGAGACTCTACTGCCCCACTGTGGCACCTGGTATTCCCAGCGGTCTCTCTTCCAAGTATTACCCAGGCCCAACCCTGCTTTGTTTGCGAGATCAAATCAGCCATCGACAAGGCGGTGAGGCCCCGGCTGCTGCTTTTCTCGAAGAGGCCCCAACAATAACAGCTCCTTGTAAACTTGGAGAAATATCCATTCTACTAAAACTGTACACCCAAATATATTCACATGGAATTAGTTCATAAAACAAAGTTGCAAACGTAACCACATGCACATACACATACACATGCAGAATCACAAATGGCTTTTGAATTGACTGTAGCATTGACAATGCACCACATTTCAGTTTTGGTTCCCTTTTGTGCAGCGTAGTGTTACTTTTAATTTACCGGTATACCATGAGCCTATTGCTGAATATTAATCTCTAACAAAAACGGTCTCTAAAACTTACTTTACGTCATTGCATGCTTCCAAGTGACTTCCCCGCTGTCGGACGAAGTCACATTCAGGGCCAGTATATGGTCTGAAGGAGTGCGCACATCTCTGTTTAGTAGAGCCGACACACGAGCATCGCGGTGCTGGGGATTCATTCGGTGTCACAAGATCAAATGGGGTGGTGTGTTTTTTGTTTTTCCTTTTTTATTTCTAAAGCAGCTTAGTCTCGTTAAATTCTTTAGGAGTGGGGTCTAGACAGCTGGAACTTGGAAGACAATACATGGGACAAACAATATAATGATTGAATGTGGATGGGTTTGATGGTATAGAAAAAGGGGGCAGGGGGGATGCTAGTGGCTGTAATCCGAAGCCAAATGCACAGATCCTATCAAGTTCCCTAACATCAAAGTGAGTTTTGTTGTTTCACATTTATTTTTGTACCTTTTTTTTTTTCAGATAAATATTGATTTTAGTTAGTTTACTTTCCTTTACTGTTTTCTTCAATTGAGACTTTTCTTCTTTATTTTTGTAAAATTATATAACCTTTAACTATCTTCTTGTTTTTTCACAATCCTACATAAAATAGAAAAAAGCATGTTGGCATAGAAGTATTTGTTTCAGAATATTATTATTAATTAATTACTGCATGATTTGCTTGTTCATAAAAAGGTTATTAGATTCAGAATATTGCAACGTTAACCACAATTTAATGGTTTGACTGAAATGATAAAATGTGCAGTATTTGAATTGAATTAGACACAATACATTCTACAGTCCTATTCAAATTGAACATCTTCCTTATTTGCTGTTTAATGTAGTGTTCAAAATCATGTTTTAAATGCAGTTTGGATCTGCATGTGAGCTGGTGCTGAATGTGACCATTGAGGCAGAACTAATGTTTCTTGCTGCATCAGAGGAGGTCCGGTTCAGACAGCTAATAGTATTGTTTTTTTTTTTTCGTTTTCCTCCTTCTTTTTTTTACCATTGTGGCCTGTCCTAGTACGTTCTGTTCCCTCTCTGCTGTCAGTCGTCACACGGGACGCCAGCCTGTTTTTATATGCACACTTTGGTCCATACACGCACCATTTCTTTTACTACAATACTGCTAAAATGAAGTCATTTTATGTGTTCAGTGTTCAGTCTTTCGGGGTATTTCTTACACCGCCTGCGCTAATATGAGTAGCACATGATGCAGAGGTCATCCCGGGACACAGGGGTGACATGTGGGGCAGCTGGTCGACACTAATTTGATAGACACTTGGCACTCCTCACACACTGGCCTCTGAAATGCACTCAACGCTGCTTTTACAGACACTCCATATTTTGGATTTACTAGATATAATGAACATTGCATATTTTTATTGGCTATAACAATGTTCTCTAAACGGCTTTAATATCATTACAAATCAATATACTTCTTTCTTTCTTTCATTTGTAAAAATAAAATGCGATTTTCTGTCTTTTCAGCAGGACAATATAGACCACTCTTCAAATCACCGACAGCCTGACCTCAGTGGTCCGAGTTCTCCCAACCACAATCAAGGTAATCCTCTATGTTACTCTACATTGTCACTTAGCTCTTGCTGCTGCAGTGGTTTTGTACTTGGGCAAGGAAAATTGACCCAACAAACAAACAAATGTCTCCGCATTATGATCTACCACAAATGTAAATGTAAACTGTATGAACATATTGTAATAAAAACATGTAGTGTTGTGTACACCATGCCTTTTTGATGCCAATATGTCTGTGCCTGTTTGGGCCAGGGCTACAGCTGTGAGGGCAGTCCGCTCCTTTGTATACCATATGATCAATAGTGAAGGCGGCTACCACAGAGTTGATGTATATTTGGGTCTCATCCGCTGTAAACATTTGAAGAGTTCAAAGGCTGATCTGCATAGACACAGGGTCCCATTATAATTACGCCCTCTACCTAATTGTGGCATACAGTGCTCATCCATGGCAATCGGAGCATGAGATTTAAGCACAATATTGGCCCAGCATGGAAGGTGACGGTGGGGAGTCTGAATTAGAACACTTGTCCTGCCGTGGGAAATAAATGGAGCAGAAATGACATGGTCATTTTCCACGATGAGCCCCAATGGAGGGAGCAGACCGACAAAGATTACTTCAACTCGAGAACAGTTTTGGTTATAGTGTCTGGGTGGAGGGTAGAGGAGGCTAAAAGCAATATGTACTCTGTAGATTATTATAAATTACTTGTACACTAGCTTATTTTACCTAATATTATTCTCTTCTGTAAATGTAACTGTAAATACATGTCATAGTGATAATCTAGAATCTACTGTTTAACATGTTATTGGTCATGTTTGATGTTCTGTACTGTATGTCCCACTGAGGCTATGCCACAGTCTGGTATTGTCCCAGCTGTCTGACCACTGCTGCTCATTTGTATTAGTCACATAGCTGCGCTCATTGTCTATAGGCAGCACACTGGAGCTGTCAGGACACACAAAGCCCCGGGCCTGTATGCCCCATATGTTAGACCAGGACAAGCACAACATGAGTGTCCCGGGATGACACTAGTGCCACATGTGTGCCATGCATGTTCACCATACTAGTGACTGCTCTTGTGTTTACGTTAAACTTTTGAAGCAAATTAAAAAGTAAAAAGTACGTTTTTCCTAAGTGCCATATAAACTAACCACTTTGATTTTCAATTAATTAGACGGTTTGCGTTTCACACTCATTTTCTAAAATTGGCAGCAAAATCTTGGCCCTCCTGATCCTGTAACATGGATGTGATTGTTCCTGTGGAGGAGGGCAGTCTCAGCTGGGCATCCAGCTGCCAGGCAACAAATCCCTTCAATAGTACCAATGCAGTTCCGTTTATTTAGTCTATTTAGTTTATTTCACAGGGACCATGTACAGGAGCATTAATCAAAGAAAACATTGAAGAGATGCTTTGTACCAGACTATAGCTCTCAGTCAGGGGGGATTTCAATCCCCAGTATCTGAGACGTACAATACATACAATGTACAAAGAGCGTAATGCATATATACTGTACAGTTTTTTTTTTGTTTTTTTTAAATGTTCTGTTTCCATGCAAAACTTTTTTATAGTCTTTGCATGATTTTAAATGTGTTTTCAGTTTGTTCAACTCTGATATTGGTTTAAAAGAAAATGCTGATTGGCCTAGAGCAGATTTTTAGAGACTGTATCATTGGACAAACGTTAAGAAAATACATTAATTATCCTTGCTTTAATATTTAATATTTATATAATAATATACATTTTGTTTTCCTACCCAGAAAGTGTGAACTTTGGGAAAACTCAGCCCTCTACATGCTGTCTTCATGTCATTATTAAACATTTTATCTTTTCAAACTTTTAAAACAAAAGGGCTATGTGCATTACTATATGATGATTTGGGCAAGGACTGATTGGTTGCTTCACTTTTGTCTCTGAAGAAACGGTTCTAAAGTCGTACAAGTGGCCATAAAATGTATAATAAAAATGTTTTTACCTTTTTTATTTCACAGTTTGTTAATGTAGTAGTACTCCAGTTTTAAGCTATAAAACAAGAGTTACTAATGTAACTGTGGTTCTACAAATCCCAGATGACCGTCAGATGGCAATGC
Organism: Eucyclogobius newberryi; assembly: GCF_026437365.1. Taxonomy (NCBI): domain Eukaryota; kingdom Metazoa; phylum Chordata; class Actinopteri; order Gobiiformes; family Gobiidae; genus Eucyclogobius; species Eucyclogobius newberryi. The sequence continues at coordinate 23,277,096 of NW_027315945.1, read as the reverse complement.
TGAAAGCACAGCCTTCAGAAGGGATAGAATACGCTCTTAAGCTGACCTTATGTGAACTCTACCTCTCCTTTCCTGTGTGTGAGTGACCTGGTGTGATGCTCTTTCTCTATCACCATGTGTTTTCTCCTCCCATCATTTGTCACCCCCTCCCCCCTCGCTCCATCAGGGGGCTTGCCCCATATGGGTGTCACCAGAGGTATTGTGCACTCTCCAGTGTGGGACCTCACTTTACAGTCTGGACATGGCTGTCCATGTTCACACTGATAAATTTTATTTGAAAAGGCCTGGTATTTAATGGCTGTTTATGTTAACAAGATCCCCTTCTTTGCTTTAACCATTGGGATAGCATTCCGGAATAAATCATTCTCTATAGACTAGACTTTGGCATGGTGTTTTTTGCTAGAGGTTTTTGTTCTACTGAATTGCTAAAACATAACTTAAAACTAAATTCATAAATTGTACAAAACAGAACAATGATTTCTCAGAATGCTCAGTTGAATTTCTGGTCATGTCAAACATGTTACACAAATGCAACTTAAACTGACCTCTCCCAATATACAAATACAGAAAATAACCAAGCAGTTTTTGCATTCAGAATCACTACTGAACTATATTAAATTATATGACATTTTCCCTCTGCAGTTGTCAGGTCAGTGAGGTCTAAAGGAACTCTGAGACTGCAGCCTGTGGTGTGATATACATCTTTCACCAGGTTCTCTATAAGTAGTCACTGGAGATTATCTGTTGCTATTAATACACAAAAGATTAACCACCTGTGAACTACAGGTCCTCATGATTCAGACATATTTTGTGTCAAAGAAACAAGACTGTTTCAGTTGCAGTTTGCATAGTCACATTTACAAATTGTCTCTACTTCTATCAGTAATTTTTTTTAATCTTTACGCTCCGCAGATTTTGATGATTGCCGTCTGTCTCCCTCTAGTGGACATCTTGTGTAGTGTTAGCAAGTTTAATACGGTTTAAATCAGGCATGTCCAAACTGTCGCCCTCAGACCAATTTTTGTTGGTACTCCGACTTTCTGCTTATTTGATCCATGCAACAAAAAGTTGTACTTTTTAGTGTTAAATTAGAACATTAATATTAGGTTGGTATAACATCAAAATGCTTGAATTTTTCCAAGTCTTTTTAAAAGTGGGGCTGCTCATCGAAACAACGTCAAATGCAAATTACATGCACTTTTGTAAAAAATCAGGGATTCACCTACTGACTACAACGAACGGAAAATGAAAAAGACAGGGGGAAAACCCTGTAACAACTCAGGAATGTACAGTTTCAGCTTCTGTTTAGTTTCACATTGTGAAATCAAAATATAAAACATGCCTAAAACAAGCTTTCACTTTGAATTCATCTTTGGTTTTTGGTTGTCTTGTTGTTTTGTTCTTTGTAGGGTTGATGACCAGTTCACAACCTTCTGCACAAGTTTCAAATGTCCCTTTCTCACTGCTGTATTCCAGAAGATGATGTGGATCTGGAAGCCCTTGTGAATGACATGAACTCATCGTTGGAGAACCTGTACTCCTCATGCAGCGGGCAGCAGGCTGAGACCACGCCCCTGCTCCACAATGGCCAGCCTCCTTCCTCGCACCAACACCTTCATCATCATCATCCCCACCACCATCATCAGCCGCGCTACGCTCTGCACCCGTCACATATGTCACCCACCTCCTCCTCGTCCTCGTCTGCTGATTCTCCTCAGACTGCGATCCTGCGCTCCCAGCCCATGCACATCCTCGCTGTCAGGTACAAGCTCTTACAGTAATAATGATGATGCATAATAATCATAATAATAATGGCAACATTTATTTGTATAGTACTTTTCTAAATTATCATTACAAAGTGCTTTCCAGTAAGTGGTTCATTTTTTCAAAGAGAAATGAAAAAAGGAAATGCTGGATTATAATGGATTATTGTAAAGCATTCAAGTATTTACCTTTCATATTAAGTATCTACCTTTTTTTTTTTTTAACAATCACAAGACATTGCCAAAAATGCTAATTTCATCAACATGGGGTTTGTTAAGAAGAATAGAAATGTATATTTCAGGTACAGTAATACAGAGTCTTTCTTTGCATAATACTTACAGAAGTATTTGTATTTATAATTGCTAATCTGTTTGTCCTCTGCAAATAAATCTTATGTAAAATACTTAATTTCCCATACACAATCCTTTGCACTGTGAATTAAATCTTCTTAGTTTCTAACTTTTTCCATGAGCCTTTTAATTTTCCATGAAACAGCTAGTACCCACGCCCTGCTAATAATTGAGCACAACCTCCCTCTCTCTATCCGTACCCTCACAATGACCCATCTCATGTTGTCATAACTGCAGAAAGTAAAAAGCAGATTATTTTTTTAACTTTTGAACCTAGTGTGAATGTCTGTTTCAATATAGAGCCCTAAGCCGTTTGCACCCAAGGGCTTATTTTTGTATTCAATTTAGTAGCGTGCGATTCACTATATTCACCCGTTATCACGTCTTTCTAAGCAGTTTTTGACACGCACAGATAAGAGACGAGCAGGTAATGGCATATTCTGTCTTATGCGCTCTCACGTCTCCCTGAAACACGTGTTGTGAAGTTCTTATTATTCAGTGCTGACCCCTCAATAACCCCAGCTCTCCGGCTCATATGGGACAACATCAAAAGAGCTGTTCCCTTTTGAACTTGCTGCACAGAAACGGAGATAGACAGAGAGAGAAGGGGAGTGGGCTACACGAGCTAGACTTTCACCCGAAAAATATGATGGGATGTTGAAAAGTTGATGCTCAGCTGTCAGATGGTTGTGCCTTTTGGGTCGTGAGTTCTCCTGCACTGTATGGGCCTAATTTAAAACTGCTTTAAAGTGATGATATGATTCAATATTGATGCCTGATGATAAATATTGCATAAAATTAGCGCTCAAACTGCAGGGGTCTGTGATTTTCGCTTGCCAGGAGACGCTTCATTATCGAGATCAGACAGAAACAGACATGAGGCCCGAATACTGTACAGAGATGCATCGTTAGGCCCAACTCCACAGGCGGATCTCAAACTTCTCTGGCATTGATTTCACTTTGCTGCGTATGGAGGTTATGACCTGGAGCCCGTGGGGTATATATTTCATATTTTGACTTATCTTTGACTGTTTGTGGGTTGTGTGTAGGAGGTTGCAGGAGGAGGAGCAGCAGTTGCGGACGTCGTCTCTTCCGGCCATACCTAACCCTTTCCCAGAACTCTGCAGTCCGGCCGGTTCGCCTGTGCTTAGTCCCGGGTCCCTTCCACCTGGAGAACCCGGAGAACCGTCCACTGGAAGACATGTAAGCAAACAAAGACTATATTTTGATAAAGCTCATCTGCGACATATACAGTTTGATATACTAGTTTATATACGAGTTTTTTTTATAATATTACTCAAAAGAAACAAAAGTATTATCTCCAAAAAGAAGACAGGCAGACATAAACACTGTTGACTGAAAATAAGTAATAATCATTTCGAAAAATTATTCAAAAACATGCCGTGTAGAGCTATAGTCCTTGCTCGATTAATTGGTTGATGGAGGCTTAGTTGACCAGTTTTTATTAGTCAACTAATTACTTTATTAGGTTTATAGGGGTTTATATAGACCACAGCAGACCAGAGAATACATTGAGTGAGTTTATTGGAGTTTTTGGAATGGCTGGACAGTTTATTCTTATGAAGATGCTGCTTTTATAGTATACATAATAATGATGATGATAAGTTTTTGCACATTTTCAGAGGTTTTGCCAGTGCCACACCACACTTTCCTTATAATCAGTTAATTGATGCACACGGCATGTCTTTTGTCAACCAAACATTTTTATGGACTTATAATGACAAGGCAGTGATAGAAATACTCTAGCAAACCAAACTAGTTGGTCTTTTTTTACCTCCAACTATCTAGACCACTGCTGATTTAGTCACATATTAAGAACTCTGGAACAGGCTGTATGTACTGGTACTGTACATCCTTAGTTTGTTGTTTTGAAGAGTCTTAGTACTAGTGGACAGCTTGAGCGTACAGGAATTTTCCATGTCCTTTATCTGGCCTGTGGTTTGACCATCCGAGGCGCTTTGATTGCTTCCATGTGATACGAGAGTAGATGTGTGTGTATTTGACAATCTTTGAACAGAAGAATTCACCCTTTTAAACAATCTTTGTGTTGACACGTTGTGGTACCTGCCTTTCTCTGCCGCTGTCCATGAGCGTTTGCGATTAGACAGTGATTTAAAGCTCCAGTGTGTCTCTTCCTGGAAGCCAGAGTGCGTCCATTGTCGCTGTTAATGATATTCATATGGAGGGCCAGGCCGATGCTGGTTACTGTTGCATACCAGTTTACAGTAATATGAGGGCGGCTAATTCTCATAAAGAGCAAAGCCTGGCTGTGATCTCGGTCCGTTCGGGTGCTTATGGTAAAACATCACAGGCTTTAGTTTAAGTTCACTGCCAAAATTTGAGCTGTTTGCCATTCTGACTCATGAGCTGTTTGATGAATTGATAATCCCGAGTCATTCTGTTTGTGCTGGAACTACAAGAACAAAGTGGTTTGGATTACCGACTTTCACATAAATACATTTCAAAATGTTTAAAGTTCAAATATCTTCTAAGGCCATGTTTTTGGTCTGTGGAGATGTCGGTATTACTTGCAAATTATAAAACTCAACATATCATGGTGAATTTTCATTGAGGCTAAAAGATGAATGTCTCACTGTGTGGTTATGCGTTTAGGATCGTGTTACGAGCCCTGCGTAACATTGGCTGCCTACGAGTGAGGTGGGTGTGTTTGGTAAATATTCACAAACCATTTTATTTGACTGAGTGACCTGACTGGAATGGGCGGGATGTCGGTTGTTGGTTGGATTCCCACACGGGTTGTTAGCAGAGCAGTGCAAAGACAGACTTGGGGTTTTTAGCGGGTAGGATGATTGGAAAGATTAGAGGCACAAGTTTAGTGTTTCAGACAACTTGTACTACATTGCCAGTAATAAACTTGAAATATTTTGTTTAGACGGCAAATTGATAGAGAATGATCAAAAATGTGGTGACAATTTATTAGATTGGACACGCCCAACCATCAAATGTTGTTTGAAAAGGCTGAAATAAATGTATCAAAGTCACGGTCTAAGTGATTTCTGTATTGGACCTTGCCGCCATGGTATAAATAATTTGTGTAACAGTGTAAATGGGCTATTTCAAAAATGTTTGGGTACTGGTGCTTGAATGGTACTTTTAATGTATTATTGTATAAACTGACAAAAACATTTAATGTTCATATAGTCCATTCATCTTTTGTTTCTTGAAACTGTATTTTTGAGCAACATTGGTACCTAGATTATTTTTTCTGTCAATCCAGCTAGTTTTACCATACATCCTCCTATATATCTTTACTGACTTATATACGGGCGCATATATATTATGTGTAGAAGTAACAAACACATGTAAACCAGCATTATTTTCCCTAGTCTTGTTTGTTCAAACCACCAAATGCTGAAGTAATTTGAAGAAAATCATGGAAACTATAATTCTCTGTGTACGTATGTGTTTACAATGAGCGCACGCAACCAGTGTCAGAGCTGCACATGGCTCTGTTTGTTGACTTGGATGCGTGTGCGTGTGTTTGCAGGCTCTGTAAACTATTTACACAATTGGCAATATCTGTCCATTGTTGATGATGGCAATGGAAAGTATGTCTCATTGCGGTTGGTTCTTCAGTGGAAATTTGATTCAGCACCTTCATCTGGCGAGTTGTGTGTGTGTGGGGGGGAGAACATGTGTGGAGCAGGTCGAGAGAAGAGACGATTTTGACACCCAGTGAATAGGCAGATTATTGCTCCCAGACTTCGACCTCTGACCTCTGTCACCTAAACCACATGTGCTGTGTTCGAGTGCTTTTCGCTCTTCTGTCTTATCTCCTTGTCCGTCTTTGCGAACATCTAGCTCGGTCAACCACATTTTTTCTTGTTGTTTGGTTTACAGAATTTTCCAGGCTCGAGGCACTTTCTGACAGGCTTTCATTCTTTTGGTGCCCGTGTTTTTGCTTAGCTCATTTCTTGGATAGAGCTCCCCAAGGCTGGAGGAAGTGGCACGTCCCTGTCAGGAATCCGGAATGATTGGGCTCATACACTTATGGTTCCCAATTATCTCACTTTCCTCACTTTTCTGTCTTTCCATATTTATCCTTCCACTTGGCCCGGCTGTTCTCCTCAGCTGCATGTGCTTAACGGGGGAAAATGTGAAGGGACTGCAGACACGCAAGCATCTGATATTTATAGAAGTGAGAGAAGTGCAGTGTTAGGGATGATATAACAGATGATGACCTGACTGATTCTTTCTGCCAAAAAACCCCAGAACAAACCATTTATTGTTCAATTTGTTTACATTTTTTACTTGACAACCCATTAAGGTCACAGGCCAAGACTATGTGCTTTCGTGATTAAGATTTGCACCGAGGAGACACCGAAGAAGGTTTGCTTGGGCAGTTGCCTACGGGCTTCTTTGGAATGGCTGAAATAAGAAAGAGGAACTTGAAACTGTGTTGCTGGTTTTTGCAATAGTGAAAATTTTAAGTAAAAATCAGACTTTTACCTGATTCATCAACAATGCTCAGTTCTCTAAACCAGTGGTTCTCAACCCTTTTTAGTCTTGACCCCAAAAATAACAAATGTTGGCGTTCACAACCCCGAATCATAAAAAAGTCAGCTCTCCCAAAGGGATAAAGTAGTCTCAAGTAAGTGTAAAGTTTGATTTTATTTTGAGGATATAGGACATAGATAAATTGCTTTGGTAGTTCATTTGCCCATGCATTTGAATGGGGTCAAGCACTGTTTTGACTATTGTCTAAACATTTTCAAATTTTCCCTCCTATCATTGGGGGGCCCCCCTGAAATCTTTTGTGACCCCCATGTTAAAACCCAAAGCTCCAAATCACAGTACAAAATCATATCTCACAATAGAATGTTCAAAATTTTATCATCAGTCTAAAACTTCACTTTAATCTCACTCCAGAACAAAATGAATGATGTCTGCTCTTGGTTCAATGCTGAAATTTCCTTTTATGTAATATTAAGTAAGAATGTAAGTATTTGATTGGTTAATGGAAACTTTCACGCTTCCTAAACTCTCAGCAAAGTACAAAGTTTAGATTTTGATCTGAAGTTGCTTTTATGTTCAAATAAGATTTGGTTCTGTGCTCCCTTGAACACAGTGTTCTTAGAGCCGCCTCAGTCATGCCAGTGTGGGAACGCAGATTTGATCAGTGAGTGAGCAGATTTTGTTGGATTTACTGTACTTGGACTAGATGTCCTGTATCTGGCCGTGCACTATGGCATGACAGGATCCACTCACCTCTGCTAGTTTTTATTAACTGTGCATTGTTCTCCTTATCATACCATGTGTTGGACTTTGCAAGTGTTTATCTTTCGGTCACGTGTTGCACTGCTCTTAAATGACTTAGATGGACAATATTGACTGTAATATATTATATATATTAAAATATATTTAATATTGAATGTAAAGCCGAGGCGAGCACTTCACGCACATGAAGAAGATAAAAATGGCACGCTGTACAACTTGTGGTTTTTCTTAGTACCATACAGATAACAGAGGGTATCTAGAAATTCACTATGCAAGATGCCTTATGATGAATATATGAGCTGCTCCGACCCAATCAGCACAATTCGTCCTTGGTCTAATGGCTCAAAATGAGAATAACTTGTTGCCTACCTGAGGATATTTCACCCATTATGTGATATGATAAAGAGATCAACAGTTGTATTTAGTTTTTGGTCATCGTATCATTATGCCTAATCTCACCAAAAGGTTTAACAATGCTGATGGTTTGCTGAAGAATCGATCCATCCTTCCTCTGACTCTCTTAGCGCTGAAGCATGGCAATCCCTGGCTGCCGACTTCATGAGCGTCGAAAATACTCCAGGTCAAAGGGGAGATTTTTCCACTGTAAACTAAACAGCGGAGAGGAATGCACTCAATGCCCAAACGCTTGAGAACATCTGTGGGAGTGTGCACAAGTGTACACTGATGCATGATGTCTTTACAAGCACAGAAATCAATGTGCGTGTTGTGCTGGAGAATCTGCAGGCCAGAAGTGATGCAAAGCTGAAAAGCACACTGTCGCTCTTGTTAAATCAAACCTAGTGCATGCATGGTTTCAGCTATACTGTCCATTACTTTAAGTCTCAAAGTCACACACTGTTATTGCAGGAGCTCTGTAGTTTACAGCACACGCAGACTCATTGTGTTCTTGTATTCAACATGGAGCGTCCAAAACCTACCTAATACACTTGTGCTACTATACAGTGTTATATTTTCTTATTATGAACTGAAAATATAATAAAAACCTACAGAATATCTGCAACATTAAGCAGGAGTTTGACTGCAGCATTGAGCATGGCGTGAATCTACAACCTGGAGAGGTGCCATGCAGGTTGTGGTTGCGTCTGGAACATCTCATGTGTCAAGGACGTATTTATCCCACTGCTAAATGAAAACATGCCTCGACCTGCTTCTTAGACCAACAACTGCCACAGACACAAGCAAGCACACGTCACCATCACGGGCATTATGCATAACTGGTTTATAAATAAAACACTTGGCATGCACTGCATACAAATAATGTCCAATAAGTAAGAACAGTTATTTAAGGATGTGTCTGATGGCCATTTCTCATTACAATATGTGCCCATCAAGATTCATGTGACCCACTTGTTGGATAGTGGATTGTGTAATGATTGGGTTACATGCTAAGTAAATTTTCACTGTTGCTGATAAAATAGGCCCATGTCACTTTCCGCTGATCTTTCTGCAATGAACACCTTCTGTCTACGCTACAGCTCCTTATGACAGTCCTGTGATGGTACAAAAATGTGTACACACATCAAAAGTACTATCCGCGCATTTGCACATGGTCAATCCTGATGTAGTACCAAGGAAAGGTTCCCAACAGACAAACAAAAAGATAATTTAAACGGTCCTATAGTGTTTATAAACCCTGTGCAGAGTTCATTGTTCTACAAAGACTCCTGTCCTGAGGTTTGCTTACTGTAAGCAGACACATGTCCTTTTAACACATCTCCTATATGGCAATCAAATCATTTAACGATTAAAATTGTTTTGCTCTTAATATCATACCATACTATTGAAGTGTGTTTTGAGAGATTCTTGCATGTTTGAGTCATCTTTGTGTTGTCCTGCATTTGAAGTGTTAGTCCTTTGTGTGCGTCCTTGGTTTTGTGTTTTGATACATTTAAGTGTACCACAATCTGAAAATGGCTCTAAATTAATTTAACTGATTCTATTTTGTGGGGTAATTTAGACATTACCAATACTTGACTGCAAATTAATTGAAGAAAGAAGAATTAAAAAGGGCAATATGGAACCTTTAATGGCAAGAGGTTATTTTATGTTCATGTACTTACTTTTAGAGCAACGAGGTGGGTAAGTCTCTTAAATGAGACTAATCACCGAGGTATTGACAGGAAACCACAAGCTTTAAATATATGTACCGGTAAAATAATTACTCTGGTGTTTATCTACAGAACTAAATACTGAAATTAGAAAACCGAGTTCCGTGGTTGTATTCATGGACCACCCAGGCGCTGGAGCGTGATGCACCTTTTTAATAGCCCATCCTTCATCCTCGTCCCAGTGGGCAGCCGGTGTAAGATTAGAAGCCCCGACTTTCACCCACCTAAAAGGCAAAGATCCCTTCCTCCTCCAGTCTGTTTTAACCTAAGCAATGTGCATTTATGGTTTGTATTCAGCTTTTTATTGAGCTGCCTGAACTTGTCCCACAAAAATTACAATATCTTTCAGCCTGCAGCCATTAAATCAGACCAAAGCTGTACGGGCTATCGACTGCATCTCGTTGCTTTCTCCCTCATTCGCTCCCTCTGTCTTCGTCTTTTTTCACCACGGTCCTGCCCCCATTCTCTTCATTTAGGGGAAAGTAGGACAGCTCTGGTTTCTGAAGCCACTGCTGGGAAAATGTAAAGAGAAGAGGTCTTGAATACAGTGGGTGATGGTACACATACAGTGTACATGTCCAACTTGCTGTTTGTATAATTTACTGTAAGTGCCAGTTAAAATATCACGGTAACAGTATATTATACTGCTGGTTTGTCAGTGGAGAAATGTGAAAAGAATAAGGCAAACACAGTGAGCTTTAGTAGAAACTCCCTGTTTTGTACGGCAATGTACCACATCGTCATAACTACTGTGACTCAAGTGCGTCAGAAGCAACCTTTCTGAAATGTAAATCTTGTTTTTGTCTCCTTGCAAGCTACAATTCATATAACTGGTACATAATATAATTAAGTTAAACAATTTAACAGAATTCATTGAAAACATTCTTCAGAATTATTTATTCCTGCAAAGCCTGCAAACAAACCAAAAGTTTAGTCATGAAACGGCTTCATTTGTCTACTATACTCCATACATTAAAGATACAATTTGAAATGTAACATACAGTCCAGCAAAAATACATTGACCTTGTTTGATCCGATGTCATACAGCTCACTTTTAGGTCACCATCTGCAAAATATTGTCACTCTTATCATGCTCAGTTAAGCCAGCCACTGTTGCTTGCTCCCTCCTGCTGTTACTAGACATTGTTTCCAAATCAGGCCTGAAAAGATATTTGCTGGCCAGGGTCTTTTGGCAAAAAGCCTTCTTTACAATTAAACATCCGCTGCACACTGTTGGTGAAATATTTGGCTCCATGTGGAGGGTTCCTCAGCAGGGCATCACAGTAAACTATGCTCAGTACCGTTGTAGTGTACTGTTTTCCTGTACAAGTAACATTTCAATACCTGAAATTCTGTTTTGGGCCCAACAGTTTTCTTAAGTCAATTAGGATAACAAACAAGAAGGCATTTATAGAGGGTGAAGATTGCCAAACTAAACATTGTTCTACTAATTAAATGTAACCTAACGCTGCCTCAGAATGTCCCAGCTTCAGATTCATGAGGCTGATTGGGTGTAAAAGTCCCTTGTTTATAGACAGAGCTGCCTCTGTGGGTTATCGAACACCTCAATACACACCATATACACTGTACAGTCTAATGCATGGCTGCACAGCAGCCTGATGGCAGCCTTGCCACTGTACCCAAATTATTCTCTATACATCTATGTGACGCCTTTTACCATAAGCCATCTTCCCCTCTCCCTCTAGCCTTTCTCCCACTGCCGCCTGCTAAATCTCACTTTTATGATTTGCTGAACCCAGAAAGGCCTCTGTGTCTTGGGTCTTAATTTGACGGGGTAATTGGATGACAAGGGACAGTTCATAGTGCTTACTCATGAGTCAGCAGAGTTTTCTTGGCTTGTGCCTCCCACTGTTGCTGACTGGAGCGCGGAGTGGGGACCGCCTATTGTCTGTGCCCCATTCAGGTTTTTGTGTCTCCATCTCATCATTGGGATGTGCGTTTCCTGGGCAGCCTGGACCACACACAACTCCACATTACAGTCAAAGGGCCATTATGTAGGGACTGTTAATGGGAATATTGAGGTGGAGCCTGTCTTGTGAGCCAAATCAGCTCATCAATGGCTGCTGCTTCTGTTGGCCAATAATGTAGGGGTTTGCAGGGCAGAGGGGGCAGAAGGGGCCTTTAGTTAGTATTGCCAACAATGATGACTTGCTGAAACACTTTGTCAGCATAATTACCACCAGTTGATTAGTAGGGAAAAATCTAAAGTGAAAGGCTTTTCGAAGTTTTTAGGGTGCTCCACAATATTGAAATATTTAGCACAGTTCCTATTTGTAAGACATTTAGCATGGGGTCTACGAACTCCAAAAATGAAATCACATTAGAATGGTACGTTCTTACAAAGGGCTACTGTGTAAAATGTATGTCCTGTATTGCAGCAGCAGCTTTTTTGTTCAGTCTTTGTTTTAATTTGAGCGACAATTATTTATAGGTCTGACCCCACCCCCACCCACCCAGAGACCTTTTAATGTTGTATATCACTGAATATATTAACCCTAATAATTTATTTTGGATAAATGTTTTCTCACTTGTAAATCTTGTTTGGCCAGTGGAACAGAGGCACATAAGGCTATTTCCCCAATGTCTGGCGAGGCAGTAATGGCATGGGAATTCTTGGTATAATTTGCATATGAATACAAATGACAGCCTTATTTGAGCCTCAGGGCAAAACTGACAAAAACTTCAACACTTGTAACAATTGTAGTCAATGGTGAAAATTGCATAAAAGCGTGATCCAGGGCAGTAACTTCCATCTGATGTAACGGGGAGTAATATGTTTGTAATACCAGTGACTATTTTGGGAACAGCTGCCACTGCTTGGCGTGTGCACACATGCTTAAGGACACACTTGTGTTTGCACAATACATGCTATGCTGCTAACTTCTCAACAGAAGGTTTCTGTAGAGGCTTACTTATCCTGGACCATTTCCATAGTTTCAGCATTTGTGTGTTTACCGTATATTTGTTTTATTAGTATTTGTGTACAGCATTGTCTATTGCAGACGAGGATGAACGGGAGTCCCTCAATATTTGCATCTTATTAATCTTGTCTCTGTCCTGGGAAAGCAAAGTGAACTATTCACTAAGTTAATATGAATACAGAATATGTCACATTTAAACTTAACTGCATCACAGCCTCCAAATTCAAAGCAGTCGGTTACTTATCCTCCGTGTACTTTACATCAGGCAGCATTTAATTTAATTTCTGATTTCTATCAACGATCTCAAAATTTACCCACTTAGGTAGAATGTGCTTTTTTCCTGTAGAGATAGTTGCTAATGCACATTTTCTGTTTTTTTTTCTTCTGTTAAATAGAGGCTTGTTCCTAAAATGCTTTACATTTGATATTGGAGAAAAATGTGACTTCTACAAAAATATCAGATAGAAACTGGATATATATGATAGAGGGATATTAAATCAAATTCTCCAATACATGACTGAACAAGGAAGTAAAATGTAAGCAATTTGTTTTAATCAAACCACATCCTACTCCAGCAGTCCACAGACTTGACAACAACCATGCCACTGGCCCGGGAACACCACTGTAAAGTTGATGTCTGTAATAGATTCAGTTTGCAAAACATTTGAAATCCAAGTCATAATATTAAAGTGATATCTTCGAAGCCATCTCGCCACCCCCACTTTGACTCTTTCCTATGCTTGTCTCTGGGCTTTCCCCTCGCTCTGACTAAGTGTGACATCACAGAGGGTGTTACGGAGTGTGTGTGTTTGGTGTGTGTGTGTTCGGTGTTTGTGTGTGTTCAGGGTGTGTGTGTGTGTATGTGCGTGCGTGCGTGCAGTGCAAAGGGGAGGAGGTCAGGTGGGGGAAGCAGTGACAGCTGTGCAGCCTATGATATGTAGTTAACAGTAGGAAGCATTCATACTACACATTCTGCTGTAGTGTGTCACCAGACTTCCCCTTGCTCCCCCACTGTCTCCCTCCTTCCCTTATCTCTGTCTCTCTCTCTCCCTCTCTCCCTCCCTCCCCACGACCCCATCCCTCTCACATTTTCTCTTTCTCTCACTCACACACTTCCAATGAGTCACACACCTCTTTTTTTTCCCCTTTCATTCTCTCCTGCCTTCACAGCTTACCACTTTATGGGTGTTACCACTTGCACTGCTATTTCCTCTTTCCTTCTGTGGAACTGGGTATAATTCCTGGATTATACATTGACTATTCACCTGTTCACACACGTCTGAAGTTGGAGCTATCATGGAATGACTTCAACGAGAGCATTTGTGTTATAATATCTATTGTATACATCTATAAAGCGTGTTAAGTGTAGACCGGCTACTCATTCAAACGTATAGATGAAAAAGTCAAATAATTGTGAATGAAATGGCGCTTTCACTCTGTAAAAGTTCAACTTCTGTTTCTACAAAAGTTTCTACATCGCACATTGATTTGCCTCTTTTTTTCCTCTGCCCCCAAGTCACACAGCCCCTCTCATACAAACCCCAGTTCTAAGCAAAAGAGAAACCGAAGTTGAGGGCTTTCGAGAGTGCAGAAAAAGTTGGCCGTGTCTGTGCATGACTGTGCGTCTGTGTGTCTACCGGCGGGTGTGTGTGGGAATGATTACATCAGCCTGCCTCTGCCTCCTGATTGGTCGCCCGGCGTGTGGTTTGATTCAGTGTGCCTTGAAGCCTGTAGCTGAGGCTGTAACCCTTTGTGAGAGAGGGGGAGAGAGGAGGGAAGAAGAAAAGAGAAAAAGAGAGGGGGAGAGGGAAAGATAGTTGTCAGACTAGAACTGGTGCTGGGAGCATTCTACTGTACCTGCTGCCAGCGCACTGTCCTGAGAGAACCATAGGTCATATCGGCTTTTCTTTATATACAGACTTAGACTTTTGACTTTCTGGGCTTTTTAAGACGGATATAACCCACAACTACCGGATAAAGATCTGCGTTTTCATTTTTTGTCCCAGGGAGTAAAGGTGTTTTTGGAGGGTTTTTACTCTGCTCTAAAGGAAGTGTGTCTGAGTAGGGGGAGCAAGGCGCACTCCAAAAAATGCCTTCGTGTTCCCCGGACTGCTGCCTAATGCGAGCCGTGGAGGTAAGACTCTCTCATTCAATGGAAAGCTGCTTCCTACCATATTTTCTTGTAAAATCCTTGTAATTCGCATAACCAAGAGGACATAGACTGAACTGTTGGTGTGTGGATAGTGTTCAGTTGGATATGACATGACTTTTTGATTTTGGTACATTTGGTTTTAGCATTTATCACAGAGGGAGCGGAACAAAATAGTCTTTGTCGTTATGTATTCTGTGGGAAGTTTGCATGTATACTGTATGTGTAGGCTTAGCTTGCTGGATGTTTCGGCAGATTGAGTAGGCTGCACTAGTTCTCTTTCTGTAGCTCATTCATTTCGCACACAAAATGGAAATGATCTATGCTTTCATGATACAAACACTTTTTTATTTTGTATGATTAATACTGGCCTCACAATGTCAACATGGACTTGATGCCTTTACAGAACAGAGCGAGACAACCCATCTCATTATCTTCTCTTGTCCGTTTATTAATTTGATTTTAAACTACGGCTCAACTGTTTGCAGTAGATGTGCCGCCTCGGACCCCAAGTAGACTGAACTCTAAACTGAACGTCACCAAAAATATCGTCTTGAAATTATCTTGCCCTCTCGTTTCTGACGTATAATTGAGCAGAAAGAGTTGCTTAACCACGGTCTTTTCCTCGCACGCAAGCTCTGGATATCTGTATTTAGCAAAGGCACCGTTTATATGCACCTGTATATTTGCTTCTACATTACACCAACAAGTTGCTTTAAGAAATGTATGTCTGTGATTTTTAATGCCACAATTGCTACATAGTCTTAAGTGTGTGTTTTTTCTATTGTATGCTGTAATTACAGGTCACTCTATGGCACAGTGTATTGGCCAATGTACAATAAATACTATTCTGGCGTTTGAAGTAAATTGCTGGCTTCACCCACACATTAGGCTGCATCAGTGAAAGAACATTGTCAAGGATAATTGATCGGAGGATGAATTATAAACGCTTGAAGTTAATTTTTGCTGTGTTCCCGGTTAGATTGTGAAGATCTTCAGTGAGGACGGCATGAGGAAAGTGGTGGAGATCCCAGCTGACATGACGGCCCGGGACCTGTGCCAGCTCCTGGTCTATAAAAGCCATTGTGTGGATGACAACAGTTGGGCACTTGTTGAACACCACCCTCTGCTCGGGCTAGGTACAAAGCAGCACACACTGACACTTTTAGACTCATGTAAACACAGGTTCTTTCTCATGTATATGCTTCCATGCACCATGACAGAACTGCAGACCCATGTTCTCACGCCGGCCACCAGGCAAAATGAATGCTCATGTATGCAGTATGCAAGCAGGGATATGATGCATGTGATGCATGAATTAACTACTGCAGTAAGAACCTACAAAAGACGTGGTGCAGAAGATGCAGCTATTTGAGCCCATGAAAACCACTGAATATTGTTTGGCTTGTATTTGACACCTGATCTTGTGGTAGATTTATATATATTTTATGAGTCAAGCTTTGAGGGAAAGAACGCCTTGGTAGTCTGAGAGTGTATTTTCCCTGAGGAGAAGGCAATTATAAAACGCTTACAAAGGACAAGTCTGTATTCAAGTGTGTCAAACAGAAAGGATATAATAAAAAAAAATAAAAAAAAACTTTTCTAAAACCTATAGAAAATTAATGCATTTATCATGTTTGTTCGATTTTCTCATGCCTGGTTCACTTTTTTCATTTATTACAGTAATACTCAGATTACCTAAGGATGAATAATAGCCTCTTAAACCCATCCTAATTTATGTCCATCTATCATCATCGTGCAGCTATGCGTTTCATATCCGTTGTGCCAAAGATTGTCTGCCAAGTACAGTTAGGGCTGGTATGTTGTGAATGACATCATTTTTGGCCCGGAGCTACTGTCTATTGTATTACAGCCTCTGTTCCATTTCGGCACACCTGTACAGCACCCATAATCTTTTCAGCTCCAAACTAACCATTTATTAGATTTTATCTTTAGTACTTCCAGCAAATAAGATGAGATAAAGCTTAATGTCCAAATAAATGCCCTCCATCTTTGGCTCTATAGTCAGAAAGGATTACGTACTATGTGGTAATGCAGTTGTATTTTTTTCAAAGCAAATACAAGAATAAATACAAATTGACCTACTCTACAAATGCAATAAAAAAATAAAAAGTATTAATATTTTTCTTTCATTAATGTTTTTCTTATTGTTTTTTAAGAATTTTTCAGCATTCAGTTTTTTTTTTTAAATAATCTACAATCTAATAATTTACACTATGTTGCCTTCCTGTCACACAATTTATCCAAGTTAAGGACTTGCAAAACTAGTACATACGCTTGAAACTCTGTTTTTGGACATTTTCCAATTAAATTATGATGATAATATCAACACAAATATGATAAATATTCTACATTGCTACCTGCTGTATTTACAATATATACATAAATTCACAATAAACATCTTCGGAACTAAATTTAGTCTACACCTGTCCTATTTTGGTCCATAGTTGCCTGCTCTTTTTAAATGATGGAGTGGGATTGGAGTGGCCTTTTCTAGGATAATTAACCCTGACCTGTGCTTATTAGTCTGAAACAGATTCACAACATTGGCACTCTGAGGTAATGATGAGCGGTGAATCACAGTCACGACACACAGTGAGTCACCAAACAGGCACCTAAAGTCTAAAAGGAATGGAAAAATCGAGACACTATGCAAAATTATATTTTTTATTACATGGCTATAAAATCTAAATATTGTTACTGGTGATACAATGTAAAGAAAAAACAAACCACAGCAAATAAATAAATAAATAAAATAGTTGAATCAAGATGACAAATGACATCCACCTGAACACTGACGGCAAAGCCTCAGTCTATTCTAAAACCTGCATAGAAAACAGAAGAGACACACAACGCAAACTTTTAACATACTCCTAATTATGTAATCCAGTGTGTCAAATTTAGTTCATATATAATTTTCTAAATTTTTCGATTGTCAGGCTTTGTGTCCGTCCAGTCTGTGATTGTCAGTTGCGTTTGTGTCATCCATTTATTTAGAAATGGCCCCCGTCCTTGCTGCCGAAAGTATGTTAGCAGCAGCTTTGAAGCCCGGATACAAAGTTCTGAAATCCAGTGTTCCAATTCCAATTATGGAATTTCTAAAGAAAATCTTCTCTGCAGTATATTTTTAAGCGGTTATAAAGTTAAGAAATGAGTCATGGCCAATTTGATTTGAAATTCAGAGGAAATTTGACACATTCTGCAAGGACAGGACTTCGGTGAATCACTCTCGCTTTAATTGTCACTGACAGAGGAACCTTGGTCTTACCAGTGTCCAAGCCCTTCCTTCAGTGGATCAGAATGATTTTTGAAATAATGTCTGTATACGATTATCGCTTGAAGATGTGGTATAGACAAGGTTGCCAGAGAGTGTCTGAGTCATAGTTCCAAAAATGTGACAAAGGAAGTTACTCATAATAAATATTTAAAAGGGCTATAGTTATATGTTAAAACAAAATCTGTTTGTCTCTGTTTTTTTCAGAGCGGTGCCTTGAGGATCATGAGTTGGTGGTTCATGTCCAGGCTACGATGAACAGTGACAGCAGATTTGTCTTCAGGAAGAACTATGCCAAATATGAATTCTTCAGAAACCCTTTGGTAAATACTCTTTTTAAAGACGTTTGTTAACACGTCATGTCATTGCTCAAAAATGTTACGTACAAAATAATTCATTCATTCAGTACATTTTGTTATTGACAAGTTATAAGTGATAAGTATACATTGAAATTATTTACGTTCCAGGCAGTCAAGCTGGATATTCATAAGCAAAATAGTAGTGTAGTATTTTATTAAAGCAACCAAAGCCCTTGAGGAAAAGTTTTAATATGTAATTTATATTTGTTTTAAAACTGCTATTTCCCGTTGTTTTTAAAATGTCTGAAAAGATTGTGCACATTAACCTGATGACAACAAACAGGTGAAGTTTCATGTAAAATGGTACTGAAATAAACATATTAGAATCTAAATTGACACCACTTTTTGCCCTTTTGTGACGTCTTATGATGATAAAATCGTAATACAAACCAAACATAATATATACATACAAATATATATATATATATATATATATATATACAAATATATATATATATATATATATATATATATATATATATATATATATATATATATATATATATATATATATATATATATATATATATATATATATATATATATATATATATATATATATATATATATATATATATATATATATATATATTTTACTCATTGCTTAATGTGAAGTGTCAGACTATTCTAAAATAGTGGTGCATATTAATATTTCCTTCAAAAAGTCACGCCACTCTCAAGAGAAAACTGAGCCGTGTGCTACATTTTCAAGTAGTCTCCAAATGTCATCTTCTCAAACACGTCTTGTTGTTTTAACAGGCATTTTTCCCGGAGCACATGATCGCATGGTGCCAGGAGACAAACCGCACGATTCCTCCGTCTCAGCTCCTACAGGTATGCACACATCTCTCCTCTTTAACGCATCTTCAGAGCTTACTTTATGCCCCCGTCAGCAGCAGCTCGCAGTACAATCATGCTGACATGCCTCACCTCTGACCCTTAGACACTGTGTCTACAGACACGCACAGTAATAACTAGTGTTGATCCACTGTTGACTCCACTGTCTCGGCACATGCACCACCAGTTGGTATGTGCTAAGAATGGATTTAGGCATTTGCAAGTAGAACATTCAGTACTTTACTGCCCAAAACCAGGCATGTCAGACAAAAATGCATTGTGAGATTTTGGCGTTAATAGATGGGACATGTGTGAGTAGTCTATGTGATGCAGCTGTTAGACACGCAGAAGCTCTATGTGCAGTAGTCAACTGAACCTGAACAACAACGACCATTGTATTAATCATTGTCTAAAAGGACAAAACAGAATTACAATGTTCATAATTAAATACATTTTCTTTGGAGATTTTTTTTTTTTTTTTTGTTCATTTGTAGTAGACCATCTGTCCAAAATGCTCTGCCAGGACACACCAAGTATCAAAACTAGAAAATAATCTTTTGATACCAGTTTTTTGTTCCATTTTTCCTTGTACCAGTAGTACCCAAAGCTTTTCAGTCAGTATCTTTAAGAAATGCCTAATTCATAACAGTTCACTATAATAAAAGAACATTGTGACAGCACAACTTGTCACCTCATCCTGATACCAGATATAGATGTCTATGCAAAATAACAAGGTGCAATGCCTCTAAAAGACAGAACCACTTGTCTTCTTTGCATGGCGTGTGAATGTGGGCTCCATGCTGGAGTTGAAGTGCTCACGCTTGAGTTCTATTCTAGCCAAACTTTCCAAAACAGTGAGAAACATGTGCTTTTAATATTCTGGAGTTTCTGGAACAGTTTATCTTCAGGCCAAAAGACCCCAGATCCCAAATCAGCTCTAATATTTTAACCTGCCACTTCGCGGTGTAATATTTTGTGAAATGAATACCACAAACTTTGAATTGTCCAGACACCCGCAAGATAATTTGGGCTTGAGTGACAGCCAGTGGGAAAGCACTGCGTGTTCGTTCTGTGACGGACACAGATTTCTTTGGTTGGGCTGTTACATAACAAAGACTTGATACTTACGCATTTGTCTTCTCTGTGGAATGTGGAATAGCTACGTCAAGGTGTTAATTACAGGTACTGCTTCAAGTGTAATTATGATGTGTGCGTGTGGTAGCAGTACTGTGCAAGAGTAAAACGGCCTGACTGTGAACAAAGACATATACAAAAAATTGTCAATAAAATAGTAGTCAAAGCACTGGCTCTAAATCACAATGGTTGAGATACAGTAAATGCTCTTTCTTTGAGCATATATGACGCTGGTGAAGAATATAGTGAAACAAATCTTTAGTGAGACGAGTTAGTACTATAAACTATAGATTATAAAATTATAGATTTGTATCTGTTGATTCTGACACAAACGTGTTTAATTTTGTCCCACTGTTTGTAAAAAGCACAATGTCTGGTCTCTATGGTTACGATCTGAAGCAGGGGCATATTTGTTCTAGTTAACATTTGTGTTTCACTTTTTATTTTTCAGAACTTTTTAGCAACCAGTAGCTGTCCTGAGGTGCAGGGGTATTTATACGTAAAGGAAATTGGAAGAAAGTCATGGAAGAAAGTCTACATGTTTTTACGTCGTTCTGGTCTTTACTGTTCAACAAAAGGAACCTCAAAGGTATATTTAGTTCTTGCTTTCTTATAAAATAACTTAAATGAGTTGAAGTACAGCTAATTAGCACTAATTAGCACTGAATGACCCAAGCACCGCTGGGCGGTCATTCGTGCGCGTAATGTTTGTTTTTCTAATAGCGTGCAGCCTTTCTTTACTTAAGTTTCCACTGTCACTTTATTTGTCAACTAATGTTCTCACATAATTATTTTCTTGACATTTAGCAACTTCTATCTTTTGTCTCCAGGAGCCGAGGCATCTCCAGTTACTCGCAGATCTAGACGACGGCAACATCTTCACTGTTATTTCAAGTAAAAAACAGCACAGCGTGCCCACAGACTTCGGCTTCTGCATCAAGGTAAAACACTGCAGACAGATGGGAGGCAGCAGCACTCAAATGAAATGCATGTTATGAGCCGTTATGTGACTGACAGCTTGTCTAGGTCCTGAACACAATGCCATGTTGAGTAATGTTGGTGTCTTTCATTTGAATGACAGCCCAATAAGTGCAGAGGGGAGCTTAAAGATGTGAGGATGCTGTGTGCTGAGGATGAACAGGGTAGGACCTGTTGGATGACTGCCTTCAGAATTTTTAAGGTACATTTTTATTCTGTTAATCGTTTCAATGTATAAATTACATGTGCATGGGAATGTATTGGGATATTGCAGAAAGTATGTTCTGAAAAAACATGGTTAATTAGAAAAAAAGTTTAATATTTCAACTATTATCTGCTATAATGTAATTAAAAATGTTGCTGGCACCATGCCTGAATGAATAGAGTGGGTCAGATGAGCTACAACATATGGTATAAAACATACTGTGCTATATAAGCTTACTCTCATTTCTGGCTTAACTGTACAGTGAAGTTACAAATGGACAGATCACTGCGAGGAATCTGTATAACATGTACATTTTCTTTCTATTATCTGAATGGTCAAACACTTGTTCTCTTCCCTTCACAGTACGGAATTGTATTGTACCAGAATTATAAGATTCCTCAACAAAGAAAAACTTTGCTCTCGCACTTCTCTGCACCAGTAGTAAGTTTTATAATAATCAAATTCACATTGTTCTCTTGATCATTTCTATCTCTTCTCATTTAGTTAACATGTGTTTGTCTTTGTCTCCCTCTAGAGGAGTGTTTCAGAAAACTCTCTGGTCGCTATGGATTTCTCAGGGCGGACGGGCCGGGTAATAGACAATCCATTAGAGGCACAGAGTGCAGCTATGGAAGAAGGGCAAGCCTGGAGGGTAAGAATACTGATTTATTGTTAAACAGTTCAAGAACAATTTTCTCCTAAATCAAGCTATATCAAACTTATTATCAGTGGCTGAAATTATATATATTTTTTGTCTCTTTATGGCATTTCTAGAAAAGGACTCAGCGAATGAATGTATTGGGTTCCCATAGTCCCTTACACCACTCCTCCTTAAATTCTGGTAAGATAGAACAAAGAAATAACTATGTTTAAATGAATAATATGAGCTGTGTTTGTAAGAATACATCTATTTCTCTTTAGTTATACATATAGCCCAGCTGTGGTTTCATGGGAGGATAACCAGAGAAGAATCTCACCGAATTGTCCACCAACAGGGGCAAGTAGACGGGTAAGACATCTACAACCTCCTGTCAGTATTCATAAAAGTGAATAAGAGGCACCTTGATTTCATCCACAGTAAATATCAGTGATAATCTGTGTTCATATTCTTTCTCAGCTTATGTCAAAATTAAAAATGTCAATAAAACAAAATGAAAAGATGTTTCTGGACTTGTCCGATGTATTGTATGTAACACTTTTGCCAAAATAAGTGTGTAAATTCAATTGTGCTCATTTTAACAGGTTATATCTATTACGAGTCAGTCAGAGCAACCCAAAGGCGTTCGTACTCACATTGTGCCATCACCAGAAAATCAAACATTTCCAGATACTACCGGTATGCACTCATTTAGCACACTTCAGTGTACATCCGTATGACAGTAACTCTATAATCCTCTTCTGTCTTAGTGTGAAGAGGACGGCCTGCTCTTCTTCAGCCTTGATGACGGGTCAACCAAATTCACAGACCTGATCCAGCTGGTGGAGTTTTACCAGCTCAACCGTGGAGTACTGCCTTGCAAACTCAGACACCCGTGCACCGTCGTGGCCTTATGACACAAATCAGCGGGATCTACAATCACTTGACCTATTTTGCCTAAAACAAAATGGCTCTTCGTTTTGTTTAAGACTTTGAAGAAGCTGATGAATGAACTTGATTGTTTTTTTGTTCTTCTTGAAAGACACGAGGACCCCTTTTGCATGGATATTGAGGCAACATCAGTACAAATTTCAAAGCAAGATCTCCCATAAGTCTCGCTGCATCACAGTCACCAATAAGCTCAGTCTTCTTTTTTTTTTTTTTTTGCACAGCTCAATTTTAAGTTGTGCCACAAGCAGACAATCAGCAGATCAAGCTTTTGCGTGGACTACTCTGAGCAATTTTAGAAAACGTCCTCAAAAGAAATAATGTCATATTTGGATAATTGATTGTCTTGTAGTTTTTGCACTCAAAAACTGACTGGGAGTGGCCTTTTTGGAGCGTTTCTTCTCTGTGAAAACTGTGAGGTGGTGCCACACTTCCCTCTAGTGTCGCACACTTGTAAAGACAAATAAAATCCAAACAGGACGGGAGGCGCTGGAGCCATGTTTTTAAAAGGAGGGTATGTAGAATGAGATCATACTGTTTTTTTGTTTTGTTAAAGGTGCTACAATCACAACATATCCCGGGTTGCCATGTTGCATATTGAGGACAAAATACATGTGTCTCTTCTCAATTGGACGGGCCATGTCTAATGTTCATGATTGGTGCAAGTGCTGGGCTTTAGCTAGTGACCAACTGGAAATCAACTGGACTGTCTATCCCCATTTTGCGCTTCACTGTCCTGACAAACAACAACACACTTATCAGCAAAAGCTAAATTTTATCATGTTTATCTCGTATCTGAACACAAACACACAATTATGCAATTTAAAATAAAAAGTCTACATACCCTCCCTTAACGCCTGCATCTTTTGAAAGAGAGTACAAATATCTTCCTCTCTTGAGCTCCCAGGGTTTTTATGAGTTGTTATTTACATGTGGTCACTGTTTGCATACGATCATCATCTACTGTTTTCTGCAGATTTGTTTATCCATGAGCTCAGTACATATAAGCATGCAGTACTGCTAAAACAACAACAACAAATGTTTTATTGATTCAAGGCGAACACAATTGCATTAATAAACTGATGACATGAATTGGCATTTGATAATGAATAAGGAAACATAATAATCTGACTTTATATTTGAATAACACGTATGTTCATTTCTCCATGGATGGACAACCACTAGCATGTGACAGAGGGAGCTGTTTACTGGAGGATTTAGATTTCAAGACGTTTACACATTTATTTGTCCATTCAGGTTTAGGGTTAAGATTTGGTGATCTTTAACTTGACACCACTGTGCACTACATTCCTTCAAAAGTCTACTTGAAGTCCTACATTAAAATTGGCAAAATCTTCACTGTACTACCTACTGCACTACGATCTAAAATAATACCATATCATTTGGCGATCAGTTTAAACCCCATTTATTTTTCCATTGCAGTATCTAAACTAAATAAATGAATACGTTTCAGCACTGTTGTTGTTCTGCTTTGATGCACTTAAGACATACTTGAAAATGAGGCAAGAAATGCAGATACAACGTTGTGAAAGTCCGTTATAATTGATGTAAAAAGCATCTTTTTAGAGATCAGTGTCCCTCACCCGTCACCATGTGCGCAGTCCTCATTATTTGTTTAAAAATGGCAAGGACTTAATCATGTTAAAAGTATTATTTCTTCAAAGTGTATTTATTTATGTGGATGTAACTGATTACTTGAACATGTACAATTTATTTTGCTCAACGCTGTTTGATACCGTTTTCTTTTGTCATTACCATTTTGTTATACTTTGTGATAACGTAGCATCTGTCTTTTTTTATATTCCTTGACAAATTTTAATGAAGTTATCCCCAGAAATTGTACTCTGGTATCAATTGTGTTAACATCATTCCAATACATGTAGATGAATGAACTAATCACGTTCCACATGACACGATAGAAAGTAAAATGGGTCATATGCTATTAGTGGTCCATCTTCACTGTATATAAAATCAAAAGGCAAACACGAGTAATAAACATCTTTGTGCGCCACTATTCTGGTAATTTTGTGTAATGTAGGCGGTTATCAAATGGGATGATGTGCCCAAACTAAAAGTGCACTATATCTAACATTTCTCCCAATTAGTTCACAATTCTTAACAAACAGGACATAATATGATGGAAAACTAAAGCAATGTGTTCTTATGTTGTTGACATGCCTCTGCTTTACACCATGTGCCCCTTAGTGCATTGTATTTACAAGGACGACATAAACAAGAGAAGTAAGTTTTTATCTTTAGCTTCTGTCGGTTGTACCAATTATTTCAGGGAATGCAAAAAGAAAACGGTAACTCCGCTCTTCTATCATGAAGAGAAATGTCTGTTCTTTTAGTGTGTGCTTTGCTTCATTTTGTAAATGGTTAAATGGTGTATATTACGTGTAACCTTTTCAGGTATTTTTGTACAAATAAGGGATTGATATATTCTCTTTATTGTAATTAGAATAAAACCTAAATAAATTGAGAAAGTAGTGTTTCTTTTTTTTTACTACTAAATACCTTTTGTAATTATGTGGGTTAAGGAATTGGCTGTTGCAAACAAATTATCCAGAATTTCAGAATACTTTAACCAGTGGTGGAAAGAGACATAAATGTACAGTTAACTGACTAAATATTTGCCTCATTACGTGTGTTAAGTACTTGTACTACTCGGTGTGCTAGTTAGTTACATGTCCAGTACACAGTTATGCCTATGAGTTTAAATTTAAACTATTACAATGACATGGCATTATACTCAATTACAAGTACATTAAAATGTACTCAAAAAAGTAACATGACTATTTGTAATTAATTACTTTCCACCACTAATTCATCACTTCCTTCTCTGTGGGTGGTAGTGTAGGGTCCATGGACCATCTGCAGCATGTTCGTCCTTGAGAGTGGATTTCTCCTTCACTTTTGTCTCCTCGTGGCTTCTACTATTTCCCACTGTTTTTTTTTTATAGTTTTTTCTTGCCAACGAGGGTCTTAGGACATGGGATGCTATGGAGCAGTTATCAATTTGCTCAATTCCTTAATTTCTGTGAATGTTGGTTAAATTCTCTATTATTGACCAATGACCGTTTCATTGTTATGAATAACAGTTTTGGAAAGCCCCGTGAGGCACCTGCTGTTTCTGATTTTTGGCTTTACCAAAATGAATTGAATTGAATGGCAATAGCAATAGCTGTACTAACAAAAGCGACTCATTTATTTGGTTGGGACAGTGCATGTTAATGAACACATGAGATGTTAATGCTGTAAACAGCCATGGGCTCATTTTTATCTGTTGTTCCACAGTCACTCTCACTCTCACACTGTCATTCATACACCAGCATACGCGGCGTGGGCTGGAGGCAAAGTGGATGAAGTGTCTTGCCCAAGGACACAACAGTTTTCCAGTGGTCTCCCGTTCAAGCACTAACCAGGCCTGTCCTGCTGAGCTTTCGAGATCTGACGAGATGGGGCATTGACAAATTATGGCCAAGTTAAACTGTAGTTTTCAGCTTTAACACTAGATGGCCTAAACATACAAACTATCATTCTCTTACACAGTTCTAAAGGACACTGGCACAATGAATCCCTGAAAAACGCCTAGGTGTCACATTTATTTGAATACAAGTCAAGCAAAGTCATGCGTAATGGAAATGCAATAAACCTTTTTGGATTCTGATCCTGATTCTGCTTTTCAGACATATTCAGAGTCATTGTACATTCTGTTGTATGCATGTATTATTTTTGGTCAGAAAATATTTTTGCCATTTTGGTATTATTATTTATTTTCATCCACTGTGGGCTGTTCAAATGTTATACTAATAAAATATTACAATTTGAGCTCAGTAGTTGAAGTAGTAGCAGCACATTTGTTTTTAATTGGCTTGTCCTATTTCCATACACTACATAGGGTTATGTTGTGTATATTTTGGGTTGATGGGGTAAACCAGAGTGCCCAGGGTAAACCCACCAGGGCAGAGGGAGAAACATGCAAACTCTGCAGAGAAAGGCAGAAGTCACATCCACCGTGCTCTATTACTATTAACATTTAAGGGGGGGGGGATGTTTTGCCAAGGAGTTTTCCTTCTCAATAGTCATATATTACAAACAGGATTTAGGACTTTAAGAGGGTGCACGGTGGCAAAGGCGGTTAGCGCTCTTGCCTCCCAAGAAGGAGATCATGGGTTCGATTCCCAGACCAGACCAACATCACATGATCTCTTTGGGTGGAGACCGTGGGTCTACCGTGGGTTCTCTCCGGGTTCCCTGGCTTCCTCCCACCATCCAAAGACATGACGTGACTCCAAATTGGCCCTAGTGAATGAATGTGAGCGTGAACTGTCTGTAATGTCTATCCTTACACAATCCTTCAAGCAAAAGGATATACTCAGCTCCTCACTCAAACATCAACATACATTTTTATTTAACCTCTTCCTCCAGTTGAAACAAAAACATGTCTTTTAGTAATTATATTAAAGTAATTGTGCCATTTTAGCATGAGGACCATACACAGCCTCTGTCTTCTCCAGCAGCAGAACAAGGAATGATGTTCCAGGCGTGTTTTTTCTCCATTTTTATCCTGTTCACACAATTTGGTAAAACTACAGACGATTGTCAGGGATATTAGCATCATCATTTGCTCATAAAACTTCCTAAAACCTCCATAAAAGACAAATAAACCCATACCCATTTAACTATACACAAATGTATACATAAAACCTTTGACTCCTGGACACAAGAACAGAGGAATTGAACATTTAACAGTTCACACTAGAAACTACATTAACACACAAACACCTTAACATCCTCAAACACAAATATTGCACTATATATTGCACATATCCAATTGCCCTAATGATTTCATCTGTCTCCCTTTTCCCTCCAGGATAGACGGCTTCAATTGAAGTGCCCCTGTGCATCAAATCTAAACATGGGATAAAAAGGACAGATATTACGTCAATAAATATTTAAAATCAATTATGTGCAATTGTCTTTTTGAAAGTGCAAATTGATGCTTAAAGTGCCGTGTGCAATTAAAGTGTGAAATATAATTTGAAGAGAAAAGTGTCAAGTGCTATTGGAGACAAACAGACACTTTGTTACAGTCACAAAAGACACAAGTAAATATTAGAATATAGGGACAGGCATCTCTGACTAAACTCATATTTAGATAATTCATGGGATTATCTGATCACAACCCATGTCATTTTCTTTTCTTTTTGGTACAGTTTGAAAAACAAACTAAATGTCCACACAATGTGTCCATTCATGGTTGTAAATGTAACTAATGTATGTCAAACTAGAGGTAACATTATGAATCAGTCTTCCACGCATGTGAAGAGCTGAGCTGTGATTGGATGATCTGATGGGCCTGAAGGGAGGGGGCTCTTAGTGGTAAGATAAAAGGAGTAAATGTCTCCTGCCCTTCTGCATGCAAACAGAGCCTCAGATGCCCAGCTGCAAACAGGATTCAGCCAACACCATTCAGTGTTTATTCTGCACCATCAACAACTGCAACTGTGAGTACACCGCACTATAATCCTGTAATGTCATGAACTTTCAACGTTGTAAATACAAACTGTTGAGCAATGAAAGTCAAATATTGTCGTTTTTCGGTAGTGTTGAAATATATTTCTTGGAAAATATTCTGTTATAGTCAATTGGCAGTTAAGCAATCAGACCTTTTACTTTATATTGATTTGTTATCTAATATTTGAATTGTAAATTCAGCTGACAGAAAAGGAAACAAGCTCAATAAATCTTTATTTACAAGATCGTGTGTAAAAGTTGAAATATCTATTTTTAAATACTAAAAATGGTTAAATAATCTGGATTGAGATAGATAAATATAAAGTAATGACACTTATTTAGAATTGTAATACTGCTGTATAGAAAATAGACTATTTCCTTTTTTATCTTTAAATATTGTAACTGCCATAAAATCTTTATGTCCATCTCTGAAATGTGTCCAGGTAAACTGGGTTTAACAATAGCATTTGGGATTATGTCTGGTAGGACGTGTTAAAAGCACACCTCTTTTGCGGCTCACTTGTTGTGAGTCAGTATATTATCTGAGAGACTTCTATCAGTTGAATGAAGTGCATTTTTCTGTTCTTTTCTAAAGTCATATTTTCTCTATTTTGGCCAAAGAAACAACAATATTCCCCTCTTTACTGTTGGCAGGTATCACAGGGCTCAAAACTGCGACTGACCCGACCCTGACGGACGTCTGGTCACTCTAATCACACAGTTCTAACTCTCCCCAATTTTGGATAAATCACAT
>NW_027315945.1:22507815-22590315 GCF_026437365.1 Eucyclogobius newberryi | reverse complement strand
TCTGGGAGTCCCTGCTCAGACTGCTGCCCCCGCGACCCGGCCCCGGATAAAGCGGCAGAAGATGGAAGAAGATGGATATCTATAAACAAGACACAAGTCTCTCTGGGTCAAATGCCAACAAAAGGGGCATTTTGAGCAGAGATTTAAATCCCTTAATTACTTTGCAGTTAAATTATTAAATGACTGAGGTCTTAAAGACAACTGTTTGCAAGCAATGTTGTCATTGGTTACACGTTTCCAGAGGTTCATGGTTTTGCAAGAGATTGACAGTGATATAACAAAGATTCAGTTTGAACAGAACTGAAAGACTCAAAGCTCTGGAATAAAGTATGTGTACCAAAGGTTTATGTAAATAGTTAGTTAAAGTTCCCTGTGCGTACTGTTAGCACACAGCTTGCCTATGAGCTCTAGTTTCCACAGCAACGACGAAGCTACTCAGACTTAGAGGTGTCTTTTGTTTGTAAAAGTTTCCAACTTCTAGTTTCAAATTATATATCTAGTGTGTTTATTATCCTACCTGTGTACGTCAATAACCATGTATGTTTTATTTATGAGTTTTCTGTTAATGTTATCTTGTTCTTATATGTTTAGGCCATTTCCTTTGTTTAGTTTTCCTGGATTTAATTTGTACTATTTTGTTACAGAAAACCACACACACTTCCAATTACAACAAATTAAATTGACTGTATGTCTGCTGCTTAATTACTGCATCCGGCCGACACCCTTGGTTGAAGACAGAAATTAAACAAATAAGGTTGTATATTGAACAATATCACAATTTAGACATTGCTTCAAACCTGAGTATGACAATGTCCATATTACAATCATGCTGTGAGGAAAAGGGCCACACAGTTACTAAAGGATCTGTCTTTATATGTACAGCTGCAATTGTATGCATGTGTATTTACAACCCTTACTTTTACTACTGGCCTTGATGGTTGTTCACGACGACTTTACAGAATCGTAAACATTTTTACAGTGTTCGGTGCCCCCATCACCACTACTGCAGGAGAAATGTGAAGGCCAATCTTATAAGACCAAAGCAGGACACTTTCGGAGGATATAACATGCTAAGAAATGCAAGGATTTCTTCCAGTGGAATAAGATAGAGAAACGCTGACGTTTGAGTAAAATCTACAGTCTGTATTTGAAGAGCATCAGGATGATTTTCTGTAAATCGCTTACCTGCAGGCCATCATGCTCTCACAAAAGCCTGTTATGACCGTTATAAGCTCAGCTCTATTGCTGCCTTGCAATAGTCCTGTGGCCAGGGCAGAAATTCAATTTAAAAAAGAGTGAAGGGGAAAAAGTCTGGACACTGTTTACTAGAGGTTACAGAGCCATTGCAGGGCTGTAGCTGCTCAGTGTGGTCCTCACCATGACATTTGGTTAGGCATGAAGCGTGGATATGTAGCCTGCTCGCTCTGGGTGTTTGAGTTACACAGTCATGCTCCCTGTTATGTGTGGTTCAGGTCACAGGTGGAGGCACAAAATCATTGTGCCAAAATAATGTGATTGAATGTCAGTAGGCTTGCTGCTCCCCTCAAAGGAAATAAATGGACACCAAATGACAAGGTTCAGGGACACGGCAACCGAGAAAACATAAGTGTAGGAATAAATAAAGCTGGAGGTGAAATGTGATGTCAAAAATGGATAGAAAAATTGATGTTTAATGACTGTCTGGGTTTATTAGTGTGATGCCTGCTGTGATAATGTACCCGTCCGCTTCAGAGGTCATAAACAGCTGTTGTCCGGGCCCTGCTGCCAAGTTGAGGGTCGACATTAAAGCAACAGGCGAACATTCCAAGATCGCTCATTTAAAAGCTGCAAAGACAATTTTCCTATAAATGTCATGTGGAGGAGAGCTGTGTTGAAGTTAAAGTTTACAATCATCAAATATTAAAGAACAAATATTATACATTATTTGTGTTTTCATTGGCATTTAATAATGCTCATGAGTAACTTTACTTTAACATTTCATGTTTCAACACAATAACAAATGACTGTACTTTTCTGAATAAAAGCAGCGTGCACGAAACTTACAAAGAAAATAGAACTTGTACAGTACATATACGGCCGCACCTGACAACGTTGTAACATGAGATATTTACACATAAATAAACGCGGTAGTGATGCGTCTTTTGAACTGGGGGTCCGCTGCGTTATTAATCAGACTAATATCTCGGTGAATATGAGTTGGATTGTAATGAAACACATGACATTTTGAAGCTTAACAAACACATAACAGTTGTCCCTACTGTCCCCTCTGTCCTTGGTTACTCTGTGTGAGCTGATTTACCTGTATCTGTGTCTTCACATCTGATTCATCCGCTTCTGTTGTAACATGTATTTACACAGAAATATAGTCCAGGGTAGTGATGCACATGTTGTCTTTTGACTCGTGAGTCAGACCTGAACTGCAGACCGCCGTATTATATGTGGCATCGAGATTTACTTCCTCATTAGACTCATTTCTCAGTGAATATGAGTCTGATTGAAATAAAACAAGCGTATATAGAAAACATGATGTGTCCCTTGGACAGTGCTTCCTGACGTCTTCTTCTAAAGTGTGTCAAAGGCTTGCGCTTCCTGATAGATTGGCCCCGGTGGCCATTTACCAGTAAAAATAAATAAATTAGACCGTTGCACCGTTATAATGACCACATGTTTCAAAGTGAGGGGGAAAAGTACCGTATTTCATGTCACTCTGGCACCCACAGGCTTTAGTGACAGAGAAGTACAGAGTGAAACAGAGGATGAGAGAGAAGGAGGACATGCGGGAATCAAACTCACAACACTGCGGACGGCTGCTCTTGGAGCCAGGCCTCTGTGTCCTGTGCCTTAAACACTCGACCACCGGGCAGCACACTGGCTTTCTCATGCTAAGAACTGACCTTTGGTCTAGCGTGCATCCATCGTGTTAAAGCAGCCAGCAAAAATGCCCAGAACAAGTCTGGCAATGATTTATAGACTTAAAAGCAGCACAGAAGCTTTCGGAGCTTGACCTATGATATCACAGATCAGGGAAATACAGAATGGAGTATTTTCAACACTCAGAGGAAGAGGACTTACAAAACAGAAGAACTAGTCTGAATGATGCTAAATACAACTCCAGGTGTTTTTAGGAAAAAAGCACATATCATGGTTAACAGCTTGAACAAGTACATTTTACATAATATGTGTTGTTGAAGTTACCTGCTTATCTTTGTGAATGTAATTACTTTGCCTGGAAAAATCAACAGTATTGCTTGTTTCTATTTGGCATGAATACATAACAGGTGTTTTTATTGCTAAGAAATAATGTTTAATGCCACATAGTGGAACATTATGGGCAAACCAGTACTACCTCCATGGGGACAAGCAAGTGGAAGACCATCCATGACAAAAGTTACAATTGTGAACATTTGATCTGTTTGAATTTTAGAATTAGTGGAAACTTCTTTTTTTTAACACAAGTAACGTTTGAGCAAATATATTGCATCTGCTCTGCTGCGGAATGTTCTCTTATTTGTATTCGAGGGCAAACAGCCGAATAATTTACATCTGCAAAAGCAAAAACAGTGTATGATGTCAAAAGAGATAAAGTGCTGTGGGCGTAACCGCAGGCTTTTGAGAGGAAAATGGAAGTGCTCAATTTTTTACAATGTGTGGATAAATCAGCAGTAAGCATGTCTTGACCCCTGCACATTAATTTAATTGGCTTTGAGAACGAGCAATATAACATGGGACAGCTCATGATCCGCTTTAGTTTTAATGTCGCCCGGCGGATATGTCTACTCAGCAGTTCCCTCTATATGAGCAAAGACATTACACATAAAGTTGTGGTCCTACCTGCTGCCTGCTGTGGCCTAAATCAAGCTTACCATGAGTAAAAGTTCAAAAACAGAAGTCATAAGTTGAAGATCCCTTTTAAAAGCCTTCAACTGAACTCTAACTGAATTTGACACAAATCTACCAAATGCCTGTCATCAGTATCACCTGTTCCAGAGCATGAACTCAGGCCAACGCGGAGAGAAAATGGAAAAAGATCTGTCTCGGAAAGCCACTTAAAAAGATCATGTTCGAAGAAAAAAAAGACATTCTTGTGAACCTTGACATCTAGAAGCTCAACACATACAAGAATCCATCAATTTGTTGCTACTCTTGTTTGCAAAGGAGATCACAGTTCTTTGACCTTCAAGTAAATGAACCAGAAAAAGACAGAGTGAGACCACACATTTGACACATATGAAAATGGTGCACTGCTTAAGACTTTTACAATGCCAAACATAACATGAGATTTTTACCTTTGTGAACATGCTGTGCTGCTTAAGGCAAGTGCAAATGCAAGAACCACCATAGGGATTACAATAGGGCTGATTGGGGTTCCACAGTGATTTGCAAGCTTTGTATCAGTAGCATTTGTAGAATTTCTGAACAATACAAATCTTGCTTGACAATAGAAGTCATGTTTAGCGCTATAAAATTAACATAAAAAGTGTAAAACGTTAAGGATCCAAGTATAACAGCAAAGGATCTTCTTGCTCTTACTGTTGTATCATGAGCTGACTGTTCTGAACAGAGCTCGTCCTCCATCACTCTGAGAACTGTCTTGGTAAAAAGTAACTTAGTACAAAAGTAAAACTACTCTACTTAAATACAAGTTGTGTATGGATTTACCTCCCTACTTTGGTTTGGTTTGAGGGGTCATTTTTAGCACATTTGTGGAGAAATCTTGCCTAAAGTGTTTCAGTTCAAGTCCTGGCTTTGAACAAATATACATCATTTGAAAAGTCTAGAAACATTGAGAAACTAATTAACAAAACATCAAGGCAATTCTTTATGAAAGTCACCACACTTAGCTTTTTAAAAGTTATTAAAAATCTGCACTTGATATTTGTACTTTTTACAAACATTCTAAACCCATACTTTCATACTTTTACTATATAAGTAGAATTTTATATGTGAGGCTTACACTGTTTGTTTTTTACTCATAGGTAAATTAGTTTTGAGAGTTCTGATCCCACACACGTCAGCCATACCCAGTACAGACAAATAAATACTTAAAATAAAGTGTTTGGTGTTCCAGTGCAAAATTGTTTTAGTGGTGCAAATAATTTAATAATAGACTAAAAGCAAAAATAACATAAAAGATAAAAGTAAAAACCTGTTGAAACCTGTCACTTTTACTTGAATTCCACTACTGGTTACAGTAATAGCAGCATATTGCTAAAACATATGCTCATAACTGACAAGTCTATCACACCATTAGCCTGTAGTTATTTGCATTGCCCTTTATTCAACCAGATAACAACACCAACAACACTTCCAGGATGTCTGCTCATGTAAATGCGTGAAACAGTCAGCATGGGGCAGACAGACAGAGCAAGCCGAATGTTAATGTTTACTTGCTGTAAGAAAAATCCTGGCACGCATCAGTCATGGTTTGGACACGCAGAGCGACCCGAGCGGGGTGTGCATGATTGAACACCAGAGGGGAGGGCTCTATCAGCATTTATCTCTGAGATGCACAGCCAGGAGATAAGACAGCCTTTAATTGTGCCTGTGTCTATTGTAGGTCACCAGCTTCCCATCAATCACCTCACCCAAGGCAACGCAGCATCAGCGCACTTAAACAAACAGAGGGGGAGCTGATCATGAATTCTAATAAATTACTCTTCCAGGCATTTCCTTCATTAGTGAGAAAATGTGGTAACCGAATAAAATGGATGAATAGAGTGTAAGGTTTTCATAAAAGTGGTAATAATATTTCTATGGCAAAAGGGCCCATAAAAGTGATATATAGACAGAGGGAAAATCTGCAGTATCATATAGGGAGAACCAAGGTTTGTCTGCAGCAAGGAGCAAAGTTTGATGTTCTTTCTTAAAGTTGACTTCTTGAACGCAGCAAGTTCAAAAATAGGCTAACCAAGAATAAGAAATCTGTTCACTGAATGCACCACTGTGGTGAAGAGGCGGGAAAGCCAACGCGACACAATCAATGCGCCTATAGTCCAATTACATTCAAACTCATGTACAAACTCATCAGGCTCAAGTACATAATGGCAGCTCACAGGTGGTACAAATGATGTGTTTATCGTCATGTTTATTGAGGCTCCAAGTGACGTTAATGTGACAGTATATGAAAGAACATACGTATTTGATTTAATGGTCAATAACAGCAAATTTATAGGATGGAAATGGTCTGGGATAACAAGCGGTAAATGCATTTTTCAGCGTTGCTTTATCCATTTCGGGAAATCCCACAATGTTTCCTGGTAAAGTACATTTTTCATTGTGTTGGGACAAATCTTGTTACAATGAAATAAAGTAGCATGACAGATGTGTCTTGTATTGGCCTTCATATGCGATCACACAAAATGACCACATTTACACCATGCTGCAACTGTAAAGTGTTATTGATCTCAAAAATGGCAAAGCTCCTGCTGCTCTACCTGCTCTGCATCAATCACTATATTTGGCCAACTGGCGGAGGGTCTCTAATGTGGCCTGACCCTCACCTCTGACCCTGGACATGGCTGCGTGTAGTAGTCACGGATCGATAATAAGAAAGCTGAAGGCTGGAGGGTTGTTTGATCTAGTGCCCGTCATAAATGCAGGTCACTGGTCTATAGCCTCAAACCAGGTGACTGCCCGTAGTTAAAGAAGAACTACGTCACATTTTTACCTTATTAAATGTCTTTGTGACGGTTAAATATGTGTTTTGAAGTGCTCTTTGCCTCCCCCGCTGTCTCTGAGTGGAAAACCAGCCTTGCAACATCGCCGCCATTGACCTGGAGGCAATTATTCTGGGAAAGCATGGCTCTTTTGTTAATATTTTATTTGGCAATGTTAAATGGATTTATTTATTCATTTTAAAAAGGTCTGCTCTCTGACAGTGTATTTTCACAAGGGAAATGCAAGGGGAGCTCTATTGCTAAAGTTACTTAGTTCTGCTTTACAGTAAAATGCACATTTTCTTGAGTGTGTCTGAGGGATTTGGTTCATTACCAGTGCCTGCAGCCTGCATTGTTCTGATGATTACTTTGTGCCAACTCCATCGTGGCATCACTGTCACTTTGATAAAACCAGAATAAACAATGTTCATAGGGAATTAGCAAATCAATAATGTCCTTAGACCCTCCTTCTCAGCAAGGAAAACATACAAAACTCTGGAAAAAAGAAGAAACCTCAGGGAGAACCACAGTGAATTCAATTTGCAGATAGACTGTGGGGCCAGATCCACTCAAGAGAAGAGAGGGTGGCTCGTCTAGCAAGACAGTTCATCCAGGCAGATGAAGTGCTGTTCATCTAGAGTAGGGAGCGTTCCTCCAGGCAGTTGAGGAACATCCAGATTTACAGGAAAACGTGAAAAAAATGTGGGTCCTGTAGTTGGCGACAACTCAAGGATTTTGGAGACAAAGGGAAGATTTGCCAACAGGTCAGGATCAAGCTTAGGCATTTTCAAAAGTGATTTATTGACTGTATTACTGCATGTTGGAATGACTGTGGAACATAAACGCTTTCAAATGAGGCATTTATTATAATAAGAATAGAGTCTATAATCAGGGGGAGAGTGTCTTTGAGGAGTCTGCTTGGAATTGGGTCACAAGTTGATGTTTTAGAGGACATAATGGCTAAATTTATCTCTGCTTTATCAACAGCAATGAACCTTTCTAGTGTTACTGATGGATTTATATGGGACACTAGTTTTACAGTTTGGGCTTGCTCAGTGCTAATAGTGGGAGTAATGGCATTTACTTCATTTCTAATTGTTGAAAAAACCATCAGAGCTGAGAGTAGCTGGGATTGAGGCTCTACTGCGCTGTGACAGTTTGTTAGCCTAGCTACAGTGCTGAAAGGAAATCTAGTGTTATTTTTGTTAACCTCTACCAAATTTGAGCAGTATCTGGTCTGGGCCTTATGCAGAGCCTGCTTTGGGACAGTAGGCAGATTTTCCATGGAGGTCTCTCTAATTTTCTGACTCTTTGTTCATGTGCATGTATTCATTGTTCCATGGGGAGCCTCATTTTGGCCTAATTACCTTCTGTTTTAACGGAGCAGATTTCAGAGACTTCATGCTCGTGTCAACAAATTGATCACTTACACTGGGACTAAAGCTGTTCTCTCTTCAGATATTGTCCTTTTCATTATCATTTTATTCTGTGGGGCTGAATAAGCTTTTGGTCTGACAATAGGGTTTTGAGAGAAGAACATTTTGTCATTTTTTTTCTCCTACCGCTTGTTCCCATTAGGCACTGGAGCCTATCCCAGTGACTTTGGGCCTTAGGCAGGGTAACACCCTGGACAGGGGCCAGCTCGTCGCAGGGTTAACAAAGAGACATAGACACACAGACAATTGTTCATTCACTAGGGGCAATTTAGAGTTTCCAATTTTTGACTAGCACATGCATGTCTGCATGCATTAGGTCACTAGTCCAGAGGTCCAGAGTGTGCTTGTGACTGTGGGTTGGTTTAGACAGGCAAGGCAAGTTTATTTGTAGAGTCCAATTCCTATACAAGGCAATTCAAAGCAATTCACACAACAGGAAAAAATGCTTTAAAATCACACGACAGAAATCACAAAACAGTTTAGGACATTAAAGAGAAGAGTGACAATATAATACTTATAGTCACATGCACAGCTAAACAAAACTGTTTTTAGCTTAGATTTGAACATTGTCAGAGTAGAACCTGTCTCACATCTTCAGGAAGACTGTTCCAGATTTTAGCTGCATAAAACTGAAATGCATATTCCCCATGTTTAGTCCTGACTCTGGCACCAGCAGGAGGCCGGTCCATGTTTAGTCCTGACTCTGGCACCAGCAGGAGGCCGGTCCATGTTTGGTCCTGACTCTAGCACCAGCAGGAGGCCGGTCCATGTTTGGTCCTGACTCTGGCACCAGTAGGAGGCCGGTCCATGTTTAGTCCTGACTCTGGCACCAGTAGGAGGCCGGTCCATGTTTAGTCCTGACTCTGGCACCAGCAGGAGGCCGGTCCATGTTTGGTCCTGACTCTGGCACCAGTAGGAGGCCGGTCCATGTTTAGTCCTGACTCTGGCACCAGTAGGAGGCCGGTCCATGTTTAGTCCTGACTCTGGCACCAGCAGGAGGCCGGTCCATGTTTAGTCCTGACTCTGGCACCAGCAGGAGGCCGGTCCATGTTTAGTCCTGACTCTGGCACCAGCAGGAGGCCGGTCCATGTTTAGTCCTGACTCTGGCACCACCAGGAGGCCGGTCCATGTTTAGTCCTGACTCTGGCACCAGCAGGAGGCCGGTCCATGTTTAGTCCTGACTCTGGCACCAGCAGGAGGCCGGTCCATGTTTAGTCCTGACTCTGGCACCAGCAGGAGGCCGGTCCATGTTTAGTCCTGACTCTGGCACCAGTAGGAGGCCGGTCCATGTTTAGTCCTGACTCTGGCACCAGCAGGAGGCCGGTCCATGTTTAGTCCTGACTCTGGCACCAGCAGGAGGCCGGTCCATGTTTAGTCCTGACTCTGGCACCAGCAGGAGGCCGGTCCATGTTTAGTCCTGACTCTGGCACCAGCAGGAGGCCGGTCCATGTTTAGTCCTGACTCTGGCACCAGCAGGAGGCCGGTCAATGTTTAGTCCTGACTCTGGCACCAGCAGGAGGCCGGTCCATGTTTAGTCCTGGCTCTAGGCACCAGTAGGAGGCAGGTCCATGTTTGGTCCTGACTCTGGCACCAGTAGGAGGCCGGTCCATGTTTAGTCCTGACTCTGGCACCAGTAGGAGGCCGGTCCATGTTTAGTCCTGACTCTGGCACCAGCAGGAGGCCGGTCCATGTTTAGTCCTGACTCTGGCACCAGCAGGAGGCCGGTCCATGTTTAGTCCTGACTCTGGCACCAGCAGGAGGCCGGTCCATGTTTAGTCCTGACTCTGGCACCAGCAGGAGGCCGGTCCATGTTTAGTCCTGACTCTGGCACCAGTAGGAGGCCGGTCCATGTTTAGTCCTGACTCTGGCACCAGCAGGAGGCCGGTCCATGTTTAGTCCTGACTCTGGCACCAGCAGGAGGCCGGTCCATGTTTAGTCCTGACTCTGGCACCAGCAGGAGGCCGGTCCATGTTTAGTCCTGACTCTGGCACCAGCAGGAGGCCGGTCCATGTTTAGTCCTGACTCTGGCACCAGCAGGAGGCCGGTCAATGTTTAGTCCTGACTCTGGCACCAGCAGGAGGCAGGTCCATGTTTAGTCCTGACTCTGGCACCAGCAGGAGGCCGGTCCATGTTTAGTCCTGACTCTGGCACCAGCAGGAGGCCGGTCAATGTTTAGTCCTGACTCTGGCACCAGCAGGAGGCCGGTCCATGTTTAGTCCTGGCTCTGGGCACCAGCAGGAGGCAGGTCCATGTTTAGTCCTGACTCTGGGCACCAGCAGGAGGCCGGTCCCTGTTTAGTCCTGACTCTGGCACCAGCAGGAGGCCGGTCCATGTTTAGTCCTGACTCTGGCACCAGCAGGAGGCCGGTCCATGTTTAGTCCTGACTCTGGCACCAGCAGGAGGCCGGTCCATGTTCAGTCCTAACTCTGGCACCAGCAGGAGGCCGGTCCATGTTTAGTCCTGACTCTGGCACCAGCAGGAGGCCGGTCCATGTTTAGTCCTGGCTCTAGGCACCAGTAGGAGGCCGGTCCATGTTTAGTCCTGACTCTGGCACCAGTAGGAGGCCGGTCCATGTTTAGTCCTGGCTCTAGGCACCAGTAGGAGGCCGGTCCATGTTTAGTCCTGACTCTGGCACCAGCAGGAGGCCGGTCCATGTTTAGTCCTGACTCTGGCACCAGCAGGAGGCCGGTCCATGTTTAGTCCTGACTCTGGCACCACCAGGAGGCCGGTCCATGTTTAGTCCTGGCTCTGGGCACCAGCAGGAGGCCGGTCCCTGTTTAATCCTGACTCTGGCACCAGCAGGAGGCCGGTCCATGTTTAGTCCTGACTCTGGCACCAGCAGGAGGCCGGTCCCTGTTTAGTCCTGACTCTGGCACCAGCAGGAGGCCGGTCCCTGTTTAGTCCTGACTCTGGCACCAGCAGGAGGCCGGTCCATGTTCAGTCCTAACTCTGGCACCAGCAGGAGGCCGGTCCATGTTTAGTCCTGACTCTGGCACCAGCAGGAGGCCGGTCCATGTTTAGTCCTGGCTCTGGCACCAGCAGGAGGCCGGTCACTGTTTAGTCCTGACTCTGGCACCAGCAGGAGGCCGGTCCCTGTTTAGTCCTGACTCTGGCACCAGCAGGAGGCCGGTCCATGTTTAGTCCTGACTCTGGCACCAGCAGGAGGCCGGTCCATGTTCAGTCCTAACTCTGGCACCAGCAGGAGGCCGGTCCATGTTTAGTCCTGACTCTGGCACCAGCAGGAGGCCGGTCTATGTTTAGTCCTAACTCTGGCACCAGCAGGAGGCTGGTCCATGTTTAGTCCTGACTCTGGGCACCAGCAGGAGGCCGGTCCATGTTTAGTCCTGACTCTGGCACCAGCAGGAGGCCGGTCCATGTTCAATCCTAACTCTGGCACCAGCAGGAGGCAGGTCCATGTTTAGTCCTGACTCTGGCACCAGCAGGAGGCCGGTCCATGTTTAGTCCTGACTCTGGCACCAGCAGGAGGCTGGTCCATGTTTAGTCCTGACTCTGGGCACCAGCAGGAGGCCGGTCCATGTTTAGTCCTGACTCTGGCACCAGCAGGAGGCCGGTCCATGTTTAGTCCCGACTCTGGCACCAGCAGGAGGCCTTCTGACTCTGGCACCAGCAGGAGGCCGATCCATGTTTAGTCCTGACTCTGGCACCAGCAGGAGGCCTTCTGACTCTGGCACCAGCAGGAGGCCGGTCCATGTATAGTCCTGACTCTGGCACCAGCAGGAGGCCGATCCATGTTTAGTCCCGACTCTGGCACCAGCAGGAGGCCGGTCCATGTTTAGTCCAGACTCTGGCACCAGCAGGAGGCCGGTCCATGTTTAGTCCTGACTCTGGCACCAGCAGGAGGCCGGTCCATGTTTAGTCCTGACTCTGGCACCAGCAGGAGGCCGGTCCATGTTTAGTCCTGACTCTGGCACCAGCAGGAGGCCGGTCCATGTTTAGTCCTGACTCTGGCACCAGCAGGAGGCCGGTTCCTGAGGTCCACAGAGCAGAGGCGGAGCCAGACATTCTAAACATTTGGAGGAGCTTAGCCCAAAAAGATGATGAGCAT
Organism: Eucyclogobius newberryi; assembly: GCF_026437365.1. NCBI lineage: Eukaryota > Metazoa > Chordata > Actinopteri > Gobiiformes > Gobiidae > Eucyclogobius > Eucyclogobius newberryi. Next base: position 22,578,157 of record NW_027315945.1, on the reverse strand, counting down.
TGCTCATTCAGGCCGATACTATGTGTTTTTAATTCCCCCAAATACTGTATTTCCTGTACGTACATTAACCCTCCAAAAAAGCAGAACAGCAAATGTGGTACGTTGTTACATTTACTTGAGTAACTTTTTCATAAAAATTGTACATCTTGGGTAAACTCTCTGACACAACACTTTAACTTGAGTAAAATTTTGTTTGAGGTAACAGTCTCTTACTTTATGATTGGTAAATTATTTGAACATTTGTGTTTCTTGCACTGCTCCTTCTGATGATTTAGTTATTATATTTTTTGTAAAAAGTAAAAGTCAGTCTTACCTTTAGCAAACATTTGCCTCAATGAGCTCCTGTTTGTCCTGTCATTTGTTCTAATTTAGCTCTGTAGATGAATAAAACGTGGTTGTCAGTGTAGCCACAGCTACACTGACAACCACGTTTGAACGATCATGTTTTCATGTTGTTGTCTATTCTAGGTATCTAGGTCCTTATTTATGCCCTACACTTTTTGCAAAACGACGGTTAAATGATGATGAAAAGGCCTTCTCGTGCTCTTCTCAGCGCTCCTTTTGCTCTAAACATCGCAGACTTTCTACACTCCCGCCCACTTTCTACATGCAGCCAATCATACACCAGTTTAACAAAACTAACCAATGAAACAATGGGTAATGAGAGCCAGCATCCAATCAGAGATAGAGAAGAGCAAACATGGCGGACAGCAAGAGCAGCCAATCAGTTTAAGACTCAAAATGATTCGGGGCTTTTGGAAAACCATCCGAGACTTGAGCCCCCTAAGCCCCCCCTGCTCTGCCGAGATGTACTTTGGTGCTAGGCCATGGAGAGATTTGCAGAGCTTCAGTTTGTTTACATTCTGAGTGAAACCAATGTTATCTAATAGACTGCTGAAGGCATTACTGAGGCAGTCATTACTCATATTAACGTGGATGTTGAAACCCCCAAAGATCACTATTTTATACCAGTCTAGCACTAAGTTTGATATAAAGTCAGAGAACTTGGTTAAAAAAGCCGACTAGTGACCAGGATGTTGGTAGATAACTATAAATAAAACTTATTTTTGGTTTCCCCAATTTGACTGACAAAATTAGGCTTTCAAATTAGCAAAATGCATTGTTATTCTAAAGCTAGCCATTATGTTTGGGAGAAGTGGGTGGAGTATCCATAAAAATTACTCAAGTAAGAATAAAGTTACCTCAATATAATATTACACAGAAAGTAGCGGTCAACGCGATCTGATCGAGTGATTATGTGGACTTAACATCTGATTTATGCATCAAGTTAATGTAATTTGAAGAACAAAACAGTTAATAACACAAGATTTTACACAATCTGGTATTTTCAAAGGATAAACACAAAAATGAGAACACCTAAATCAAGGCCACTCATACTGGAGCGCGGAGGTACCTGTAGCAACACCCAAGGACCCAGGAAGTGCGTAGGTCAGAGGATGCGCTTTTTATTGGTTAACGGCCAGAGTGATTAGCCAATAGGAAGAGCTTCAAGTGGCATAGTCTGCCCGCAGACCATTCTGCCACACACTCAAAATAAAGAAACTGCTCATTTCTCCGTCAGCACTCAATACTTGCCTATAATGGCTTCCTTTCCCTTACCACAGACATCGCCATGGCAACTGTGGGTCCTGTATGGAAAAGCTGTTGAAGATGTAAAGTAGTTCTTGTGGAAAAAATCTTCTTGCAAATCCCCCAAAACAGGAGCAGAGAGGCGGCATATCCAGTTGTAGGAAGAGGTGAAGGGAGTAGAGGAATTAAGCCTGTTATGGGATTACATTCACACACAGCATGGTTTTATATAACACAGACCTTCCTCATGTGTGACGTTGCAGCTTATATATTTGCCTTATCTTCGGCTTCTCCCAGTAGTCAATAGATCTGCGCTGTGATTGGCAACTGTATGGATCGACTCCTGTGTTCTAGTCACAATCTGTCTCTGCCTGCCACCCAATTGGACGCTTGTCACCCGGTGAAGCCACAAATCCCACGGGCCATTATAAGGCTGGTTTAATCCCCAGCACAGCAGCTGCGTGGTGCTCAGAACCATGATACTCTGTCTGTCACATGTATCTGGGGGCCGCGCTGTAAAGATCCAATGCTCCATCACTAATGTGTCCGTTCTCATCCAACACACAAAGAACAATCTTCTATTTGTCTACCAAACGATTGAGACACTGAATTGGAACTTAAGAGTTAATTAATTAGCTCGTGGAGTAAGATTTGTAAAGAAAACAGTTATTGCTTGTGATGTGCAACAATGGATTAGGCCGGGTTTCCTGGAACGGATGTTTTTGATGAATGCTCCAAAGCTTCTAATTCAATGGTCTTAACATCACAGCAGAGTCCTTTGTGAACTCACTCAAATCATTAAGCTTTAACTCCTTTTAACACATTGAAGCAATATTTGCACTTCCCTCTTCCCTCCTATAGTGCTATGACATAAGTGCGCGTTTATACAAAGGAGGAACTCATGAAACTGAGGGGGAAACCATCGTCTTACTCGGAGATCGTCACGTTATCCCGGCGGACATCCTAATTTTCCCCCTCCATCCCTTGTTGGGAAATGGGAGGTTTTGTCTATAGGAGTTTTTGTTTATAAGAGTTGTTCTATTAAGAGTGTTTTTTAAACTTCCTATATTCTGTTATCTGTCCTTTTCCTCTGTATCTACTGCGTTGTATCAATGAAATTTCCCCATGTGTGGACAATAAAGGAATATCTTATCTTATCTTATAAAGCACTACGTTGTTAACTGGCTGTAGCAACTCGAAAATAGCACCAAGCAGGAGAAAAGGTGAATTATTGTTCAAATTTTTCAAGGCCATTCACGCATAATTCATTTAGCCAGAATGAACATTTAGATGAGGAGTTGTCACGCTGTAAGAGCTTTTACCAGCTCCTTTTGACACAGAAGAACTGGGCCCACAGTCTTTGTGAAATCGTTTTCATCCATACTCCATTTACTTGGACACAGTACTTAAAATAGTACAATATAATAACATGTTTAATACCACATAGCGAATAGAGTAGTGTCCCTAATACACTATTTCTGAAAAATCTTATTGTTATTATTAATTCAATGCTAGTTTTAAAGCCAGTCAGACCCACTGTCGCTGTGTGATCGCGAGCGGGAACTGGCTGGTTTGTTGTAAATACGAACAGGGGGATTATGGGTATTCTTATCTGTGGAAAAATAAGTATTATTCTTGGCTGATAAAAGTACATCACCCTGTTTCCAATAATGATTAATCTTACAAATCCTAATGATTAGACTGACCCGGGCATATCCCAGAGGATATGCCCGGGTCAGAAACCTGAACACAGGTTTCTTCTCAGGAAATTTAAAATGTGCACTGACAAATCCCATAATCCTAATTAAGTATTTCCTCCAATTGCAGCTGAATGTTTGCACAGCTAATGCCCTCATTGGCTTTCCAGGCTCAGTTCAAACACAGACTTTAGGGCAAGCTCCACAAACACTAAAAAGACAGAAGATAAAGAAATCATTTGGGGGATATTGTTAGAGGTTTGACCACAAAAATCGCATCCAGAGTTGACAGTTTTATGGACAACATGTTGTTTGTGTTTGTTGGTGTTTTTGATGTCGTGGTCCACTTTTATAATTGAGTTTTCTAATGCATAATACAAGAAGAGAGCTCAAGCATATTCCATATAGGTGTCATTACAGTGTACAATGGAATCGTAATTGTAAATGTATTAACGGAGAGTGTGCGGCTGAACCCATGTTTCTCTTGAATTTCAGGATGTGGCCCTCAATGAAAACAAAACACACAGTAGTATTCTCCCCCTGCCTGTATCTCATTTCCTCCAAACTCTTTAAAGCTTAACAAGCCCACACTATGAATGAATAATCCCCAGAGATGCTGCACGTGGAGGATGTGTCTATGCATGTGAGAAAATATTACTAATATCTTGCATACTTTTGGGACTTAGCCATTTAAATGTTACACTAACAAAAAAGCAAAAATTCAGATCAATAAACAATTATCTGTCATTAACTGTTGAAAATGTCGGTTGTCTTTTCCTAACGTCAACCTTTATTTGGATCCAGGTGGCCATTTCTAAATGTTTTTAAGAATAAGGCTTATCATTAAAGTAACTACCGGTAGTTGCTGTTCACAGATGGTTGAGAATACAAATTTGTTTTAAAAAAAATAAGGTCATAGACATGGCCAGAATTCGAATAGTTTCATTAAGGTAGACTTTATTGTCCTTTTAGTGAAATGTTTCCTCTTGGCGTAACCTGCAGAGCACAGATGTTATACAGACAGGAGAACCCAACCAGAGGATTTGCATTTTATACATGTTTTAAGTTTATGGGGGAGACTAGGGTAACCAGAGACGTTCTTACATACAGAAAGGTCCACTTGTTGCCTTTATGACTGAGAAATGCAGACATAGAACAGCCGTTGTCACATCTGCTGCTTCTGTCTCTGCTGTGCTGCCTGTGAGCTGTGGTGCATAAACACGATTCACTACAATCTCAGCGGCGGTCACCACTTTAAATACTCTGTGAGCCGCTGCCACCGCCTTTGCACTCAGTAGAGGCAGTGGCATGTTCACACCAGGCATCACCGCTGCAGAGGACAGTAGGTTTAGGCATTCCTCTCACATACTTATAAGGCCTAAGGCTGCGGCCCAGTCATCTTCAAGGGCACGACGTCAAGTGTCACAACAGCATCTGAATCATAACAACATGGACGCACACCGATTAAGCACCAGACAAGACTCAAATATGATCAATACAAGCGCTGGGAAGATGACGCATGGCACATCCATCACTGCGCAGGTGTGTGCAGACAGCAAGCGCCTGGAGGAAATGCAGATCAGCTTTTTACAACATTGTAGGAAGAATAACCTGTGGTACTTAAAGCTGTGGAAACTGATGAATTTAATTGTGTTTTTCCTAGCACTAACAAATCCCACATCGGTAGTAATATGCATATGCATGAAGTATTTGCGCTAGCATAGCTTTGAACAGCTTTTTCAGACACAAAAGTGAAGCAGATTGGACCCATCTTGTACAGCCCATCAGCGCTCGTCCCAAAGCGTCATATAGTGACTCTCAATAGATACAATGTTTTTGTTGTTGTTGTTTTTAGATGAAGACAGCTTGCAGTGGTCTGATTTTCTGCTTTTAAGATACACTTTCTGGTGGAAAAACATAATTTAAACATAATTTACTAATTTAAGAAAAGAAAGTTGGGTAATGCAGCTTTAAATAAAAGCATTTACTAAAGTTAGCCACAATCTGTTTTTATGTCTAGGTAAAAGAAAAGGTATAACAAATATTATACTAGAATGGGCAGCAGTAGTAGGCCTACTGTGAATGGCTCCGATTATTTGTACAAGAGAGCATACAGTATTACATTTATGACTGCAGTATATATTGTTGAGCACTCTTCACCAAAGCCCTGCTGTTGTTAAAAATATTTCATTTACCGGTAAGCTACATTTATTGCTATAATAAAATGACTAAACCATGCAACTTCAAGTCAGCACAAATCAAATCCTCTGAAATAGACAGTGCCTTTCACAAGAGGCCAGAAAAGCTTGTCAGAGCACAAAACAAGACTGAAACTGTAATCAAATTCCTATGAACCTCGCGCTACAACGTGGTCATTAAATGGAGATAGAAAAGCTATTGTGGAGCTTGCTGTAGTTTGGGATGGAGTGGACGCGGACTCCATGCTTCATAAATTATCTTGAGATGGCGGTGTGTGCAGGATCAACAGCATACAGCTCATTAACTTCAGAAATATTTGCAGAGAAGTGTGCAAGAGAGAACAACTTGAGAGATATGGACTGAGGCTGTTCAAGGACACTAGACAAGAGTGGTCAATAATAGACTAGAACGCAGCGTCGTCAAAATCATGTGCAGTTTGGCTCTGATCAAGTGTAGATATTATATTTGAACATGTATATACAGAGTTTTCATACATATGCAAGTGAAACCAACTGTAGCTGAGTGTAACAAAAGAAAAAGACTTCACCCACAGTGGATTGTGTTCTTTCTCCCGTCAGTTTTGGTCGTCGTGGTAGCAGCAATAGCAATCTGATTTTCAGTTAATCCATTATAAGCCATGTTTAAAGGTAACTTCTCTGGTGGATGGTCTGTTATTGCTGTTGCTTGAGGCATTTAACGTCCATCCTATGCTGCATTTATTTATTTACACGTTGTTATTGCTCCATAAAGAGATAAATGCAATGCCACATTGCAGGCAAAGCAATGACATTTCCATGGAGACAAGCAGGGGGCTGCTGCTCCATCAGGAAAGTGGCATATGACATTAATGTGTAATATAATAAATTGTCTAATCTATTCTGGCTGCAGACAAATATGAGTCCTACCGATTATAAACAGTAGTCTTGTAGGCCTGACTGATGTAGATCTACTCTATTCTAAGGTTGTCAAAAGTATTAACAATCATACACTAAGCGATACCTAAACAAGTATCAAAACTAGATACTTATCTGAACAAGCATTGATACTAAAATAACTGACAAAATGTGAATTAGACCACATGGTAAAGCAAAGTAGTATTCTTTATTTAAAATAAATAAATTGGTTGAAATCGGTATCAAGCCAGTTGCTAACCATCGACAATAGAGTTTGAAATGTTTGCATCATAACAGCACTACTCGTTTCTGCGCTACTATTTATATTTTAGGTCCGCCCACCCATATTCATGGAGCTGGACCAGGGAAAATCACATATCTAACAGCATAGAAATGGACAGGAATCCAAAATTAATAACATTTCATCAAATTTCATTTCGAGTATGTAGAGGTAGATGCTCAAACTGAATTTACTCTGCCATCACTCCAAGTTTATAATTTCCCATTTGGAGTTTTCAATTTACCTTCATGCACCTGCTCATTGATGTTATGCATAAACAAATACCGCCTCCAAAAGCCACTTTTAGACTGCAACATTAAATTGTGACATAACCATAAAATGCTGCTCTTAACTTCTCTTTGCAGATGGTAACTGTGTTGAAATGAAAATGTGGTCAGACGAGGACTTGGTGGGAATAAGCCCTTCAGTTAGCATTTATAATTCAGATTTTTTACTAATTAGCACAATACAGGCTGACACAACTGTTTAAATAAGCGTGTAAGCAGCAGTGCTTATACCATCAAAGAAATATTAAAACATGTTTTTAATAATGAAGTGTCACTTCATTGCATTTTTTATCAGGCAAATAACACATCCACCGTTCAGGAGCACACCAGTAAATTAGAAAATAACACTAAAAAAGAAACTTGAGATACCAACTTTGAATTATAACGTATTCTATTGTGCAGAAATTCAGATTTTACATTTGGGTCAAAGTAGAAATTGAAATGCCTCCCAAATGAAACAACATACTTTCCTTTTTTGCATGCATGTTGTGTCTTAATCTAAAAGCATGTTTAATTTGTTCTTTTTCATTAGACAAAGATGTTTCTCTGCCAATTCAGTATTAATCACTTCCTCCTTTAGCGGCACCTCAAAAAGCACTTATCAGTTTTAGTCGATTGTGGCAAAACTGAGGAGAAATCACAGCCAGCGCAGGTGAGAGTCTCATTCTGCTTTCTTGGCAAACCCCAAACCATCTAAAAACATATCTTCAAACTGCGCCAATTTTATTACGTAGATTGTCTTTCTAAACACAGGTGCCAAGTGCTATCTCAGTAGAACAAAGGCTTTTCCATGAATTCCTCTCATCCTTACGAGGAAAAAAGCCTTCTGATTGTTTGGTGCGATGAGTAACAATCACTTTTACTGTTCACAGCCTAACTATTTCTCCCACAATATAAAAGCGCTTGAACAAATTTACCAAAATGGTCCCCAATGCTTGTATTTCTAAGCATGTTTCATAACTGTTATGTGCAAGTACCACTGCAGTTCAATTATTATGAATTATGCATACAAGCCTCAGTTTTTCCTCAACAAAAGTATGACAAAACACTAAATTAAGCTCGGCTTTGGGGCTTCAATACGGCGCAGTTAGCATGAGGAGGAGGTTGTGGCTAAACGGGGAACACCAGATATAGTGGGAGAAAATTAAAATGAAGAGATATGAAATGCGTTTGTATGCATGTACCTTTCAATTATATCCGGTTCCAGGTGAGTAAACCCTGGTATTCCGTACATTATAATTTTATCTGATCTTATTCTTGGATTTATAATGTATTGAACAAGGATTTTATTTTTCATTTTTGTCCATTTTTCATTAGAAACCATTTCTTCAAGTTTTGATAATCCATTTGTGGAAACACAGTCTATTAACTTTATATTGTGCTTTCCCAGGACCCACCGGGCATCTAACCTTGATATGAAATACACTGCCTCTTTTTGGTGGAGGCTACTTGCTTGGGTGTTGAAATTGTTCAAAAATAACTTGAAAAAGCTACCATCTTACTGTGCTCGCCTCTCCACAGATCTGATCAATACCGTGGCCTGCGTATCTGCTTGTCTCCATGGAGATACACATTTACTGCTTTACTTGGAACCTTTTTAGGCAATAACATTTCAACGTGGACAAGCAGGTGGCAAACCCCAAACGAGAAAAGTGTACTTAGTGTACCTTTAAAGACCAAGACAGGAATATTAATTCAATCTTGTAATGAAGATTTTAAAAAATGACAAAAGATTAAACAAGAAGAACACAAGAAGCCAGAAAAGGTGTAACAGAGGAAAGACATTTTATTTAGATGAAAATCAGATAATGTTGCCAAGATTAAATCAGGCATAAAAACAATGCAATTATTCTGTAGAAATCCCGTTGGTCTCTCAGGTGTTTCTTCGGCTGTTTTCTCCTCCGTGTCTTTAGTTGTGGCCTTGAAGCGCTTCTGCCATGAACAGCTTTCCCAGATTCTGTGAGGTAAATTCTTTCACGTTCTGGCAGTAGTTGTTAATTTGACCTGTTGGAAAGAAACCACATGAAATCAGGTGCACCCACACGCACAGGAAGCCTCACAAACAAGCCCCCACCTCGCCTCAGTCACATGCATACATGAACAACAGGCGGAGGAGGAGAGAGCGCTACGAGCAACAGCAAAACATCAAATTAGAGGAGCGCGGAGAGAACGGAAAGGATCAGGATGTTTTCTGGAGGTGGTGAGCAGCGTGAAAAAAGCAGAAAGGGGAGGCGGGGTTGAAACATTGAGTCAATAATCTTAAGATTAATGTAATTTCATGATAATGGCAGAGATAATTAGAAAACAGAACCAGAGCTCCAGTGAGGAGGGCAGAGGCGGGAGAGAGAGGGGAATGTGCTTGGGACGAATGGAATTATACACAAAATATAAGCGTTAACGATATATGCAATATTTGAACAGGCTTTTTGATACACTACCAGTCAAAAGTTTAGACTCGATGTTTGTGTTTACAACTTTCTATGCCGTAAATACATACTGGACACAAATTATATGAAGCAAAATGTTTAAATTACATAGCAATGAAAAAAATGAACTAAAAGATTCCTTGCTTTGTTGACAGTGCTGCAAACTCTTCTCTCAACGAATTCATGATGAAGTCACCTGAACTGGTTTTCACTTCACTGCTGTGACTTTTATCAGTGGAAGGCCACGAGTGGGCAAAGCACAGAATCAAGCAGCGTGCGACTATTTAGAAGAATCTAAAGTAGTACAATTCCATGTGTTTATTCATAGTTTTGATGCTTTCAGTGAGAATCCACTGGAAATAATCAAGAAAAAATGCATCCGAACTTTTGACTGGTAATGTATATAGAGTTTTGTTAAAGAATAAACCAATCCTCCACATGTACCAGATCAACAGTGTAAATTATATTTTCTTCTAATCCAGGAGGAGAGAGAAAAAAAAGACAAAACCAAATCTGGGATAAACCAGGACGAAACAAGGGCCAAACTATTTTCCATTTTATTTTTAACGATAAATCTTTGAAACTCAGTAACTTAAAGTAGACATTATGCTAGATCAATTTTAATGAGCTTTTAACCACGTTCTAACCACGTTTTCTCATAGTTGTACTTTGATTCCTGCATGTTTGAGTTCATCCTGTATTGTCCTGCAACTGAGGCTTGAGTGCTCAGAAAAATCTTGTTTTCACCTACCCCCTATCCAGGCCTACATCCTCGTATTTGCAGCTTGTTACAGTAAAATGTCGCTATGAAGAGGCGGGGCTTATCACTTTTGTAGTTTTGAACAGGAAGTCACTACTAAGCCTTTTTAGATCAATATTGTGGCTTACATTAAACAAAACGTAAAATTATGGTGTGCTTATGTTATAGTTAATACCAAGTACACAAAATAATAAGCAAACATGATCTCCTTTAAATTAGGATAAGTCTCACAAGTAGCAGTACGTTTGTGATTCAAGTGCTCATGCAGTACTAGTATATACTGTACTACCATATCCAAGCTCTTACCTGCGATAAGAAGTGTGTCCATGCGCGGCGGTGCCTGAGGCGGCTTGAACATTTTGGTGATGTCCTCCTCAGGCAGCGAGGGCTCTCCTCGGCCCTGTCTCTGGGTGTTCTCCTGCTGTCTGCGCTGGAGGTACTGCAAACACAAACACGGTTCAGACCATCGATGAGACGACACACCGCCATCATTACGATAATGGCAGTAAATATTTGAGGTAAACATAGGTATCGAGCACAAGAGGCATTTCCGTTCCGCTGCGTGTCTACAAAAACCTGTGAATTTGAATATTTACAGATTGGGATGGGCGACATCGGCAGGTATCGATGTACACAATCATGCAACAAATGATTTTATATCCCATGAAAATACTGGTCTAATTTGTATTCATTATTTATTTTAGTGAAAAGGTCATTTCTGAATTTTACTTCAACTTAAATACTATTTGTGGGTCTTACTATGGATTTTAAAGTCTGCAAATATCGGCTACAGCAACAAGCCAAATATCAGATATCGGTATTGGCTCAATAAAATAAAAATAATAAAATCCATACCAGCCCAAACCCATTTACGAATTCATGATTTTTGTCATTCTTTCTGTTGTGTAAATGTATTGGGAATAGTCACCATTGTGTCATTTTAACGATTTATCCCACCGGGTCAGATCACTATTACATTTGTACCTAGTACGGTAGCTCAATTTTCCTTCAAGAAACAGTATGTGTCAATTCTAATGTATGGTAAAAAACGTCTGGTACTGAAACAAAAGTCATGCACAAGATGCAACAAGCACAGGTAGATTATAAAGTTCTCTTCAAATACAGTGCTGCAGAAAGTCTATATATATATACAATTATAACTTATAGTTGTGCAAGACTTGAGGTGACAAAGACAAACTCAAAGTCTATAAATATATCAAACAGTGGAGAAGTTAGAACAAACATAATAAAGACATATGTTGAAAATGCACTGTGGAAATGTTGAAATGAGAGAAAAGTGAGAGAAAAGTGGACAGAAGAGTCAGAAAAGTTTAAATGAAAGAGTGAGGAGACAGACACAGACACACACCAGTGAGCATCAGATGTATAGGACTATGGCGAGAAAATGGGAGCTTTTTGGAGACTCATAAGTGCTGACAGGGGCAGAGTGATTTGTGGAGGTCTGACGCTCTGTAAATCACAGCGCGCCGGGTCTCCAGAAATCTTTAAAACCGTGTTAATTTGGCGACATGGCGGAGAGACTGACAGACACCGGAATTAAGGAGAGCGAAAAGACGCGCATTGAATCGGTATCTGACTGCATAATCCAGTTTATAAACCCTTTGTTGAACATTTTTGAGCATAATCAACATGCAAATATGTACATATGCAAATTCTGAAACAAAAAAAGAATAACAGTCAGAAACCTGTGCTCCACCTTTCAAACATAAACAAACATAAAAAGTATTCAAGTTCCTTAGTCGTCTTTCTGATTGTCTGTTCAAAGCGATTGTTAGAAGATGACGATTTGATTGAAATGAACTAAAATAGAATTAATTATTGTGTATGCTTTGAGCCAACATTAGTGGAGCCACCTTTGACTGTTGGGCTATTTTCAGTCGTGTCTGTTGAGTTGCATGGGGAAAACAAATGTGTTTTAAGTCCTGCCACACAAACCTCTCTTTTGAGGTCATCTTAGCATCGGCGGCGTGTTCGCTGAGTAAACTCTATTGCGCAGGCAGCATGTTTGTGTTTTGTTATTTATTTTTTTCAGCAGTAGCTCACAGGCCTTGCATTTGCTCAGCGTGAGGCGGGGTTTGCCGGGCGAGGCTGTGTTTTTCTACCTGCTGATACTTAGTTTAGTTTTACACTACCGAAATACAGCTTAAGGATGAAAGTAGAAAACTCGAAGATGCTATTGTAAAACCGCAGGCGTTTTCAAGAGGTCTGAGTGTCAAAAAAGAGCCTTGATACAGGGTCGGATCTGCTTACAACATAAAGCTGTGTAAGCCTGCGGCGTCATTACAACTCCTACATTATTAGCAATAACATTATTATTAAAAGCTGAAACTAAATCAAATCACTCAGTAATAATTGATGAAACATGCTTCCAGGTATTAAGTGTTCAGTGACTAAACCTGGACTCAGAACAAGCATAATCTAATTATAATAGTTACACTTGATTGAAATGTAAACAGATTGTATACTGTCACTCAAAATGCATTTATATGATTTATATTTAAAGGAGCCATACAGCTGGGGAAATGTAATTATGGTATTGATAATTAGTTATTAGAGTGTGAGGTCTTCCTTTCCTGTACAATCAACACAACTATTTCTATATATAGTCCTATAGTCCTAGTATGTAACTTATGTATAAGTGGCTATTTCTTTGCTCTACCTGCACAATGATTTTATGTTTAAAGTTAATTATCTATTTGTATTGCATGTTTCTATGCACCTGCTTTTTGAACTGTGTTGCAACACTGGAATTTCCCCATTGTGTGACAAATACGGGTTCTCAAATTTAGTCTTGTATGTTTTTTTTTTACATTTTGTTTCTTGCTCCAATGACATCAACTTGAATTAGTTTTGGTGAAACTAGGCTCCAGTGCGATACAGTGAGATGGAGACTGGGATTGTGTCGTCATATCTAATTTCCGTTAGCCTGATTTTAAACCGATGGAGATTTTATGAAGCCAAGTAATTAACTTAGCATTCATTTACCACTTTGAAGTGTCTGCTGTTTCGATACTGGTACAAACATGTATCTGGTTGTTCTAAGGCGCTTTTATTTACAGTTTTTTTTGCTAATGTATCTCTATGGCTATTTGACACATTTGGTCAGTGATGTGAACTTTTTAACATTTGAGTCCGAGCTCTGATAAAGTCAGAATCTTACCAATACATTGCCCTTCTTGAGTGTAGAGCTACTATCGGCAGGTACTTAGTTAAGCTTCACTCCACCAAAGTAGTGCTTAAAGACCGAAGCATAAAATCTCACCCTCCATATTTAGAGCTTAAGTGCTCTGTTTTATTTGGCCATGTCGAACCCCAAAAACTGCATAAGATCAAGTTTGAACAACATAAAACGGTGTAATAGCCTGCGGATGGAGACGAGAAGTGGGAACGTTTTTCATTTGATGACCCGATTTGTATGCGCCACACGACTCCAGCCAGACCCGCACATCACAGTCCTCCCTCAAGTTTTTCTCACCTATGTTTATTGTTTAATGGCATCAAAGACAATTACACGGCTCAGTAATGACATCGAAAATATGCATCTGTATATTGTGCAGAATCGGGTTGCGAACCATAAATCATGACTCAAGAGATTAGCACATTTGCCCATAACTAATCTTGTGCTAAGCGATGCCTGCTTCCCTGTGGCTGTGAGGGGAAAAAAGCAAACATAAAACAGATAAATCAGCACAGAGTGAGACATAAATTTCCTGATACAAAAGAATAAGTTTGTGCCCAAGAACGCAGACATTTACAATTCAGAGAGTGGCTGAATGAAAAATGCACCTCTCTCTGTGCCCAAGCATCTATGTTTTCCTTTTTCTATAATGATTAATACGGTTTTATTTGTACCAGAGTCCATAGCGCCCGGATCACATGGAGCATGCACAGTACAAGACAAGAGTAATGGAGGTTTGGGCCATGCTTCAGTCTAGTGTGTGCACGCTGTAGTTTTTCTACATCGTAACAGTTGGAAACATGAAAAAGTAGACACCATTAGAGGCTTGTCAGTGTGAGATTGTGTGTGTATGACGTGCGAGAGGGTAAAGGCTCGGGGGCGCGGCGATGATGAGAAGGTCATGAGGGGAGCGTGATGGATCGTAATAGCCACTGTTGGTTTGGCTGGCCTGGAGAATGCGTGGGAGCAGAGGTGAGTGTTTGTGCAGATAACCTGTTGTTGATGCATGTGTCGAATACAGTTTTCACAATCTGTGCTATAATGGTGATGATTCAGTCATCAGAAGTACTCAAGTAAATGTAATAAAAATGGAACAGCCATTCTTCATCTTTAATTTACTAAAAATGCAATTCTACAACATTCAACAACTATACCGTAATTTCGGGCAATACAGGGCTCCTGGATTAGGGATGGGTATTGCCCAAGACCCTCGCGATACGATAAGTATCTCGATACAGGGGTCACGATACAATATTTATCCAGATACATGTATATTTCGATACAATTCCCTCATTACGATACATATCCTGATACAGTTTTGAAAAAAGGGTCTTAAAAATTTACCAAATGGGTAATGTTTTTACTGTGATAGGAAAATGTATGAAATGTCATGTTTATCCACAAAGCACTTATTTATAAATATATTAAACTCTAATAACCATACATCCAACCAACTGATCCAAAACATATATATATGGAACACACTCTAGTAAAGTATTGCATGTTTCTTGCCAAACAATTAGCCTGGTCTGAACATGCTGCAGCTGCATTTTCTGCACAGATCAGCTTCTGATCAGGTCCACAGCTCCTTCTCACCTCGGCCGAGAGGAGCGCGGCACAAACAGCAGATCAAAAGTACTATTCCACCTCGTTTAAAGCCTATGGGCCACAAAAATCTTTAAAAAAAATAAAATCGATACGGTGACTCAGTGTCGATACGCATATTGGACTCAAACTGCACTTACGAAACCACAAGCTCACAGAACTTAATGCAAAAATATTGTCTTCAAAAATACTCTTCCAAAAACGAATTAATATACAATAGATATCTCAAAACATAACTAGCGGGGGGTAAAGGGCAGGGTGAGATACTTTTCCCTCTTCACACTGATCAAGTGACATACTGTGACACAAAAATACTTAAAATAACACTCAACTTTATCAATTAGACCGTTGTTAAGCGATGCAACTATTATTATCAATCCAGCAATTCTTGGATGGATTTGTTTTACAGTATATATGGATTTGTTTTATAGTATATTTTACTGGGCTAATGTTAATAATGAAGTGTAACATGCTGTAATTGTAATAAAATGTGTACTTTTATTGTTGTGATGTATTCACCTGCCCAGGGACTGCAGATGGAAAGTAGCAGTAGCTACTGGTGCAGATCATCTTTTCTCTTGAAGATTAATAATTTTGTACATGGTCCCTGACAAATAAAGACTAAACTAAACTTCTTTCAATTAATCAATAAGTTCGCTAAAGACCCATAAATTTGAGTTTGACCCAGACACTTGAGGACATCCTGGTAGATCAAAAACACTAAATGTACACGTTTCCCGTGTCATTGTGGTTTCATAAAACCCCATGGAAATGTACAGTTAAGTGCACAATGACAAAAATAAGCATTTGAAGACCCTGCAATTTTGCAAGTTCTCCCACTTAGAAATGGACGGATCTGAAATTTTTATTGTAGGTGCAGTTCAACATTCAATGATTTTTAAATAATTTATTTGTATGTTATTGCATCAAATGATTATTTGAACACCTGCCAATCAGCTGCAGAAAGACACCTGTCCACCCCAAAATGAGTCAGACTCCAGCTACTACCACGGGCAAGACCAAAGAGCTGTCAAAAGACACAGGAGACAAAATTGTAGACCTCCACAAGCCTGGAAATGGCTACGGGCAATTGGCAAGCAGCTTGGTGAAAAAATATTCAACTGTTGGAGCAATTGAAGATGGCTGTCACTCTCCCTCGGACTGGGGCTCTATTCAAGATCACCTCGCAGGAGGTCAATGATAAGGTGAAGAATAAGCCCAGAACTACATGGGAGGAGCTGGTCAATGACCACAGTTTAAAAGGTTACCATCGGTATTACACTACGCAGTCATGGTTTAAAAATCATGCATCGCACGGAAGGTTCCCCGTTTAAGTCAGCACATGTCCAGGTCCGTCTGATGTTCACCAATGACCATATGGATGATCCAGAGGAGTCATGGGAGAAAGGCATATTGTCAAAATAGCACTTTTCGGTATAAACTCAATACACCGTGTTTGGAGGAAGAAGAATGAGTACCTTCCCAAGCACACCATCCCTACTGTGAACCATGGGGGTGAAAACATCATGCGAATGAGAATTAAGAGAATTAATGGGGCCATGTATTGCAAGATTTTGGGCAACAACCTATTTCGCCTCAATCTGAGCATTGAAGATGACTGCATTGAAGCACACACTGTAAGAAGCATATCAAGGTTCTGAAGTGGGCTAGCCAGTCTCCAGACCTAAATCCAATAGAAAATCATTGGAGGGAGCAGAAACTCTGTGTTGCTCAGCAACAGCCCCGAAACCTGACAGATCTAGAGAAGATCTGTGTGGAGGAGTGCGCAAACGTCCTGCAGCAGTGTGTGCAAACCTGGTCAAGAACTACAGAAAATGTTTGGCCTCTGTAATTGTAAACAAAGGCTTCTGTACCAAATATTAACATTGATATTATCATCAGGTGTTCAAATACTTATTTACAGCAATAACAAACAAATAAATTATTTAAAAATCATACGTGATTTCCAGATTTTTCAGAGTGAAAATGCACCTACGCTTTCAGATCCCTCCATCATTTCTAAGTGAGAGAACTTGCAAAATCGCAGGGTGTTCAAATACAAATTTTCCTCACTGTATTTGCTGCATTACATTTTGTATTGAAGAGTCAACATTATGGTACAGTATACATATGGTTTTAGCCTTCATTCTTTTTCTCCCCAAAAATATCGAATGGAATACAAATATGTATTACACTATTGCATTCAAGCAATAGATTCTTTGCTAGACCGTCAAACTCCATTGAGTGAAAAATAAGTGCTATACAAAGTAGAGGAGCGGACGTAGGCGTCAGGCGTGCTGCTTTGTGACTGGGCTTTTTCTTCCATTTTCCTGTGTAATTTAGTGTGTTTGACTGATGTTTATGATGCATCCGGCAAAGGTTGTTCTTGCAGATGGTGCGTGGCTGACTCCTCTTCTTTAGTGAGCACTTAACTGTTTGTTTCAACCTTTTTTGGCTTGGTTTACTCTGGTAGGTGTATGTTTATACCCTTTATGTCTGTAATGGTGTGTGCGTGTGCCTGCTTTACAAAGTAGTAACAGAGCTTTTGTTAAATGAAGTTTGAGCTCAGTGATTCGTCTCAGTGGTGTAGAGGCAGCAAAAAGCATTTTCACATCATTAAAATAAAAAGCTGGTTTAATAATACAAACAGGCTCCGTGTCTTTACAGCTTCCCCTGTGAGTCGGCAGTATTTTCTGCAACGTCTCTGTGTAACCATTGTGCTTAACCTACTGAACGCATCCTTGTTCACTGGAGCATAAATCAAATTCTCTGCCACAAAACTAGCTGTTATTTTGATCAAAATGCCCACTTATTTGACAAAAATCTAATGCAGCAGATGGAGAAGAGACGTGCCTGCAATGAGAAAGTTGGTGATCTGCATTGGCTGCATGAAAGCAGCAAGGTGAGCAATAATATTGTTGTGATAGAAATTTGAAGGTTAACATTACTCACTCTTCCCTAATTAGTGACAACACATAACAAAATAAATTACTTTTTGAACCGGTTTGTCTTTGCTTAAAGTTCCTGGTCCTGAGGGCTCGAGAGGGGAAGGGGGAGGAGAGTGGTTGCTGTCCAGCTTCCTAATTTACATTTCTGCAATGAATAAATGCAGCCAATCTTCCAGAGAGTCCTATGTTTGTCTAATTGTTTTCTCAATGTTGGCTGCAAAAGCAGATTCATGCGTTTTGGCTTGTATCAGGAGTGGAAAGATGGAATTTAGAGATTACACAACCAATCCAAGTGCATCCTCTAAAAAGAAACTCCAAATAAGGCCCAAATCTGATAAAAAAAATAATAAAAAAATAATGTCAATACACTGGGGTTGATAGATGTGAAAAAAGACCCAAGGCTGTTGGCAACATGCTCACAAAAAAGTTCTAAAAATAACTTACTTATAAAATACGGACTAGAGCAGGCTTCGGCAAAGAAAGATGCAGACATTGGCAATTAACAGGCAGCAGCCGTCAGAACGGGCAGCGCTTCAGTTATTCTCAAAAACCCAAATCCAGGCTTACATTATGCTCTGGTCGTGAAAGCCATTTGCACTTGACCTCATTTTGGATGAATTTCACGGGCTTCCTTTATAACAGATAAACAACTGCAGATATGACAAAGAATCTAACAATACTTTCACCTTTGAGCCAAATTGCCATGGTCAGACAACAAGAAGCACCGGTTGATGCTGATTATAGACAAAGCATGTCTTTCGGGCATAGCTGCCAATCAGGCTTGTTCGATTTCCTGTCGGTGTTTACTGGCATAAGTAATGATGGCTCATGGTGGCAG
Source organism: Eucyclogobius newberryi (assembly GCF_026437365.1). Classification (NCBI taxonomy): domain Eukaryota; kingdom Metazoa; phylum Chordata; class Actinopteri; order Gobiiformes; family Gobiidae; genus Eucyclogobius; species Eucyclogobius newberryi. Next base: position 22,559,435 of record NW_027315945.1, on the reverse strand, counting down.
AAGTGCATGTTTCTTGGAAGAACTGTAGCCCCTGACCTGCCAGTGCGAAAAAACAACGAAAGTGCTATGAACACTATTAAATAAACTAACCGCTAAATAAACCATTTACGATTAATATTAGTCAATAAATACAGCAATGTCACTCGAGTCTGCTGAGTCTTTGAGATAAACATTATTTGGACTTTCAGCAAACCTTTTAACCAGGGGAGTTACAGTTGTATGAGGGCAGGTGGACGCCATCTAGTGGAGCAATAGACCTTTCCAGGGGTGATGTGTTTCGCTGTTGTGCTTATGCTTCTGGTACATTATAGTCCAGCATAACTTTAGAGTTAATGTTTATTATGAGGTTGTAAGCATGTATGCGAATTTTGGCGCCAATTGCTAACAGTAACAACCTATACAAAACACTTCTACGTGTGGTTATGTTTTCTAACGAGGCTCCGGGGGTACTCTCGTGTGGTGGAGTGGTTGTCTGTAGTCAAAACAGCCCTGGATTTTCTTTGTTGGGGATGATTGGAGGCTACAGCTAACGCCCTCATTGAAAATGCATTAGTGCTAAAACTCCAGAAATGTGACAGGGCTAATGGAATGCAACGTTTTATTTGCAAACACTGGAAGGGTCTATTGTGTATTACAAATAGACAGAAATCACAGCAAATTAAGCGTACCAGTTAACCCAGAGTTCAGATTAAGGATTTTCACTTCTATAGCGGTGCTGCTACACAGTCCGCAATTTTTTTCAAATATGTATAGTAATTTGATAATTGCATAGCAAAACACAAAAGTGACTAACAATCAATGTTTTCCATTGATGTAACAAGATTATTTATTTCAAATGTATTTGTAAATATTCTATTTTTAAAAAACTCTTAACAAATTAACTTTTGAACACTTAATTTTTTTCTAAATAAAATAGAAAACTTGCAAAATTATTTGTTGAACAAATTAATTAACACCAAGTCAGATGGTCTTATTTACATCTTTCTTCCATATCTTCATCATCAGATGACTATTTGCATGAGTCTCATTTACATATTGTCTTTACACTCACAAGTTACATATCACCACCAGAGTCGTCATGACAATGAGTTGTTTGTATCAGAATGACTTCTCTTACACACACAACACGTTTTGGTTTTGTCCTGGACATGAGTGAGTTTGACCCTTTGAATTCCACATCCTCTGGGTTCTCGGGGTGAAAACGGGAGAGTGCGTGGAGGCGAGGAGGGGTTTTACGAGCGCCGCGTCTCACTGATCTCACGACAATAACTACATGTTACACAATAACTACATGTTACACATAGTTATGTGTGAGAACGGGAACATAGTTATGTGTAACACATACAACTATGTGAGATCAGCGAGACGCGGCGCTCGTAAAGCGCCTCAGCGCGCTCCCGGTGGCTCCTCCAGCTCAGCAGTTTTAGTTCGCGCGATCTGTGACAGCAGCGGGACCCGTCAAGTGTGTCATGCTGTTATTGACGATCGATTGACGAGTGATCAGTACTTTTAGGCGCTTTGGTTTTACAATTGAACACACATTTTTGTATCGCAAAAGCTGCGATACAAAAGCACTTTTTTCTGACGAACGCATCGCATTTGAGAGAAATTACGTCGCATTTTGCGATGCGATACCGCTTATTCTGAACCCTGTAACCATCAACACCCCTAATTTTTAATGCAATTAAAGATAGTAAAGGAAGTCAAGTAAAGTAAAGAGATAATTGAAGCTGGGGGAAATGATTCCTGAATGCAACACTGGGAAACACATATATAACATTACCCATTTAAAAATAACATGCTCTAAATAAAACATCCTCATTTGGTGTAGGCGTTCATCGTCAGTGGACATTTTCACCACTCAACAAAACCATTCCTGCTGTGACTAGTGCACTATTAGGTACATAAGTGCTCAAAATGTCTTGTTTGCGTTTTACTTTTGTTAGCGCTGCGACTCTCAGTGGGTGCTCGTGGATAATATGTCCATATTTCTTCCTGCCCTCTCCCTGGCATCCTGGTGTGTCTGCCGTTTGCCGCTGCGATTATGGCTTCAATTGGCTGTGTCCGAGGCCGAAAGAAACGCTGCATACAGTTTTTCCCCCCTCCAGCTGTAGGCGATTGTGTTTGAATGCGTCACCGTGTTTGTGTTGGACCTTTCCCCTCCGAATGCGCAGCGGTAGTAGGTGGTGTGTGGTATTCTTCAGTTCAGTAGACACAAGGCTTACCTGGTGCTTTTGCTGCTGCTGCTTGCTCAGGTTGCGGCTATAGGTGTTGTATTTGACAATCTCCTGGCTCATGTCATCAACTCTGTCCATCAAAAGCTGAAGGCTCTTCTCGAGGTGGTTACTACAAGACAAAACATTATTTGCATTACACAAGTGGTCAGCTCACATTAGAAATATAAAAAATATCCTGGCCCTGGGGCAAGTCGAAACAATGACTTTGTATGTACCTTAGAGTCTATGATCAAATGTATCGCTTATGACTAGGGCTGGGAATCAGGGTCCCTCATGATTCGATGCAATACATGGCTCGGAATACAATTTCACAATATTGTGATACATGCGATAATTGATATATTGCTCATGATATTCTACGATATCACTATTTCTTGAAGAACCCAATACATTTGAACAGTTTTCTTAAAAATGAAATACACCCATTTTAATAATCAAAACATTCTCTAAACAAACAACCAAATTGTAGAGCTATCACATATATTGCCATATATTTGTACAGCAGCCCACAATAACGATACTGTATCACCAATTTTGTACGACAATATCGATTTTTTTTGCACACCCTAATGTATGACACAGGGAAATTGTGACAGCTTTTAGTATTTCAGAGACTATAGACCATTTAACCTCTTGCCTATTTTTCAAAAATGACCCCCATGTAAAACTGAAGCCGTTCTTGAACCCTCTGGAGCACAAACAATTGGCTGGAGCCTTTGTGAAGCTGAGACTGTAGTTTTGGACTCTGTTTTACTCAAATTATAAGTAGAAACGAGCTCTGCAAAGAGGAAATCAGATTTTAAATCCCGCCTAGACTTTCTTTGTTAAATATATGGAGTAAAGCTGATTTCTGGAGGGATCGGCTGATTGACTAAAATGATCATTTGTTGTGTTTTGACAATTCTCTTTTAAAATTTGAAGATAAATTCACATGAAATGTGTTTTAGGGACTTCAAGGCCATTTTTCATTTTATTTTATTTTATTTATTTGTGTGTTTGGAGTACAAACTGACCCTGATGCTTCACAGAAGGCTGATTTGACTGGAAATAAGTTGGTTACAACATTATGTTTATGTACAGCATATCAAACAGTTTGAGAGTTCCCCTTTTTAAGATGGACAAAATGGAATTAATAAATAAAAAGTCTTAAGCATAAGGGGTTAAAATGCTCAGTCATCAAAATGTTCAAAACCCCATAATGGAAGCAACGGGAAGAAAAACCTTCAAGCGTAACATTTTTTTTTTTAGCCTTAACATTTTATTTGAGCTTCACAGAAAGTGTAATTTACGGTAATGTTTGACATATTTGTAGATAAAAATGTTAATCTATTGTGGGGGTTAACATTTCTGAATGAATTTGTCCGGTAAAACTAAAAAAGCTCATTTGAAACTCAAATTCAAATGTGTCCTTTAGGGAATATTCTGGACGTTAATCCCAGGTTCTCCATTGAGTTTGTATCATGTTCAACTTCACTTTATATTTATATAAAGTTTATATTTATGTTTTTGGTTTACTTTTATATTGTTTATAATTCAACACAAATCCAAATATGGGTCATAGTCGAGTTATTTCAATTAAATGGTAAAAATATATATTATAAATTATTAAGTAAAAAATTTGTTTTGATTCCAGAATGTGTCAAAATAGCAAATAGTAACTAAAGATAAAGTACATTTTAGAGCCATCACCATAAGAGAAAAAAACTTAAATAGATTTTAAGCAAATCAACTCCTTCCAGGTTTGTGCATTAGCCTTCCATTTTTGTTTGGCTTTGTGACAAGATGCCAATGTTATCTTAAGTTTAACAAAATATTTTTGGAGTAACGTCATAGCTCATGGTTGGACAATATAGTAATCAGACATGAAAGGAATGTTCTGGAATAAAGTTATACAGAAAAGAAACCAAAGGGCAAACCAAAAAAGGAAGCTGCTTTTTCTAAGGGACTCTACATGATCAATCAATCAATCTAAAAATATGCTGAGGAAAAATTGCAATTCAATGAAAATGTGACTTAGATGTAGGACCCTCCTGAGAGATGGAAACATAATAAATGCTACTTTCGTACCATCTGGTTCTTCTGCTCCTTGTCCCTGCAACAGCCCCATCACTCATACAGAGAAACATCCGACTTCAAACGGCGCCTCCCGGGGATCCAGGGGGTCTCGGGCCCACTGACCCCTCCACTTGTCCCCGAGCCGCATCAGTCTGCTCTGGTATTACATCGTTGATCCTGTCCCCAACATCACCATGCCGACAACCCTCAACACAACTGTCCGTCTGCCTGCCTGTCCTCAGTGCACCGCTCGCTCCCCTGAGCCACAATCTTCTTTTTATAAGTCTCTTGCAGTTTCTCCAAGTTCAACTGTTGGTAATTCACTTTTTCTCAGTATTATGAGCATTTGGGCAATGCATAACACAGCGCGTACTGGTGGAAAAAACTGTTTATTTAAATGACGACTGGCCACGAGGAGAAACAGGGCTGTGTGGGCTTTGGCGGGATGTAACTGATGTAACTGCATTTGAGGTTTTTTGCCATTTCTGGTTGAAGAAGCAGAATGCTTAAGTCTTAAGGGTATTTTCAGACATTTTTCTCTGTGCTGTAGTGGGATTTTTCAATTAGCCACTTCATAAATCAATAGTCTTCTCCCATGGCTCTGCACATTCACAGCTGAAATATTCTTTTGCTGTCAAGAAAGACTTCACCTTTTCTCAATTAGGCTTAAAGCATTGTACAAAATGGCATCTGCTAGAATATATTTTGGGCTATTAGATAAACTGATGCAAAATGTTAACATTGCTTGGCTAACTATAGAGCACCAGGTCCATATACACAGGCAATATTATCAGGTCCATGAAATTTTTAATTACATTTTAGTAAAACCGTCATAGCATAGTTAAAAGTGTCAAGAAAATATACAGTGTGCAGCAACAAACCAATTATTTGAATAATTAGGGATGGTCCGATATGGATGGATCTGATAATTATTTTGCTTCTGTGGACAATAAAAAAATATTTACAAATACTGATATTTAGATTTTAAAATGAAAGGCCCATAAATCTATTTAAAGTTTAGGTTAAGTTCACAAATTAACTTTTCACTTACAGTATTTCAAATACAGTATTAATTTTGTATCTTTTTTATTTTATCTGGGATATAAAATAATTAGTTGTTACTAATTAGTCTGTTAAAGACTAATTAATCACGGGGTAAATGTCGCGATACACATCTCAATCCTTCTTGATGCAAAATGGACAGATGCATGCTGTAACGGCACCGCAGACACGTCCTCGTAGCCCTCTTCTGCTCGGCATCTCCGTAAACAAATGTCAGCATTCTCGTCTCTCAAACATGTGTGCACGGCATGAATCATGCTCACCACTGCTTTGATGCATGGAGTCAGAAACTGTTCTCTCTGAGCAAGAGCGGAGAGACCGCACGAACACACAGACAGAAGTGAGCACAGAGGGACAGAACTGCCCTGGGACAGAGCACGAGCACGGACAAAGCAGAATGGTCAACAGCGTGTTTTTCCAACAAGAAAATCTGGCAAAACATTTCACCAAACTATTGTAAAGAACGCAGAAAAACTTGTTTGTGCAGTAAAGAAGCTCAAATTTGGAATATGACAAGCACAGGTTAAATGTATCAATAAGAAGATGTGGCCGGGATATATAAGAAAATATAAGCCTATAGTAAACCCTCTAAAAACAAAATCCATATACTCAATTAGGCTACAGTTGTGCAAATTAACCAATATTCTTTACAATGACCATAATTAAAATAGTTAATTAATTATGTTGTAAGTCTTGTGTTTCCAAAGTTTGAATAAGGACATTAAAATGTTCAATATTGCAAGTATAAAGAATCCTTTGGCTTGGAGAAACACCATGGGTATTCACAAACACAGTTATTATAATCAAGAAATTAATTAAGTAACATTATTACCCTCTGACTGAAATATTTATCAAGGCTTATAAATCAGAACTTTCAAGGGGAATCATTTCTAAATTGTATCAATGCAATGCTAATCTGGACAGCTACTCTACTAAATATATTCAAAACAAATGGGAAAGAGAAAGTAATCTTCTTTTGGACAATGAAAGGGAAAATGTGTGCACATCCCAATGGAAGACTACAAAATCACATCTCTGGAGAGAGCTTTGTTGGAAAAATGTGTCAAGTTTTTTCATAATGCCATGTCAAAGTGCCCATTATTCACAGGGAAACTGGCAGCCAGGAGGGACATCACTATCACGTGTTTTGGGACTGTCCTGTTGCTGAAAAATATTGAACTGAAATTAACAATACACTGCAGACTGTTTTTGACATTGCCATTCCACTCAATTTTAGAAAAATGTACTTCTCAAAACTCCAGCCATGGACACAATGAATGGATAACTTTGGAATGTACTTTTGGCGGCAGGAAAAAAAAAAATCACAAATCACAAAGAAATGGATGACACAAACCCTCCAGCGATCAAGGACAGGATTGACATAACAGACACTAGAAACTTAGAAACTATGCAAAGGCAACACGCAATTACAAGTGACTGCGGAAGGTCAAAAACTTTGAGCGAAAATTCACAAAAAATACCTGAAACTATCAAATAAACTTGAAAATGGCAGAGAATGAAAAGTACAAAAACGTCTAAAAGTACCAAAACAAAAATCTATGTACAAAACAACAAACCTGAGAAAGAAATCCTAAAAACCTTGAAACTTACAATTAATAGAATTCTAAAAGTACAACAAGGCACTAAAACGTAGTAATACAACAACAACATAGTACTACAAATACTACATGCACTAGAATAACCAGAATTCGAAAGGTGCGGAATATACTACAAACCTTAAAAGTTCTGAAAAATGCTTACAAACTACTACAAAGCTTAAAAGATCTGATAACACCCTTAAGTGGGAAATGACAAATCTTGCTAAAGAGTAGTCTAAAATATAGCAAAAATTGCAACTTTGACAACAAATTCTGAAAAAAAAACAAAAAAAAAAAAAAAAACAATGAGACCGAGAAATAAAAGTAATAGCAAAAATCACGAGAAATATCTAGAAAAAGAACCTTGACGTAAAAAATCTGACAAAAAATGCGACTTGTGAAACGTGCCAAAAAACAGGTGTTTCTATAAATAATAAAGAACTACTAGAACAAATAGTGACTGGAAACATCCGTTGCAAATGAGCAACTAGAACAAAGTGGAAATGGGCGAGATGAGAGTACAAGGCTCTGCTGGAATAATACCAAGGGTTCAGAGAAGAGCTGGAGAAGGCGTGGAAGGTGAAGGCGAGAGTGATGCCCGTAGTGATCGGAACACTTGGGGCAGTGACCCCCAAACTGGAGGAGTGGCTACAACAGACCCCTGGAAAAACATCAGACGTCTCAGTCCAGAAAAGTGCAATACAAAGATAACTGTGCAGAATACTCAAGCTCCCAGGCCTCTGGTAGAGGAGCTCAGAAAAAGGGACAAGACCACCCACAGAGGGTGAAATGGGATTTTTGTTATTCACTCGCAATACTGTCATATTCATGTGCAATTACTGTGCAATTATTGCCGTGACACATATTCATGTGCAAATACTGTCGTGATCACATGCAATGGTATTCATTTATTTTTATCTTTATTATTTTTCCCCTCCATCACTTGTTGGGAAATGGGAGGTTTTGTCTATATGAGTTTTTGTTTATAAGAGATCTTCCTATAAGTTATCTGTTCTTTTCCTCTGTATCTACCTCTGTATCTACCTGCGTTGCAACAATGAAATCTCCCCATGTGTGGACAATAAAGGATTATCTTATCTCAGCTTATCTTAGCATGTAGCAAAGGCAAAATCTAAAACACACAAACTGACAGCTCCGATCCTAATTAATTCAGCCAAGCATTCTGCTGCTGTCACTACTATGCGAGAGTCAGAGCATAATCAGATTTTCATGTAAACAAATGCAAATGACGATCTAGTCTACAGTGTGAAGAATACACTTTGAATATTAGGATCCGTGTCATATATTACGGTGTACAGTCCTGCATGAGGGAAAGACAATAAATTAATTTAGAGTACACATAAAAATAAATGATAAATGTATATAAGATAAGATTGTGAATATGAATACTATACAGTACATTGGACAACCACACATCAACAAATTAAACCCTTGGTGTGTCCTCAATAGAATATATCTGCATACTATCATTTTATAGATTTACTTATGTTTTTTTTAATGTACTGTAGTATATATACTATATTTATATTATATATACTATATCAATGACACAAAAATGTCGGATTAAAAAATGCATAATCATTGATCTGCACATGTCATAGTTTGGGCTGGAGACTAAAGTGCCATAATGTTTCAGTGAAAAGTCTTATGTGATCAATTTGCCGGCCCTCTGTCACAGAGTCAGAGCTGTGAACATGAAAAGTGATAGCCCAGAACCTAAGCGTGCCATAACACCTCCTCACTGTGACCTGCCGGCTGTGTCAAAACTGATTTGCGCTGACGAAAGCCCATTTTAAACCATTTCATCAGCCAATATGGTGGCTAATTTGTTTGGTGGGCTTTTATAAAATATGCATAGGAAATAATTTAGTCAGGGCAGGATGCTTCGAAACATCTGTGGTGTAGCACATGTAGAATGCTTATAAACTTGCAGTAGGTTGGCAAGTCCCATCTTCCTTCAGGTCCAGCGCCATGTGTAGAAATTCACCTTCACGTTCACCTTCAGAGGCAAAGGTGTACCTGCAGTGAACTGGAATTGAATAGTTTCAAATGATAGCAATAGGGATTAAACAAATAAGGGGCAGGTGACATTTGACCACACTGACAAAGATCTGACATTGATGACAGATATATTTTTTTATTGTTTTAGTAACAAGCTGGGATTTGTGATAAGGTCAAAAGTTTTAGAACAAAACTTTCACAAGATAAACAGAAGCTACTGATGGTAACGGTTTTACAGCTGCCCTTCAAAAATCACAAGCCCAAAATGCAGTGAAGGAGGAGACCATAAAAAGCTGCTCCCCACAATAAAATTATGACTCATCTTCCATAAACTGGTCTGTTGTCTCAGAACTCTTTGAAAATGCACTCAAATACCCACCATGTTGTATAAATGTTTAGTTTATTTAGAGTTAAAACTCTAGTATACTTCCTGCCACAAGTTAGTATTACACATATGTGGCACAGCAGCCCTAATGCCGGTACATGTCGGCCTGGGTGAAACTGAGATAAACCCCAAAAAAGATTTTTTTTTTTCAAATGTGTGATTTTCGTTTTTTTGCAGAATGTGCTAGTTGAAGTTATGAATAAGCCCCTGTGTGCTTCAGATAACACTATTGGTTGTCTTAAACGTATACATTAAGCTGTTAAAAATGTGGAGTTTTCGGGTCTTTTTCCTGCTCTCCTGGGGGGCGTCACCTTTTTCTAGTCAACGTATTGTTTACATTTTCCACCAATCAGCTGTGATCCGCGTGATATTGCCACATATTTTGTCCAAAGCAGTCTAAATAATGTATTGAAAAACACCACTGGCTACAAATACCTTGAACAAAGGCACACTACACCACGACCTGGTCACATACAGCAAAGGCTAAATTATTAATACAGGTCAGTCAACCTTCAATCTCCCCTGAATTACAAATCAAAGTGTAGTGAAGGACTCCTCACTGTTACGGAGTCCATTTTAGGGCCAAGTCTCGCTGCCTGCCTTTTGCTCAGGGTGTGCCTCTATGCATTTATATTAAAACAAGGACAATGGAGGGTACACTTTAAAACTGCATCGATGTGCAGGAACAGGGCTGACGCCGAGTAAATTATGAGTTCAGTAAGAAGTTGTATAACAAAGCTGCCAAAAGAACATGCCTTCTATTCGTACATTGCCATTAAACTCTGATGGATACTTTTTAACTGATGGACAGGGACCCATAGGGATTCACTTAAATGTACTGTGTGGACATTTTTAGGAAGCACAAAAAAGTTTGTTTATGTAAATATAGCAATGACTTTACTTTCATGCTAAATTGTGCGTGAAACCATCTCAGAAAATGTTGCTAAAAAGGACATTGTTTAGATTTGACATAATGCTGCAGTGCAGGAATTTTCAAAAACAAAGAAACTAATCAAGAGTGTGTCATCCAGAAATATAATGGATTTTTAAAAATCATGTCACTAATTTAAATACATAGACCACTTTGCTACAACATTGGAAATGCATAAGCGTTTCAATGGTGTCTGTAGAGGAAGCAGCAACAAATGTACATTCATGCAATCCATCACCAAGCACATCATCATCATCATCTGTGGTAAGAACAACGCTGTTTGCTGGAGTGAAAATGCACTCACTCAGCCTTAGACATAGATGACAATGACAAATGGTGCTTCAGATTGGGAAACGAGACAACGGGAAAAACATTAAATAAAACCCATTATGGTTTAGTTTTTGAAGAGGTGGAAATGAGAGGAAGAGGGTGGGGCTGTCAGCGGGAGGATGTAGGGAGACGGACACTACAATCCAATACAAGGACAGAACCGCAGAGCCATCTGACAACTTCAGGAAACAATTTCATCCTGCCAAACATCCTGTCGCAGAGACGGCGGAGAGCTATGGGCCTGTGTTTCTGCCCTACTTTGGGACATTTCAAACACTGTCACAACTTCAGAGTCGGCCTGAACAATGTGCTGCAGTTGCACATTAATCTCATGTTTCGAACTCGGTGAGACGCCGTGTAAGGTTGGTTTCTCAGGCATATGTACTTAACACTGCTTTGTACATTAGAGCCCTCATTAAATTCATGGCTTACTTGTGTTGAAGGACACAGATGAGGAGAATCATAACAACTCCTGATGCGCTGCAGTACAAGAGCGAGCCAAGTGTGTTAGGACACCAGTAGTGCGGAAATCAGCACTTTGTGTCGTTATTGTGCTAATTCCTCACACCTGCCCCTGGGAAGCTTTTTGATTAGCAGCTTCACAGCTGTTGCTCCACTTGCAGCGGTTTATCTCCATAAATGATTGCTGATAAATTCTCCAGAGACCGATGCTGGGAGCCTCTGAGGGATAAACGCACAACTTAAAGAGCCAGGCTCTGGGTTGAGATGAGGGGACTTGTTCATATTGTGCTCATTAGTGACGGAAGGCGCAGTCTAATGACAGTTCTTTTGAATTGAGACATTTTGAAATAACCATTTACTCAAGAATATGTCTAGTTAAAACTCCCAATTCCCTCCTGATGGGCTGCTATAAATTCACATTACAAATTAAGTTTATATGGAACAATCTAAAGGGGTAGGCCACAATTTAGATGTTATCCTATTCATGGAAACTAACAACTTAAAACAATATCAAGGGGTAACAGGAGTTATCTGTATCTTCCGAGAGTCACGTTATTGTGATAAAACTTTTTTCACCCAGTCACTAAGCATTTTGATTGTATTAATTGTTTATACTTTGCTTTCTTGATCAGACTTTAAAGTGAAAGCAGATGTGTGTCAGTTGGCACATGTTTTGAAGTTATGGCACCAAAAATGATTGTGTGTTTAAAACACCAGGGGATGGGGAAAACAGAACAGTCCATATGGTCCTAGAACACATCAATATACTGTCATCATTTATTTGATATGTAATATATATTATTGTTTGTATTATAAAATAATTATTTATAATGCTTACTTTGATACCTACTAGTTACAAAGTGTAAGAGTGTGAGGACAAAACCTGGCAAAAGTGCTAACATGGACTTAGTTCAGAGTTAACCATGTGCTCTCAAATGTCTGAAATGTATTTACGCTAGATTGCCACTATAATGTGGACCCTATAGCATCATGGCGTCTCTTTAAGCTTCCGGCTTCTCCTGGAGACATGAGTTAAGGCTTTATCGAAATTAAAATTGATTTAACATTAGGGAACTCCCTGCATTAATCTGCCCCATCTGCACTGTCCTAAAGTGTACCCAATTGGAAACTAAAGACCCATCGATGTACACTTAACGTTTACACGGCACACATGAGTAGAGCCCCTTTCCAACATCTTTAAGTGTCGCATTTAATATTGCATCCATCACAGTGCATTGCGTGATGAGACACGGCAAACAAGCCAGGCCTGGGTTTTCAAAAGGCACACAAAATGGCCATTCATGTCTTTGTTTTTTATTGTAACAAAGACATTAGTTGCATTAATTGCAAATCTGGGTTCAAAAGGGCTGCCATTTATCCACAAAGGGTCGCTCCGGCCATGTAAGCCACTGTGTGTGAAAGGCACGATAAGAGACAGGACATAGCTTTGCCCTCCCGGGTAAGGTCTTTTCCAAGGTACTGGAGAGGAGAATCCGACCGATAGTCGAACCTCGGATTCAGGAGGAGCAGAGTGGTTTTCGTCCCGGTCGTGGAACACTGGAGCAGCTCTATACTCTCCATCGGGTGCTCTGAGAGGATCTGGAGAAGGCTTTCGACCGTGACCCTCGGGGTGTCCTTTGGGGGGTGCTCCGGGAGTACGGGGTCCGGGGCCCTTTGCTCAGGGCTGTCCGGTCCCTGTATGACCGGAGCAGGAGCTGTGTTCGCATCGCCGGCAGTAAGTTCCCAGTGCATGTTGGACTCCGCCAGGGCTGCCCTTTGTCACCGGTTCTGTTCATAATTTTTATGGACAGAATTTCTAGGCGCAGTCAGAGGTCGGAGGGTGTCCAGTTTGGGGACCACAGGATCTCATCTCTGCTGTTTGCAGACGATGTTGTCCTGATGGCTCCATCAAATCCGGACCTGCAACATGCACTGGGACGGTTTGCAGCCGAGTGTGAAGCGGCTGAGATGAGAATCAGCACCTCCAAATCCGAGGCCATGGTTCTCGACCGGAAAAAGGTGGCTTGCCCTCTCCAGGTGGGTGGGGTGTCCTTGCCCCAAGTGGAGGAGTTCAAGTATCTCGGGGTCTTGTTCACGAGTGAGGGAAGGATGGAGCATGAGATTGACAGGCGGATCGGTGCAGTGGCTGCAGTGATGAGGTCGCTGCATCGGACCGTTGTGGTAAAGAAGGAGCCGAGTTGAAAGGGCAAAGCTCTCTATTTACCGGTCAGTCTACGTTCCTACCCTCACCTATGGTCATGAGCTTTGGGTAATGACCGAAAGGACAAGATCGCGGATACAAGGAATGGAACGTCAAATGGAGCAGTACAATTTGAATAACAAAAATAAATACACCATGATGGACGCCACAGCAACCTTTATTTTTCCATCAGAAGCTTAATACATATTTTTTGTGAGTGTAAAGACAATTAATATGTAAATGAGAGACTCCTGCAAATAGTCATCTGATTGATGATAAGTTGTAAATACGGCAATCTAACTTGGTGTTGATTAATTTGCTCAACAACTAATTTTATTTGCAAGTTTTCTTTAAAAAAAAAAAATGTTTTAAAAGTGTTTAAAAGTTCATTTGTTAGATTTTTTTTTTTAAATAGAATGTTTACAAATACATTTGAAATAAATAATCTTGTTACATCAATGGAAAATATTGATTGTTAGTCACTTCCGTGTTTTGCTATGCAATTATCAAATTGCTATACAAATTTGAAAGAATTAACGGATTGTTTAGAAGTACTGCTATACAAGTGAAAATCCTTAATCTGAACCCTGAAACTGTATATTTTTTTAACATTACAAATTATATCAGCAGTTATATCGGCACCTCCATCCTCATCGCTATCATATCGCCAAAATCCATATTGGTCGGGTCTTACTGTGGCATTCAAAGCTATGCAATCAATACGATGAGGATGGGCTTCTGATGGTATTGACAAAGCTCATTTATTTCACGGGGTCTGTGGAAAAAGCAGTTAAGTTAAAAGAAGAGAGTTTGGTCATTATACACCCATTATGGCACAACTGACGTAAATAACCAAAAAATAGTATTGCATTGTAGGCTACTTGTTTTGTCCCAATAATGGATCTCGTCTTCTCAAAACTCTGCACAGCAAAGTGGTATAACCAAGAAGCATAACACAGTAAATGTCATAATTTAAAAAAATCTTGTTTTGTTAAGCATTATGAAATGTGCAACCCCATGGTGTACTGTCATACCATGGTATCTTTGGTCACAGTTATATCGTCCTATCCTTGGTGATAATGGAGTAAAAGCACTCTCTACACAGAAATACAATGCATCAAAGCCCTTATCTGTGAATTAGAACATAGGACTGAGATCAAGTGGTAATTTTAATATTGAGACTAGTATAATATAGCAGCAGTTTTCTGAACGCATTTGCAGTGATAACCCAGAGACTGTCAGTGATCGAGGATTAAAAACATCTGAAGTTCAGGGATGCAAGCGTCTCCCTGCACCAAGATATTAATGGGGTCTTTCAGAGCTACATAAGATTAATGCTGTGCCGTTTTGTAAACAAGACACTTGAAAGGCTAAAACAGGACTTTAATATGGAAATAAAAAGCCTGACCTGAGAATAGTGCCAGTTCAAAAGCTGAATGTTTAGGACGATTGCAACATTTGATCCAATGCCTCGGTGAGATTAGAAAATGTACTATTGACTCACTCAGGGCTTTTAAAAGGGGGACAAATTATAAAACTGTAAATTTCCAGAGAAAAGCATGCCGCATACACTGTAAAATGTGTGCGAGCCCCCAGAGGAAAATCTCATCTGAAAGATGTGATACAGACCAAAGATGCAGCTTCATTCACTGTCTAACATCGTTACCAGAGAGATGTCCGGCCCTCGAGCATTGTGGGTAAGATTGTCTCACCTGCTGGAAAGGTTGAGCAGTTCGTGTTTGTCGCTGACGGTGGACTTGTCTTCCATCTCCCACATCAGGACGCTGATGAGGTGAGAGTTTTTGATCACAATAGGCACTTCCTCAAACATGTGCTCAAAGCCAATGTTTGCTTTCTTGAGACTAGAAAGGAAGAAAAAGGATTATCATTAGTTTGGCAATAGTGAAGTCAAGTTTATTTGGTACTCAACCGTGATTATTGAAATAATTGTGAAAATTTTAGAAGCAAAATGTGTTATTTCAATGCAATCTATACCCCAAAAAGTAAACCAAATAGATTTTTTCCCCGTTTGTCACATTGCTTTATTCTTAGTACTTTATCATTCAAGACAGATGGATTTCATGATCCCGGCCACATATGAGCAAGATGTATATTAAAGTGTATTAAGGGTGACACAGAGGAAGAAGAATTCAGTGGATTTAGTGATTTGGGGTAATACTGACGCTTTGGTAAGATTGTTAGCATGTTCTTTATGCTATAGTTATCTGAATAACTGTTAATATGTTACGTTAACATACAAGACACTTACAACAGTTCGTTGTCTGTGTGTCATGTAGCTGAAGGTGTTACGTTAGCATACGTACACCTATTCACCACGTTCTTTAATCCGTTATTTTAAATTGCATTTCAAGATTAAATGTCTGTTCTGTTCTTCACCTTGGATTTTATCAAATAAATTTCCCCCCAAAATGCGACTTTTATATGTTTTTTCCTTCTCTATTATGCATTTTTTGGCTGGTGTGACTTATACTCAAGAGCGACTTATAGTCCAGAAAATACAGTAGCTGTAAAAGTGTGATGTATCACAACAATTGTGGCATCGCCATTTGGCAATTGTCATTTTTTTAGACAGTATCTATTTAAAAAAAAAAGAAATTGCCATATTTTCTGCATTAAGCCTGGTGTCCACGGATTTATAATTGTGGGGAAAATCTTGACTCGTGGCTCAAAATTGTAGGTCTTACGCCTCACCGTAAGACTGGGACAAAGTTACGCAGAGGGGCTCTACAGTGATCGGGGCCTTATCTCCTTATTTTACTTTCATTTATGCAAACGTTCTTCACCACATGGAGCCTAGAGCTTGATATCCACTCAAACAAACCTTGGTCCTAGCCACAACAGATTGTGTGAACCATCGCACAGTGTGACTGCATTTTGTCTTACGACTTACTACAAGACTAGATTAAATTACAGTATGACATCTATAAAACTTTAGACACAAAAAAAAATCGTGCAGTGGGCATTTAGTCATTGTATAGAACCATAAAATAGATGAATTCATAAGATACTGAATTAAATCAGTAGTTTTAATAGTCTTGTGAAGCAGCTGTATATTTACTTTTCTATTACGCTAGAACCACGTATAAAAACCAACATCAAAAGTTTAGGATGATAACAGAGTGCAATACCAAAATGGTGTTTAATGGTACCTATCAACACTATTGACTTCTATCTATCCCATAGTATGTATATTTTTACCATAAAAAAAACTATCTTTTCTGTTGAATTTTGCCCTCGGAGTTAGCGTTAACGTGGGCCTAGCAGAGCTCATTTCCTGACCCCTTGCCGTTGGCGCAAATGATGACAGCGCAGGGCATGGAATTCTAAACAAGAGGTGTGATTATGCCAAAATATGGAGATGGAGTAAAGCAACATGAGGGCGTGGTCTGGTCCATTCTGTGGTCAGAATCGTAACTAATAAACTTCAAAACTAGTGCACTGAAGTCGAGTTACTATGTCTCGCTACGTACATTCAGGACATGATAAATCAAAATGGTCCGCCATCCGTTTTGATATAGACGGAAAATAAACCAACCCTAAAACCCGTTGCAATCGTGCCGTTCGCGGCGAGCGTCCGACCCCGTGAGCGTTGCTGCGAACCGCGCAGAAAAGTTGAAACCTTTTTTTGGCAGACGTGGCACAGCAACCAATCAGAGATTACGCTCTAGTGACGTGCTATGCACTACCCGGAAAGGTTGTGGCTACACCGCAGCACGACCATATAGCCTCATGGCTAACCCTTAACCTTAACCCGAACCCTAAGCTGGCGCGGTCTAACCCGGCGCAGTCAAATAGCCAATCAGTTTCAGGAGCCGCGGCACAAAATAGCTTAGCAGTTTTGGCCGCGCACCGCGGCTCTGTAGACACTCCCATCCGGAAAAGGCCCACAACAAACCCTGCAACGATCGATCGATCATGGCGCTTTGACCTTAATCTGTGTCTTTACTATGGATTGTATGTAATAACACTTATTTTTAATCATTTTTAACATAAATTACCTTTTCTCATTTCGGCATATTTATTCAGTCTGGTTTTGTTTTTGATCGATCGATCGATCGATCGATAGATAGATAATCGATCCTCTGTCTCTCTACAGAACTCACGGCAGACTTTGCACTTTAGAGGGATGATAACACCTTTGTTCTCATCATACTCTCACCAGTCACGGGCACAAAACTTAGCAAGATCATCATGAATCCATTTATTGACAGTGATCATCTTGAGTGTCCTGCAGCCGCTGTTTTTTGTTTATGTTTGAAAGTGGCAGCATGCTGTTTATCTGCCATGATTTTCTCCGCACGCGCACATGCGCTCCGCACGCGCACATGCTCCGCTGCCTTCCGCCGCTGTATAACTACAGCAATAATCATGGACTGTGGCGCCCGAGTTTGTGCATTGGAATCGCTTGGACATGTTCACCGCGCTGTTTTTGTCTATTAAAAATATATATTACGGCGAAAAATTTGTGTCGGTCAGTATGTCCGGAGCCTTGATTTTGGAGTCGGTCAAAACTGCTTTTTGCGTCGGTCATTGACCGTGTCCGGCCCGTTATTTCGAGGCTTGCATTTCCATGATTCCATTAAGATTTCGGTAGCCAATATTCAAATTTCTTGGCTTATGCACCATGTAATAGTATGTTTAGGCCTATGCACCATGTAATAGTATGTTTAGGCCTATGCACCATGTAATAGTATGTTTAGGCCTATGCACCATGTAATAGTATGTTTAGGCCTATGCACCATGTAATAGTATGTTTAGGCCTATGCACCATGTAATAGTATGTTTAGGCCTATGCACCATGTAATAGTATGTTTAGGCCTATGCACCATGTAATAGTATGTTTAGGCCTATGCACCATGTAATAGTATGTTTAGGCCTATGCACCATGTAATAGTATGTTTAGGCCTATGCACCATGTAATAGTATGTTTAGGCCTATACACCATCTAATAGTATGCTTAGGGTGCATGTACTTTTGGAAATAATAAAGGTATGTTAAACCATCCTTGGAGGAAAATGCAACCCCATATGAGGCACATTTACCATCTCTTAAAAAAATTCTGGGGAGAGCACTGCATATGGAGGAAATATTCATAAAACAACCTTCACGGGCATGAAATACACAAATTATAAGCTATAGAATAATTAATACAGTCAAATTTGATGTGGTTATTTTATATAACAAACTTCTTGTTCTCGCAGCTCTAGGTAAACGAACACATCTCTTGCTTCTCATGAAGTATGAATTGGCCTTTAACCTGTTACCACCCACCTATTTTCGCCCTGTGCACAATGGTTGGACATACCCAATGGCATTGCTTATTAAAAGAGGATCTTACAGCCCACATGCAAGTGTGATGCATCATTAGAAAGCTTAGGCCTTCTAGTTTCTGCAGATGTGCACATGAACATGTCAGGGCTTCAGAACTTACACTACAGAGGCCCAAACATAAACAAAACATCCTTTTTTAGTCTTGTCTGAATATTGTCAATTTGTAATGGTCCTGAGCATGACATACTTCATTGTGTGCATATGCTGTTCACTGTACATGATGTTTATCTTGTTGACAACAACTGTGTAAAGTTTCAGATCTCTAGGAACAGGCATTTTGGTGCTGTTGACCTTTTTGTTTCAAAAAGTATATTCGGAACAAGTGATCCAAATATGTGCCAAACTGTGCCAAACTGCTTTATTACAATTTTAGCTCCTCTATGATCATAAAACATACATTTTGATGTTTTGTAGGCCACTAATACCCATTATAACTGCTAAAAACAATGAATGTGAAAATGTGTATTTATGAGTTTACTTAAAAAATTATAACATTTTTATTTTTGTATTGATATAATAATACATATATCTAACAAAATACGCGTCCTGAAGGCTAATAAAATCAGAAAATGTGATGCGTAAAATCTAGTCGCAAAATGCAGAAAAATCTAGGCTCTGACAGCCTTACGCACGAGAACAGGGAGAATTCTGTGTAAATAAACCCTTTGTCCCGCCTACCAGGACAAAGGTCTCCTCATTGGCTAGAATAATATGTCACTCAAAGCCTCCTGCGTGCCTGTTAGCAGAAGCTAAGGGCTAAAAACAAAGATGGACGGTCTCATTCTGTAGGTAACAGTCTAAGGAAGAGATCGATGTCAAACACTATCTTATAAGTCAAACAGGTAATTTGTTATGGACGGAGAAATGCGGCGGACAAGCGCATTCTCGTCCGGTGAGAAACGAAGAAAAGTTTGTTTACTTGACAATATCTCGAAATCAGATAACTTCAGGAAAAATACAAGTGGATATTGTTTTTCAATGATTCCTTATGGACAGACTGAGCACAAGGATGTACAGAATTAAAGCTGTTTCGTTCGTCATAAACAGCAAACAGGTAGGACATGCGTTTGTAAAAGTTGAGACTTTCTCACAAACTATTGGTAATTGCTTCTTGGGGCATATTATTCAATGTAAATCAATGACATATTCGTTTTGTTGAGAAAATAAGCTTTAAAATGGTGTATGGCTTGCTGGTATTGACCACGGAAATAAAAGTGATGATGTAAGAGAATATTTGAGATATAGAAAATGTTCGCCGGCGGACAGGTGGGTGGTAACAGGTTTAAAGCTCTTTGCTCTGCGTTAAGACACATGCCTGCACAGCCTTGGCCAGACTGGAATGTGCAGACTTGAATGTACTCAGCTCAGAGGAATTTTATTTTTCCAATTTTGGGAACACATTGTCTGTAGATGAGGCCATGACAGCAAACATCAGCCACACAGGTTTAGAATGCCAGTTATCAGTCATTGGTTCAAACATTATCAACATATATGAACTGGCAACCTCCCACACCAGCGGCCAAGTCCACCCACTTCACACCAGCGTTGAAAGAATGCAAAAGGCTCCGTTAACGCCAACTCCGGGGGCAAAATACAGCCCTAATAGTTTATGACCTGCTTGTTTTGAGTACATCCTTTTTTCTTGCACAATGCAATTATTAATGTGAGAGGAAGATGCAACTTTGCTCTAGGCATTTGACATGAATACATTGTGTGGAGAAATCAACCTCTGAAACATTTCCAATGCTGACATACGTCAACATTGTGCAAAACGTATTGTGCTATATGTGTGGTAATGGCAACTTTACACAGTGAGATGGATAGCAAGTGTATTGGATGTTATTATCTGCACACGGACAATGAAATGCTCATATTATATACATACCCGCAACCTAAACCTCACGGAAAACCTAAATGAGGTTTTTATGCTCTCGATCGAAAGCGGCAAATGCTTTTTCATTTGAAGCTGAGGAGTCAAACACGGAATCCTTGCCACGGCCCTCTTAACACAAAATGAAATTTCCAACTTTGCTTAATGTCTTTGATAAATCCAGTTGCATTGACTGACTCTTATGCTCAGCATCACCACTTGTGCACCATGAACAAGATAGACATTACGTCGGTGTGCCTAATGCAGCTTTATAAGATATGCTGCCGATCAATATGTTCACTGCATTAATCCTGCGAGTGCACTGTACCACAAAGATATTTATATTATACTTGTCTGAGTGATAGATGGAAGTGTGTCGCTTCATTTGACACCTAATGTAATTCTTAAAATGTTTTCTATTGCAGCCTTGGTGAGGTACAGTCATCGACTTGTGCAGTTAAATGGATAGACAAAGGTGTGGATAATCAGAAGTGAGTCACTGAGGAAATAGAATGTAAACAGTTTACATATAGACCCCATTATCCAGTAAGTGCTTTCTGTTCATGACCTTTCCACATGGCTGAAATCTGATGGAAGTAGTAAAATGAGGGGTGAAGGACAGCATATTTTGGGCAGGACAAATTGTTCAACACAACTAAAATTTTGGAAAGCACAATGCCATGCTCTTTCCAACTGAAATCCCGTTAGACAGACCCAAATGTTGACTGAACGGGCGGGTAAATGTATGCTTATATTGTGTGTTGAAAAGGCGCCTGCTGACCACTGTCTCTGTAGCTCGGTGGACTTTGGGGAGGCCAATTCAAAGCAAATGAGGTCCAGTCAAGATTAATCGAGCAGTGCCTTTCATTTCCAAAAGGTGCACAATATATACAGACACTTATGTAACATCAAATGCAGCCAACATAAAAGGAAAGGCTTTTCTGCATGTTAAAGTGCAAGGAAAATGTACTTTTGGAGGAAGAGATAATACTGATTGAAATAATAAAAAATAGGATTGAGGAAGAGATTGTTGTGCTGTGATGTGGTGATATTACCATTTTTTGCCCAGAGCTGTCCTCTCTCAATCATGAGTTCAATGGGAACATTGACGGCTACAAATCATAGCCATAATACATCATAGGACTAATGAAAAGCCCAAGAATCAGGTGGATTTAAATTTGGGCCAAATGCTTGGTCCATAACCAAGTCGCACGGGCAACTGAATGAACACAGTAAGGAGAAGTGTGAAATGACATACCCAGACTGCTCCTCTACCCGCTGCTAATCACCACACTGTCATTCGATTTTCTAAAATGTATGTGCAAGGAGTTTGAAGAGACAGTAATTTGATCCTTCTGGGCCTTCACTCTGGGCTGTATGTGTGGTACAGATCCCCTTGTGGCTTTATTTATGCATGCAAGAGTTTGTGCGAGGCGCCTAAACTGCCTAGAAAATGCCCCCCCTCATTAGAGTCATTTTTAGCCACAATTTAAAAGCAATTACGATAAGCCTTGGGGTCACAAACAGCATAAACACGGTACATTTGTTTGACGGGCAAGGGCACACTGATAAATCATCTGTAGCAGCATCCTTCTCCAACTGGTACTAAATACCTCCCCTCATGGAAACGCCAGCAAATATTTGCATCTACTGAATAAGCAGCTGAGAAAATATACATTACATGTTACTAGCAGTGGAAGCCTGTGTTATAAATATGCAAAAACACATGAGCCCTTTAAAATAGCAGAGCAGGTTCTCATTTTCAGTATTACTCCAGATGATGATGAAGATTGCATGGTACTTAAGACACTTACCCCTCAGGTGTGAAGTCTTTCTCTTTGCAGATTTCCATTAGTTTGGGAGTGAGTCTGTAAGCCTTCAGAGACAGGGAGCCCTGGGCCGTCTTTATCGGGTCTACAGGGATGAAAGAGCAACAAGAGAGAGGGAAAGTATTAAGAGTGAGATTGAGTGTGCCTAATTGTGTTCTTGATTAGTAATGACATGAAAACAGAAAGGACAGCACCGGTCAGAGAATCTAATAAGTCACAAAGCTTTCATGAGATCCCCTAAGGTGCAGTACCATGAGGATAATTTGAATAAAAGCAATTATGGCGAACATGTCAACTGCTTTTTTAGATGGAGGATTATCTTTGAGAAATTATCAACACACAATTACTATAGTGGGTTATTTTTGTGCTTTGGACACATGCATTTTTAACTTATTGCCTTATTAATTCACTATGTTATGAATGTTCATCAATCATTGATCGTGAATCAAAAATGATTGATTCAGCAACATATACATTAATTAATTAATTCCCTGTCTTCCCATGTTTCTTTGCAAAAAATAAACTGTTTTGTTGTTTCCCCATCTAACATCACGTTTTACAGCTCCCACACAAGAGATCTCGTAAACACAACACGTGTCATCTCTGGAGAGCAAACATGTGAAATCAAAAGTACTGATAAAGAAGTCACAGCAAAGTCGCACCAGCGCTGAGAACATGCTGAGCCTCTCTGGCACTCACATTGATTTTGTCACTTTATTGAAATTTTTACAGATTGAAAACATTTATTCCCAGTATGGAGTATCTTTCCCAGGCAGTTTTCAGGCTCATGTCAGGAAACTAAACGCACAACTTAAAAGGGCTTTGTACCCTAGAGGCGCTGGGGATGTCTGTTGCCCAGCTGCTGCTAATGCTTGTTACTGCAGAGAGATATACGGAGAGAAATACTGGTGCAGACTTGGAGAGCCAACAAGCAGTGAACTACACGTTACCAGAAATTCCACTGACTTATTCACTGCCCTTAGAGCCCTCAGAGAAAAGCCATTTTTCTACCGCCAAACCAGCTCCACAGAAGATTGACAATTGACAGTGGATCTTAATTCCGGCTGGCCAATACCTGTGGAGACGGACTGTGGCAGCAAACTCTATTTTTTCTCCCCACACTAGCTAGCAGGTGGCATTCACTCTCTTTGGAGCTTTTGAGTAGTGGAACTTTCACAGTAATTTAATAGTGTATCCAAATCTAATCCTACAATATTGTTAAGTACGGTATTCAAAATAATTAGAAATAATTATATATTCTCCAAATCCAATAATAAGCCTTGTGTGTTTTTTACTGGCATATTATGGAGTTTAAAAATAAGAGATCTATCTAAAAAGATCTATGTAGTTTGTTTTACAAAGAATCAATGCAGAGATCCAAGCGCGTGCATAGTCCACGGTCCTTGTGGGATGTTTGATATTGCAATACAACAAAAAACTGAGCTAAGCTGAAGAGCATTGGAAAATATTTTGTTTATGAATGATTGTACCGTCTTTTACATTACACAAAGCAACATTAAGCATTAGTGGTTTCAATAACTCAAAATGTGCCATGTTAAATCTTATCACATAAACATTGCATATTGCAGAGCATTATTTTTAACAATGCAATAGAAATTCACTATGAACTAATGCATGTGAAAAGATGCACTCATGACCACTTCAACTGTTCAACACTTCAACCTAAATTAACTGTTCAGATAACGAACCCTTTTCTTTAATTGAAATCTTGGAGCCATCATTGGCCGGAAGCGATCAACTCGATATTTCATTAGATTGATTGATTGATTGATTGATTGATCCATCCAAATAAAATGGCCAGGCTTTAGTAACAAGGGGAAGACTTGTGGTTCATGGTCAGCTAGTTAAAACTCATAAATAAATGTGTAGCATTACACATTATTGGAGGATATGGCAAGGCCAACAGTGATTTGGGGAAAGAGCTGTTCTTATTGTCGCTCCCAATAAGCAAAAAAAAAAAAACAGTTGTTCACATAATATCAGACAAAACTATTGTTTTATTAATAATTTAATTGCAATCATTTCACCCAACTGCAACACATTTACATTGAGAAAAAAGTATTGGACACCCATTTTGGAGAAAATTCAGTCACACACAACTTTCTGTGAAGTTGCCGCTTTTAACTTAAGCTGTTTATAACTACCTTTTCTCACTCTTATTTAATTTCATGCGGATGCACTACCCACTCTTCCTACAAATAATCACACAAGCAGTATTTAAATTATGATTAAAAAAATATTGAAACATATTTCATCAAGCAGGCTTAATACCAATAAATTGCATTCAAGTTCTAGTATTTTACCGCAGTTTCAGATGGACAGCAAGGATCTATAGAATGGATTTCCACTTGCTGTAAGTGATATCTTGAACTTTTTCCCTATCAACTTATACCAACGTGATTTGAATTGGTAATTGCTATGGCAACAGTGCTACATTTTTCATCACTTTGAAACCCGTCGTTGTTTTGAAAGCTGGAAATATAACCATGTATAATCCAGAGCTGTATTCTTCACGATACCATTCCTGTGTCAACCGACGGTAAGAAGAGCACACTTTTTACAAGAAAAACTGCTACTTTCAACCTAAACCGCAGTGACTCTGTCGTTTCCAAAACTGTCTAAAAACCAGAAAGACCAGGCTGTTTCTTGGAACAAACTTGGAGCAAAGCCTAAACGATACAAAGATAACGTGAAGTCACCTAAAATACAGCTCACCAACAGATTTTTACCACTTTTAGAGATGGAATTAAATGAAAAAAGAAAAGATGACGTGGCCAAAATACAGCAAGGAGGAACTGTGCCACAAGCCAAGGTCACGCAGATTGTTTTAGTTGGGGACGGCGAGATAAGTCATGTGACGCATGAAAAGATAAACACACATTCTTTTCCAAGCGCCACTGTTTCTGAGATAACGTCACTCCTTCCAAATATTATGGCTAAGCATGGAGGAGCTAAACAGCTGATTGTGCACGTGGGTGCAGTGGACATGCGGCGGGAACAGACTGAAGTTTTGAAAAAAGACTTCTTGAAGTTATTCGACGTGCTTGATAAAATGGAAATCAAAACATTCATAAGTGGACCTCTTCCAAACATCGACAGGAGGATAAACAAGTTTAGCCGGCTTCTTCAGCTGAACACATGGCTGTCCAAAGAGTGTTCCCCGAGAGGACTACACTATATTGAGAACTTCTATCTATTCTGGAAACGAGAGGACCTGTTTAAGAGAAATGGCCCCCACCTATGCAGAGGTGGAGTGAGGGTGCTGACAGAGAACCTGCTCCACGCTCTGAGGCATTGGACTGGGCCTGGACAGGGTCCTGAGCAGATAGTTAGAGAAGAGAGGAATGAGAGAAGAATTCCTGCTCCATCAGCCAGAGACCGAGCCAATGTTTCAACATCAAAAGCACCACAACCTCAGCCTCCACCAAAGGATTCATCAGCAGCTGCTCCACCACCACCAGCAAAGGATTCAGCTCCAGCTGCTCCACATTCACCTCCACCGCCTACAGCAAAGGAACAATCTTCAAAGGCCTTGGACCCATCTGTGACAAGCCCAACAACATCCCTGTCATCGCCCCTGCCTTCACACCAGCCCTGGGTTCCCCCTGCAACATCTACTCCCACTAAAGATTCATCATTCTCCTTCTCATCTCCACTCTCACCCATGTGCCTTCCCAGCCATTTTGAAAGTCTGATCAAATCAGGCATTAAGATGGCTCCACTCACGCCCAATATAGCAAGGGCTATGTCAGTACCGACTACACTAACAGAAGCCCCATCACCCATCCCCCCTCGCCTCTCACCTGGTCTCAAACTCTCCTTGGCTACAAAAGCCCCACCACCCATCCAACCTCGCCTTTCACCTGGTATCTCCCATAGCTAGGATGCACTGGGTCTCAGCGTTGCCGGGACTTATTGTCACATTAAAAATCAAACCAACCCGGGGCCCTATGTAAAAAGAGCCCCCCCTAGTGCAATTTCTGTAGTCACATCATCACAGAGATGGATAAACAAAATGCGAGTCAGGCCCAATCTGAGAAATGTGATTCATATTCCCTGTGAAAAGATAAAGCCCAGTCTCACTGAAACTAGTCTGAAACTTGCTGTGCTAAATGTCAGATCCTTATGTAACAAATATCTCTTAATTAATAATTTTATTTCTTCTTATGATCTTGATTTTATGTTTTTAACTGAAACATGGCTTGACAAAAACACAGGAAATGTAGTTCTGATAGAATCTGCTCCACCCAACTTTAAGTTTGAATCTGAAACACGAGAAAACAAAAAAGGGGGTGGAGTCTGTGCTGTCTTTAGAGATGAAATAATTACCCGCAGGTTGTCTTTTGGGGTGTTTTCATCATTTGAGTATGTATCCTTTAAAATGGAGCTAAAACGGTCTCCATCCATTCTCTTCATTGTTTTATACAAGCCTCCCCAGCACTGCCAAAGTTTTATTGATGATTTTACTGAGATGCTTTCAGTCATATGCACAGACTTTGATGGTTTGGTCATTACAGGTGATTTCAATGTGCATGTTGATAATATTTGTGACAGAAACGCTAAAGAGCTTGATGCTGTCCTTGAAACCTTCAGTCTTACTCAGCATGTGAGAGGCCCCACCCACAGCAAAGGACACACTCTAGATCTCATAATTACAAAGGGGGTAAATATTTCAAATGTTAATGTGATCGATGTTGCTCTGTCTGATCATTTCTGTGTCTTCTTTGACCTGTCTGTTTCTCCCAAACCTCCGGTTGGTCCTGCAGTTGTTCAGAGGAGACACATAAGTGATGGCACAGGTGCACTGTTTATGGAAATGATAAACTTTGAAAATGTCTCATGTTCTAATGTAAATGATTTGTTGAACTCTGTTACATCTAGTGTTTTGAATGTTCTGGACACCATCGCCCCTATAAAGGCTAAAATGGTTAAAAATAAGCAGAAGGCGCCGTGGAGAAATGATGATTCGGTCAGGGCACAGAAAAGGGAGTGCCGCAGGGCCGAACGGAAATGGCGCAAGTCAAAGCTCCAGGTTCAAAAAGAGATTTACAAAGAAAAGCTGAACATGAACAACCTAATCTTATGTAGAACTAGGGAAAGATATTTTTCTGAAATAATTGGAAGCTGCAGTAACAACTCGCGTGTCCTGTTTGCCACAGTAAACAGATTAACAAACCCTCCAGCTCAGCTGCCGTTAGAACTCATTTCCACATCCAAGTGTAATGAGTTTGCATTATTCTTTAATGACAAAGTTCAGGGCATTAAAAATGCTATAAATCCCACAATGCAAAAAATTACCCTAAAACCACCAAGACACTTAGAGCTAACTCACTTTGCACCAGTAACTGACAAAACTGTCCATGAGATCATCACCAGTCTGAGTTCATCTACATGCTGCCTTGATGTGTTACCCACCAAATTTCTAAAGTCTGTGCTGAACAGTTTGTTAGCAACACTCACTCACATAGTTAACATGTCGCTTCAATCTGGAACATTCCCAATGTCTTTGAAAACTGCGGTCATAAAGCCTCTCCTAAAGAAGAGCAGTCTTGATGCCGCAGTACTGAGTCATTACCGGCCCATCTCTAATCTGCCATTTTGGGGCAAAGTCCTTGAAAAGGTTGTTTACCAACAGCTCACAGATTTCCTCTTAATAAACAACTCATTTGATGTTTTTCAGTCAGGTTTTAGACCTCATCACAGCACTGAGACTGCTCTTGTCAAGGTGACAAATGACATCCGCCTGAACACTGACACGGGCAAAGCCTCAGTCTTAATTCTGTTAGATCTGAGTGCTGCTTTTGACACTGTCGATCATGGGATCCTCTTACAGAGACTAGAGGACTGGGTGGGCATCACTGGCACTGCCCTAAACTGGTTAAGGTCCTATCTGGAAGACAGGAAGTACTTTGTTGAAATTGGTAGCTGTGTCTCAGACCACATGACCCTGACCTGTGGAGTGCCCCAAGGGTCAGTCCTGGGTCCCCTTCTGTTCAACCTCTACATGCTGCCGTTGGGTCAGTTGATACGCAGTGAAAATGTGTCCTATCACAATTATGCAGACGACACTCAGATCTATGTTTCACTATCGGCAGGTGACTATGGACCAGTAGATTCACTCTGTCACTGCATCCAACAGATCAGTTTGTGGATGCAAAACAACTTTCTCCAGCTGAACTCAGACAAGACTGAAATAATCGTTTTTGGCCCACAGAAACAAAGAGAAAGTGTTAGCGGTCACCTCCAGAGTCTCGCTCTAAAACCTACAAACCAAATTAGAAATCTGGGGGTAATAATGGACTCAGACTTGAACTTTAATAGCCACGTCAAATCAATAACATCAGCAGCTTTTTACCATCTAAAAAACATTGCCAAAATCAAAAATATAGTGTCAAAACCAGATTTAGAGAGACTTATCCATGCGTTTGTCTCCAGTAGATTAGACTACTGTAACGGCCTGCTCACTGGTCTCTCCAAACGAGCTGTAAAACAGCTGCAGTACATCCAGAACGCTGCTGCTCGGGTCCTGACTAGAACCAGGAAGTATGATCACATTAGTCCTGTTCTCAGGTCTCTGCACTGGCTCCCTGTGGCTCAGAGAATAGACTTTAAAGCAGCTCTGCTTGTGTACAAGTCTCTCCATGGCCTAGCACCAAAGTACATCTTGGATATGTTAGTGCCATATGAACCATCTCGGACTCTGAGGACCTCAGGGACCGGCCTCCTGCTGGTGCCCAGAGTCAGGACTAAACATGGGGAATCTGCGTTTCAGTTTTATGCAGCTAAAATCTGGAAAAGTCTTCCTGAAGATGTGAGACAGGCTTCTACTCTGACAATGTTCAAATCTAAGCTAAAAACAGTTTTGTTTAAGATAAGATAAGATAAGATAATCCTTTATTGTCCCACATGGGGAAATTTCATTGGTGCAACGCAGGTAGATACAGAGGTAGATACAGAAGAACAGATCACTTATAGGAAGTCTGAAAAACACTTTCAGTAGAAGATCTCCTATAAATAAATAAAAACTCCCATAGACAAATAAATACATAAATACCATTGCATGTGATCCCGACAGTAATTGCACATGAATATGTGTCACGACAGCACATGAATTGCACATGAATTCCAACAGCAATTGCACATACGACAGAATTGCACATCAGTATTAGGTTAGGTCAGTATTGCGACGGGATAACGTGACGATCTCCGGGTAAGACGACTGTTCTCCGCAGTTTCATGAGTTCCTCCTTTGTGTAAACGCGGTACGGCGCCGGCCGGGGGGCGGGGCCGGAGCCGGGGGGCGGGGCCGGAGCCGGGGGGCGGGGCCGGAGCCGGGGGACTCAGAGCCAAGACACATCGCCACGACACGACGAAAACACTCAATCCAGCCGAATAAAGTCAAAACAAGTTAATTTAAAGCGATTCCAGTGCGTGTCCCGATCGTTCGTGAAGTTCCTCTTTCATATAAACGTGTATATAAACGTGTACCGACGACACGCCGTACTTTAGCGCGGCCGGAGGGCGCGGGGGGGGGGGGGGGGGGCTGGTGGGCTCGCTCGGAGCTAGCTCACGTCACAACAACACAACGAACGCAACGAAAAACGCTCAAATCCAGCCGAAAAAAGTCAAAAACAGTTGAATTGTTGAGTTTAGCTGCGCATATGACTGAAGGGATTTTTTCTTTGCACTCTTCTCTTTTGTTTGTGATTTTATTAGTTTAGAAAATCAGTTGGATTGATAATTTTTAATTTAGTTAATTTTATTGTATTTCTGTAATTTCTTTGTGATTTGAATGCATTTTTCCTGCTGTGTGAAGCACTTTGAATTGCCTTGTGTATGAAATGTGCTCTACAAATAAACTTGCCTTGCCTTGCCTTGAGCCTTTGTATTTGTTCGTGGTTGGTGTTGAATATTGGCCTCACTTTCTGAAGCATTTGTGCCGACAGAGAAGGCTATGAACTTTATGCCAATTTTTTCTTTCATGAGGTCATAATAATTACAGTGTAACATAGCTTCAGACGGCACAATCTCAAGTTAGAATTAGACATCACATACCAACTTGCCAAGGCCCGATCTAGTCAGATCTTGGAAGCTAAGCAGGGCTGATCCTGGTTAGTATTCAGATAGACACTTACCTCCAGTGTCCAAGTATGAATAACTGTATGAGAGTGAACTATGGAACAGGGCTACAATCCCATGTTTACAGCATGTAACGTGTATGCATTGGCCTAGATCCGGCTTAGCATGTTGAGTCAAGTACTTCAATTACCAGTACTTTCAATGTGTTCATATAGTTTGAATTTAAAAACAATGAGCCTATTTTACAGTGAGTTGGCAGAAGGGATGTCAAAATTTAACATTTTAGAATCACAATTATTGTGAGGGGAAATCTTGCAATGTTACGATTAATCACAATTATCGGCAAAAAGAAACAAAATGTTGATATTGTATTTTTTATGTTTCAACTTGCAAATATCCCTGAGAGGAAAATGTATTTATCATAACAATTAACAAGCCAACGATTTAATACAGGTAATTTTGACCTCAAATTGATTGGCTCTTTAAAAGGTCCCATAACATGCAAAATCGACTTTTCAGAGCTTTTAACCTTCTTACATTGCTATTTGTGCTTCATATATGTACCCAGAGTGTTTTTGATTGATTCCCGTAGTTTTTAGCTATAGTGCAGACTATCTCCTTTCCTCGAATCTACAAATTGACGGGCGGTGGGTGCAAGACCCCAGGCACGCGTCATCATCCCCCCTCACCCCCATTAGGTCCGGACCTGAACCTAAACCTCTGGATTCGAATCCGGACTTGAATCTGAACGTGGGTTTAGGTATGCATCTCTATGTGGACCTGATCAGAAGCTCATCTCTCTCGGCCGAGGTGAGAAGGAGCTGTGGACCTGATCAGAAGCTGATCTGTGCAGAAGATGCAGCTGCAGCATGTTCAGACCAGGCTAATTGTTTGGCAAGAAACATGCAATACTTTACTAGAATGTGTTCCATATATTTATATTTGGATCAGTTGGTTGGATGTATGGTTAATAGAGTTTAATGGATTTATTAATAAGTGCTTTGTGGATAAACATGACATTTAATAAAAACTTTTATCCAGAGTAAAAACATTACCCATTTGGTAATTTTTTAAGACCCTTTTTTCAAAAATGTATCAGGATATGTATCGTAATGAGGGAATTGTATCGGAATATACATGTATTGGGATATATATTGTATTGTGACCCGTGTATCGGGATACGTTTTGTATCACGAGGGTCTTGGCAACACCCAGCCCTATTGTGAATATTCAGAAAAGTCCATTTTATTTTATTTGTAAATTCTAATGCATATGTTGTATGTTGCACCTTAATGCCAAAGCAATGTCCTAGTTCCTCGTCGCAATACTGACCTAACCTAATACTGATGTGCAATTCTGTCATATGTGCAATTGCTGTTGGAATTCATGTGCAATTCATGTGCAATTACTGTGAAATTCATGTGCAATCTATGTGCTGTCGTGACACATATTCATGTGCAATTACTGTCGGGATCACATGCAATGGTATTTATTTATTTATTTGTCTATGGGAGTTTTTATTTATTTATTTATAGGAGATCTTCTACTGAAAGTGTTTTTCAGACTTCCTATAAGTGATCTGTTCTTCTGTATCTATCTCTGTATCTACCTGCGTTGCACCAATGAAATTTCCCCATGTGGGACAATAAAGGAATATCTTATCTTATCTTATCTTAGTTGTGTTCCAAAAGCCCCACAAATAACCTTTTGTAGCCATAAATATTTGCAGTAATTGAAAAACCGGTTCGTCTTGAAATTCCTACTTGACTGTGAAATAAAATACAAGGATTCCATAAAATAAAAATGCACTTTAGTTACTTCTACACGTCTAGAGTTGTTGAGATCGAAGACAGAGTTAAGGTCAGTGCATCTTGGCATTTGAATCTCTGCTTTCACTGTAGCACTTACTGTAAGTTTGTATCTGATTTAATAACTATAGACGAACCGGCTATGAAAATGGTCAACATCCGGCTTCATTATTCTAAGATAATGAATTTCCTCAGCGCACAGAAAGATGACTTATAGCTCTGTGCAGCTGTTAGTGTTTTCTGCAAGGACAGCCAGAATTTTGTGTTGACACTTTTAAGCATTTCTAAATTATGCCGTGAAATGCCCCTCCACATCTGTCAACACTTATGCACAGACATATTACAGGAACAAGAGCCATCTTTGCACAAATAGTTTAGATTCAAAGACTGTAGTTGTAATGCATAAATGCATAAGTGATTTCAAAGGAAATATGCATAACTGCTCAAATATCAGAACTATCCCAATATTTACTGTCAGCTGTAATGTTTAGTACAGTACAGCCACATTTTAAAATGTAAAAATAGCTTTATTACATTGAGTTATGCATAAAAAACTAAACAAAGATTAATTTGTGATTATCTTAGTCCGAGACCACCACTTACCGTAGATGAGCACAACAGACTCCTCAATAGCATGTTGGTAGCTGAACTGGGAGTCGAGCAATGCTCGGCTGACAAAAGAGCCGTAGTAGGTGGACTGGTACCAGCCCACATGCAGATGGTCAATGTTGACGTGACGCAGTGAACGCATCATCTCCATCTGGTATTGAACTGAAAGCAAAGAAAGAGGTAGAGAACAGGGAAATTAGACAGCAGAACTAAATACAGAATTAACTTTGCTGAAATGAGGTTTCGGAATTAGCTTTTGGGAGTATTTGGTGTCCATCTGGAAGAGAAATAGTGTACAAACAGTGGGCAAGGAAGAGCGAAAATTATACAAGCAATTAGATTTACATTGTAAAAAGAGCAACAAGACTGAAGGATAAAGTCAATGTTTTATCCAGACTTTGATGGAACAGTGGTGGCGTTCTCTTAGACAAACAGCAGTCTGAACCAGTCGCATCCCAGAGACGACAAAAAAAATGACTGGATGAATACAGAGAGGGGGCCTGGCAACAGGACACAAGGCCAGATGCATTAGCTGGAGAGCCATTTCATTACACCAGACACCACCTAAGGACACATGGCAGTGAATACACGGCAGCCTGCCTCGTCAGCTGTAAGTAATGGTACAAACAAGTGAGCGAAGCAGCGTTTTTGTACGGCCTTCCTATAGGGACCCGATAAATCAGGGCCTTATTGGGCAGCTGTGGCCCCCAAGACCACCTTGTAGTGCTGCGGCTGTTAACAAACCGAAACAGGCAATGGCTGTCGTGGGAAAGAGATGGAGATGGAAGGTAAGCTACAGCAAAGAAAACTAAGCTAAAAGAAAAAACAAATATGTATTCTTTGAACTTGTCCTATCCTCAATACCAATGTAATAATGGTAATCTGGAGACATTGGAGATTTCCCGGTCAACTGGGCTGGTGTTGGAGCTTTCTGCTTTGTCAAGTCCAGTCATTATTCACAACAAGTGGCCCAAAACCTCTGAAACGTTTAATGCATGATGCGCAATCAAGGCTTCGCTATCATCAACTTCCTGTGGCCCTTACAAAATAAAACCATCTGCAACCAAGCTGCACAAAGGGCCTTATCGTGAAAAGGTATTAAAAGACAATGACCTGACTCTGTGTAAAAAGTAACAGGTGTGATGTAGATGAAAAATAGGTCAATACATTGCATTAAAGACTATATTCACATTTAAAAGAGTAGCCTTTCGTCTGGAGATTTAACGGACTCATTGGACTTGGGACATGAACCACTTCAAGCTGTATGTATTTCGTCAAAATAAATTAATTTGGAGATAGAACAAACTTCAGTCCTCTGGAAAAGCAGGGTAAGATTTGCTTTAGTTAGTTTTTGGCAAAGATATGGAGCCCTGCCACACAAAAATCTAGTGTAAATTTAGTTTGTGGTTGCGAACTAATGTCCTCCTTGTGTGCATGTGTGGTGGATCTCGCAGTTCCTGATGTTGGAGCTATGGAGCTTCTAGTGTAGCAGCAGTCTGGTGAGTTAAAGTTTGTTGAGCAGACTTTGTTTGGGCTGGTTGCAAGTGGTGGACCAAATTAGAGATGCTGGCAAATGTGTAAATAATGCTGGCTCTGTGTTGGGGATTATATAGCCTATGGAGCCACTCATTCATCATACTTCAGCCAATATAGTAGCACAACCAAAAATGTCTATGGCAGAATGGAAGCCTTTGGGCTGCTGCGCTGATTCTGCATAATGGCCCGTTCAAACCGCAAACGCCTATTCGCGCGTTATGGCGAAGTTGGACGCAAGTACGCACGAAGAAAAACGCAAATACGCCGCGTTCTCGACGCAGCGGAGCAGAGACGAAATATAGTAAGCAGACGCGCGTTTGCCGCGTGCGCATGCGCAGTGGAGATGTTGTCAGTCTGGCTTCTCTAATGGCGGATCAAAGTTGAAAAAGTGCCTTTTGCGTATTTGCTCTTCAAAGCCCAAAAACGGAGACGCTCGGCGGCGTGTCTGGATCCACCAGTGATCCGAGTTTAGTCAATAACATAATTTGCTTCAAGACTAGATAAATCTCGCTCTCAGCTATAGTTTCGTTTGTCCCGGGTCCTGTTTGATGACTTGTTTTCCTGCATTGGTGCGCGGACATGTACCAGGACAACAACTACAGACGCCTGTCCATCAGTCCATCAGGTCAGTACAGAAATATTCATGTCTGAGCGCAATAATAAAGTGTATCTGCTGTGTGTGTGCTGTGTATCTGCTG
This sequence comes from Eucyclogobius newberryi, assembly GCF_026437365.1. Lineage (NCBI taxonomy): Eukaryota > Metazoa > Chordata > Actinopteri > Gobiiformes > Gobiidae > Eucyclogobius > Eucyclogobius newberryi. The sequence goes on along the minus strand of NW_027315945.1, from coordinate 22,524,351 downwards.
TGTATGTACTGTGTATGTACTGTGTATGTACTGTGTGTGTGCTGTGTGTGTGCTGTGTATGTACTGTGTGTGTGCTGTGTGTGTACTGTGTATGTACTGTGTATGTACTGTGTGTGTGTGTGTGTATGTGCTTTGTATCTGCTGTGTATGTGCTGTTTGATCTGATGTGTATCTGCTGTGTATGTGCTGTGTGTGTGTTGTGTATGTGCTGTGTATCTGCTGTGTATGTGCTGTGTATGTGCTGTGTATGTGCTATGTATGTGCTGTGTATGTGCTGTGTATGTGCTGTGTATGTGCTGTGTATGTGCTGTGTATGTGCTGTGTATCTGCTGTGTATGTGCTGTGTATCTGCTGTGTATGTGCTGTGTATGTGCTGTGTGTGTGTTGTGTATGTGCTGTTTGATCTGATGTGTATCTGCTGTGTATGTGCTGTGTATGTGCTGTGTATCTGCTGTGTATGTGCTGTGTATGTGCTGTGTATGTGCGTTGTGTATGTGCTGTGTATCTGCTGTGTATGTGCTGTGTATGTGCTGTGTATGTGCTGTGTGTGTGCTGTGTGTGTGTTGTGTATGTGCTGTGTATCTGCTGTGTATGTGCTGTGTATCTGCTGTGTATGTGCTGTGTATGTGCTGTGTATGTGCTGTGTATGTGCTGTGTGTGTGTTGTGTATGTGCTGTTTGATCTGATGTGTATCTGCTGTGTATGTGCTGTGTATCTGCTGTGTATGTGCTGTGTATGTGCTGTGTATCTGCTGTGTATCTGCTGTGTATGTGCTGTGTATGTGCTGTGTATGTGCTGTGTGTGTGTTGTGTATGTGCTGTGTATGTGCTGTGTATCTGCTGTGTATGTGCTGTGTGTGTGCTGTGTATGTGCATCTGCTTGTGGTTGTGTATAAAACCAATGAAAAGTACATAGATAGTAAAAATTAAACATAGTTTTCATAGCGTTAATATGTTGTTCTAGTGCACCATTTAAAATCCGATTGTGGTATATTTAATTAAAGTACAAGTAAACTAAATTTAGGCTATATAGTTATTTGTTTGTTTTATTATTCAGATTTCTTGCCACTGGGGATTTCTACACGACAATCACCAGCAGCTTCAGGTCCACAACAGAGGACTGGACGTCCACAACAGAGGACTGGACGTCCACAACAGAGGACTGGACGTCCACAACAGAGGACTGGACGTCCACAACAGAGGACTGGACGTCCACAACAGAGGACTGGACGTCCACAACAGAGGACTGGACGTCCACAACAGAGGACTGGACGTCCACAACACAGAAGTGTTTTTGATAAAGGGATTTTCATATTTATAGCAAAGACCACATGCTCACTCAAGATTGAGCCCAAATGCCATGTTGTTTACACAGAATGAGATAAAGTTAAATGAATAAAACAGTGAGAAGCTTCTCAGCTCTTAAGTTCTCTGTTCTCTTTACTTCTGCACCTACTTGTGCGTTGTAACACTGAAATTTCCCCACTGTGTGGACTAATAAAGGATTATCTCATCTTGTCCTTGTTTGTTTTTGTTTATGATCTTGAATTGTGGTAAATTACTTCTGCACCTACTTGTGCGTTGTAACACTGAAATTTCCCCACTGTGTGGACTAATAAAGGATTATCTCATCTTGTCCTTGTTTGTTTTTGTTTATGATCTTGAATTGTGGTAAATTAAATAAGTACATCTTTAAATAGCCACTGAATTTCCCACAGACTACCCAGTATTATATATATGAAAAAGATGCATGTAAACAGGACACACATTTTATAATATAAAATAATTTATTTTGTGGAAAAATAGAACAGTAAATATCTATCTATCTATCTATCTATCTATCTATCTATCTATCTATCTATCTATCTATCTATCTATATATGCCATTGTTGTGGTGCCGGTTCTTCTCAGGTGAAATGTGTACGTACATCACCGGAGCGTCATCTCTGATTGGCTGCTGTCCCGCCGCGCCGCAGAAAAGCTCAAAATTCTGAACTTATTTGCGGCGAACCGTTTTGATGCATTGATGCTTATACGCCCGTCAAAGCGTCTCGAGCGGAAAACGCAAAAGCGCGCCCGCCTCGCCGCGCTCCTCGGCGAATCGCGCCGCAAATAAGCGGAAGCCGCGCCGCAAAAACGCAGGAGGTGCTCGACGCGCGTTTACATAGACTTTGAATGTAAACTGGACGCTTTTGCCGCACCGGTCTGAACGGGCCATAAGGCTGGTGTTCTCCATAAAAAAAAAATGAAATAAAAACATTACACAATTGACGCCCCCTCAAAAAATATATAAACCGCTGTGCCTTTACACTATGGTTTTTGAACATAGGCCAATCTGGTATGACACATGAGGTTTACCCTTTATAGGCCCCCTTATTATTGGCATAAGAACTTAAGTTTAGCAAAACACAGGATTTTATATGATTTTTGTCTTAAAGTCATGGTAACAATAGTAAATATTATGGTAATTACTATTGTTTTGTTGATTAATTCACAATTACAAATAGAAAGAAGCCAGTAGAACCCAAAAGGTAATGGCAGGGTCCCGGTCCAGTTGCAATTGTGTTTTTAAATTAGAAATGCAAATTGTATATACAAATTGGTCTTAATATTAAAGGTAATGGGTGTAAAAAAAATGCAAGAGAACAATTTAGAAATTCTGCTAAAATTGTGAAAAATAGATAGAAAATGCCCCAAAGTACAACCACATTATCTCTCACCGTCACTTGCTTCACAGCTTCTTCAGTAAAAAACAAAACAAAACAAAAGCCAATGGTGCACCCACAATTAAACATTTGATGCAGCAGGAGTACAGCGTGGGAAGGAGGGCACCACTTACCAGAGCATCTTGTTGAATAAAAAAACACATCTGGGATGGGGGACTGTCGTGAAGGCAGAGGACAGCAAAATAAAAATAGCCTGTTTTACCCTTTTCTTTCAGGGAGGACTGAGCATTCTAATCTATCGGTTTAATCTAGCCTTTTATTTGGTGATTGACGCAGTCAGTGAGACAAAGGAAAGCTGACTGGATGGACAGAACAATGCAAGAGGGCAATGGGTAAAGGAACAGACCGTGTATAAAGAGACTTCAGAATGTTGCGCAATTTCAGGAGAAACCAGGAGTGAGTTGTCTGGAGCAAAAGGCAATAAACCCATTAAAAATCTCAGTCAAATACTAATAAAATGCAGTTATAAGCGTTTTGGCCGTTTATATGCATTTCATTAGAGATATTAAATATAACCGTAGGAGCATAAACACTGGCTCACTCCAATAGTTTAAGTCTATCAAAAAGAATGCTGTGCGAACATAGTTTCAGCCTTTAAAATGTACTGATAAGAGGCAGGAAAGGCATTTGCCCTTCACGCAGGAGGCCTGGGTTTAAAGCCTCACCTTGCATATTACTGTTTTTTCACTTTTGTGTTATCCACAAAATATTGACCACACCAAGTCTGCTTGCCCATCCATAACATTCACTGCACGCGCCTGGTTAAATCTGGGCAGTGTGGTTTTCACATGGGCTAGTGGGTAAATGTATGAGGGCCCCACTTTGGCCAATTTGGACCCCATTTGGTGAGTGCAGTATGGGCCCCATACTGAAAATGTTTTACTTTAGGCCCACAAAATGCAATAAAAAAAACATATCACATATATTAATATATTAATATTTACAGTCAAATATTTTCTACTTTAAAAATTCCGTTAGATCAAAATGTTGTGAAATTGCACACCCAACGCCACACTATGTAATGTGGGCAATGCCCTCTATATCATGCTCTCTAATATCTGTATATTTTTTTCTTGTTCTTTTTTTTTCATTTACCTTGCGACTGCACAGCAGATAATGTACCTACAGCAGCAGTGAGGGATGAAGTGGGCAGTAAAGAGGTTATTGCCATCATTAATTGTTAATCATCACCTCTCAATCTCGTATTTTTGTAATTGACTGGCATAATAATCATAATAAAGATAAGATAAATTGCACAGCCCTACTGCACACTTAAACACACCAAAGAAAAAAGATGAATTTGTTTCCAAGCAATAAAAATGTTCCCTTTCAAAATACTCACGTAGACTCAAAGTGAGCATAGCAACTCAAAAAACACATCCAGGTGACACAGGTCAGAGAGACGAAGTGGAGGCACAGAGGCGGACGGCCAAGATGGCAGAGTTGGACAAGGGGAGGTGCTGGGCCATCCAGTCACACATCCAACAAGAGTCTTCAAGCCACCGGATCAGGGACATGCCACCGGATCAGTTTGTGTGCTCATAAACCAAGAACACAACCTGAGAGATGGTCCCACTTTTGTGAGCATGAGAACGTGGACTGGAGAGTTAAGGTAAAACATTGAGCAGAGTTAAAGCTGGAAAAGAAAACTTAATTTGTATGTATGTCGCCTTTGCTCGCGTCTCTCATGGACATAGCGTTGATAAAACCGAGGGATCATCCAAAAGCCAAGTGCACACACCTGTCTGCACAAGGCTTCACTTTTGACTTTTCTTTTCATAACAGTGGATGCAATTTTTGAATATCGAGGGGGAGAAAGCACTTAGGCTTTATGGATTTTTATAAGATGTGTCACAGGTAAACTTACAGGTAGACATAGTACACCACCACAATCTTTCAGTTAAAAATTGGAGGAAATGGTAAAGCTCAAGTACATTGTGACTCAGACTGTTGGACTTTTCAGAAATAAATTCTTCCCCTCTCTTTGTGAATGTACATAACGTTTGAGTCTTCTCCCCAGCAGTAGTCCCACATGCCCTGATTAAGTGCATATACATACACAGGCACACAGCAGCGCTGCAGTTCATTCATGACTCTTAACCAGGAAAATGTGGAATTGTGATGTAATGAGTAAGTCACTAGATCACAATTCTACATTTTCCTTCACGTAGCTGTGTGCACAATCCAGGGTTTGTTTTTTTTTACAAACCGAAATCTTATTTCCAAACGTTGAACCAAACTAACACTAGTGCCCCAGTCAAGGACAAAGAAATAGGGGCTTTATTTAGCTTACTTAAAATGAATAGACCAAAAAACACGAAAGAAGAGTTCACACAGCAGTTCAACAAATGTATAGACACATTATGTCATTATTAGCCAGGGTTCCCTTTCATAAATGTGCCCAATGCGTTGTATTTGAAATGAGGTGCAGTTTATTTTTACAGAGATGGAGATATCCACAATAGTCTGTAAATTATAAACGCTGGTGTGTGTGTGGGGGTCATTATGGCACTAAAATGTTTTAAGACAATGTGGAATATAAAGTTAAAGTGCAGGTGAAAGCTGCTTTAGCATTTCTAAAACTGTGGATGAGGGTTCAAAGTGGATTATAGAGCTTTTAAGTTAGTGCAATTATCTGGAGCCATAACTTCATTAATCAGATGGAATTATTTTTCGGTTGACATAAAAAGGCTAAAGGTAAAGAAAAATAATAATAATAATTGGCTCCACGATCCTCCTGCACCTTCAGTCTTGGAGTTGACACGGTTTTGTTTTCAAACTTTTTGCAAAGTTTGGGGCTTCTTAATAAGATAAAAAAAAAAATGTGTGACTAATAACAATTGGGACTAAGATGTAAATTCTTGTCAAATGTAAAATATATGTAAATAGCACATATAAAACAACCTCAGTTGACCAAAGTGAGTAAGACACTGTAACGGTAAATAAGAGAAATACAAATTTGATATCATCAATAAAAAATACAACGCAATTACAACACAAGATAATCTGATCTAGACAGAATTAACATTTGGAGTTTAGTTTTAAACTTATCCACACACTGAGCAGAGCGGACATGAAGGGGGAGGCTGTTCCAGTTTAGGGGCCACCACTGAAACGACTCAATCTCCTCTGGAGACGGGTTCAGTAAAGCGAAAAAAAAAGATCACTGATGATTTACATTTTGATTTATTTTGTTTATTTAACAAGGACCATGTACAAGAGCATTAATTAAAGAAAACATCGCTCACGCGCAAACACTAACACTTTTTACCAACATTTTCAGGGGGCGGACTCCCAGCCTCCTAATCATTCAATGACACTACCAATATCAAATCTAGCAGTCCTCTAGTGGCATCCAGTTCGGTTCTGGTTGTGACGAACATAGCTGTCAAAGGAATAATGGAGGATTTTTCGTCGATTTGAGAACTCAAGCGGAAGTGCGCATGCGCATTCACACGGGGGGTGTGGAGGCACACAAAAGCCCCGTTGCTACATGTGACACAGGGAAACATGCAAGGAAATGATTGGGCGCCAAAAATATCACCCATTACACCTTTAATGTATAGATTCATGTCAATTAAAAAGGTAAAAATATATTATTTATATTTTATGTTTATTGAGAATCATCCAAGTTTAATAATACAAATGTAAACTAAAATGTATGTGGCAAGCGTTACTTCTCGTGTGACTGCACGTGCAGTGGGGGATGAAACTTCATCTCTGAGCACGGCTATAGTTACTCCGCTATAGTCTCTACCGTGGCTTTTAGGAACCTATCAAGAGAGTCTTGAATTTTCAATTCAGCTATGCAAAATGCAACAATACTGATTTATTTCTCTAACCTGGTTTCTATTACTTTTGTTCAATAGGGTAAAATATTGTTACAGAATAATAATGATTTTAGGAGGACCACAATTGGTCCTAAAAAGTAAAAAATGAAATGACTTCTTTCCACCAAGTGTTTGCAAGACAGCGATAATATCCAAAAGACGCAACAGTCGCATTTGCCAAAAAAGACCCAATTTAGCAAGACCAGCAAGATGCGGGGCTTCCACGTTCATTTCTTCCGCTGCTGCAGACTTGCCGATCAATCAGGTCCCGAGGCCAGACGGGGAATGAGTCTGCCCATTTTCCCAGCGATGCACCACTCTGCGTGTGTGTTTGTAACAAGGAGAGCGATGGACAATGGCATGTGTAACAGAGACCAATACTATCAGCGTGTAAAAAGACACTGACGTGAACTGAAATTGCCCATGCGTTGGTCTGGAAAAGGTGTGTCATGATCAGAAGAAGTGGTGAGAATAAGGACTGTGGGATACATTTTACACAAGGCTAGTGCAGAGGCAAGGACCAATTTCAACAGAGGCATAAGATATATCAAACACATACAAATACACCTTTTGCCTATGCCTTACAGCACAGAGTGAACATGGAATCAAGGGCATGATGCAGAGTAAGCTTGTAGCTCTGATGTGGAAAGGACAACATCCTCTGTGTTCAGTCTACCCAAAAACCTGTGTTTGTGGCGATGCCCAGGGCCATAACATTAGGCATCATAATCAAGCAGACATTATATATGCGTGTGCCTCCACTGAGGGCCGGACAGATAGTCTATACTCTAACACTTTGTGACGTGAGAGGTCCTTGTTGGCCGCTGCAGGCCACAGCATCTCAGTAAGTGTGGTGTGATGTGCACGTACATGCAGCTCCGAATAAGAGCATGGTCACTACGCATTTCAGTCTACACCTTGACAAGCAGACGTGATCTTGGCCCCAAACAATACTTTTAGTAGTTTGAGCTGAATAATAAGGTGCAGAGGGCTTTACAGGTGAAATTGAAGACTCCTAAATGAATTGCAAGAAAAAAAACTTTAATTTGATTACAATCAAAGTTTGCGACAACATGTAATCATTAATAAAATATTGGCCTTAATTTTGTTACCATTAAATTTAGGTAACTCAAGTATTGTGAAATAAGTCATGAATTCCAGTTTGAGTAGTATTTATTTAGATGCCTGGGTTGCATTTTAAGCCAATTTAAGCAGAAAAGTAAAGCCTGTATACTCTTTGTAAGTGTCCACCCCTGGGCTCAGAAAAGTGGAAAGAGCATTAATACATCAATTGAGAGAAAATTCTGCAGCAACTTTTTAAACTTTTGTCCCTCTTTTTTTTAAACCTTTATTTAGCCAGAAAAGTCCCCCTGACTTTACCAATCTCTTTTTCAAAGGAGTCCTGACCAAGAACAGCACAGATCCGTAAAATGTGTTCCCTTTAAAAAAAAAAAAAAACAGCCCGTTTCTAAAACGTTCAGTATAGATTTAAACTCGCCTATAAAAATCCATCCTTAGTTTCCAGGCCTTCTGGAAGTAATTAATGGTCATCTCATAAGTTAGGCAGAAAAAAGTATTTTGCATTTCAAGATTCGAAAAGGCAATGTCATGTTTTAATGACTACTTAAAAAACCTCTGCCCCGAAAGCAGTGTAATAACTAGTAATATCGATTATAGTCCAAAACAACAGATCAGTCCGATGTTACGACTCGGTAAAAAGTTAATTCTACCGTCCCTTCTGAAACAGGAAGAAAACAACAGCTTTGGTTTTCTGCTAATATATTCTAACAGAACAGGCTTAATCCAGTCTTTATTAAGAGTCAAAAGACCCAGAAATGACCAATTTACAGACTTTTAAAATCTCTAAAAAATATACATCTCCTAGAGTCCAGATGAAACTGAATATTTTTCTACAACCTCCTAATGGATTAGTTTAGACATGTTTACTCAAAAAAAACATCATTTAGAAAACATCAAACTAATATTTTCCCATAACATCAGTATAAGCCCAAAATTTCCATATCACTGCACAACTAGTAATAACCTTTGTTATGGGACTGTAATCGAGATCAAGGACAAATGTTTAACTTGCTGCCAAAAACCTAAATGTACCATAGCTCGCATAAAACCAGGTTTGCGACTAGATTCATCAATACGTTCATTCACATTCATATTGGCCGTTTACGTACCAAGGCAAAGGAAAGACAAGTGTTTTTATCTCTGAATGCAATTTGCTGGCCCAACACATTAAATGGACCACATAATGCACCAGGGCTGCCTCTAAGAGGGAGCCGCTCTGTACAACAAGGCAAGGCTCGGCTGACATGACTATTGATTTCAAAGGGTCAATATGTGGAGAAATTATGAGAACTCAGGCGATACGAAAGGTTTAGTTTAGCATGAATAAATACAGGACTGCAGTAGCGCTAACGGTTAAGTGATCCCCAATTCTGTAGATCATTGGATCACATTTAGGGAGCACTTTCAAATGAGATTCTGTATTGAGAGTAGCCCTTTTGGGATAAATAATTAGCAGTATATGGACAAATAAATGGTATTTGATTGTTTGTTGCATTGTCCTGCCCATTGACATTCAAAGTTTTCGGATTATCAAAATGACCTCATGTACTATGACAGCTCGGGCCTAACAATGCCTCTCATGACTGCTTTGTATTCTAAAGGATATTTAAAAGGACAATCTCTTCACACGTTTCAAGGTCAGATGCGAACGGCCGATATCTTGTCCTAGAGTCGTGGCATTTTGCTGGTCTGTGCATTTTTTCTGTCGGAAGAAGGCAGCAGTGATGAATGTGGGACTTGTCGGGAAGTAAATGGTGGTATCGAGTTGTGGTCTTGGACGTGGTGTCAGGAGATGCACGGGGCTAATTTTCGGCAGCGCGGCTATAATGGGACTGTGTGTGCCTTTTTGTTAAGAGCGTCACTGTTTGTTTGAGTGTGCCCGCTATGGCCCGTGTTCCACCTGGCACAGTGGATTAGCTGCAATTAATCTTAGTTAACCAAGAGCTGCGCTGGGCTGTCTGGTGGTGACGTGCATCCACATAAAAAAAAACAAAAAAACACACAAGGCAACGGGACGACGACAGTCACACAAGCACATCAAAGATCGAGGTAGCTGCCGTGAGTCGACTAGTTTGCCATATGCAGCGTTGACAGGGTTGCTCTTCACACAGCTTTGTTTTCATATCGTAAATGAAGAGATGATTGAGAAGGAAATGATGTGTGCTGGCTATTCTGCTCACATGAGCTCAGAGGCAGGGGAGAAGAAAAGGGAAGGGAGAAAACCTTTGTACATGCCAGCGCAGATATACAAGTGAAATATGGCGTAGAAGACATAAGACACTAAACACTGGAGTACACTTGTGGGCCGTTACAGCCTCCTTGCGTCTGGTTTATTTGGCCAAGTCTGGATTACTTTGTTGTATTGGGTGGGGTATGTGGGCAAGCCTGAATTCATGTTTCTGAAACGCAAACTGTTCTGAGTGACTTTTCAGGAACAGCCTGGTCTTGAGGCAATACGCTCCAAATATTACAATTGACATCACATGATGGTGAAATATGCACTCCACTTCAGGCTTGAAAAAACAATTACAACATAGTTCGACATGAGGACAGCATTCAAACAACAATAGTTCTATCTCTAGTAACTGTACAGCAGGTCTTTGTAATAAAAGCATGATTGGCAGCTGAAATGACAAATCAGACTCACAGGAAGGAAGTGAATCAGACTGCAGCTGGCAGAAGGGACTCACATTTCTGAAACTCTACTTCATGGATGTCAGACTGAGTGACAGGAAAAAGGTGGAAGCCTTCATAAGCCTGAGATGGTATCCTTTATTTTCCACCTCCCACAAATAGCCACCAATGTTGCACGTGTTGGCCCAATAATTGAAGCTCAGAAAATATGAAAAATACAACAAATTGCCTTACAATAGCCAAGCTGACATTTTTATCAGTTTTTCTTTTCCCTTTTCATCATCAGCAGCATCCGCAGCAAATCATCTGATTCTACCCTGATTTGCATATTTATTTGGCAGAGGCTTTTTCAGCAGATGCCCTTTTTGACGCAATACTCTCCATTTGGCCATTTGGGCTTTAGACCAGTGTCCAGATTGAGCTATATTGGTCACTAACAATCCCATGCTCAGTATGAGAAGAATTTTAGATTTACCTCATCTCGCTGCAGAAGCATCATCTCATTATGCAGGTAAATGTATGAAGATGCAACAGTACAACCATGTCCATTTTGACAGCAGTTTGAATTGTTATGTGATCGATGTGTAGGTTCTAAATTGCTGGTGTGGGAGTTAGGAGTCGGCCATAATCCTAAAGTAATGTGTCTCTAAAACAAGGAATGAAACGTCTCAACCAGTCTAGTCCACTTTTAAAATGCATATTTACCTGCCCTGATATCACACACTCGATAAGGCGACTAACAGGGATTGTTGTGAGTTTTCTATTTAGCATGTGATCTACCGTGTGCATCTCAACTGCACTTAGTAGTATTGATAAGAACTAGACTCCATTGATACTTTATCTTACTCTATGCCTTTACTTTTATGCCATTGTCCATACAAACTAATTAGTCAAAAATGCTGACTGACCAACTAACTATCAAATGATTAATTGCTTTCACTCCTACAGAAAATGTTATAATGTCCACAATAAATAAAACAATCATAGCCTTACCAGTTGTTTTTCCTTTCACCGGGTTCACACTACGACACATGGGCTCTTCTTTGTTTGGTTAACCGTTTCTGTGCCCTAGCATCTCCATCACAACCATTTACTTTTGCTCTCCATCTTGTGCTGCTTCCCCTCCGCTCTTGCTAACTCTTAATCTTTTGCTTGGTTGCTCTCATATTCGCTCATAACTTCTCCTCTGCTCCATCATCTCCTGTCCTTTTGGCCTGCTCTTCCCTTTTTTCCCCCTCATTCCTTGCTATCCCAGGCCCCTCATTTTTCTAGACTGTCACGTCACTTCTGCTGTTCCGGCTACCTTTCACCCTCCTCTGAAACTCACTGCAACCCACCTGGATTAGCAGCAGTCGTGGGTAATGCATTCTGACCCTTCTTCCTTTACACAGCAGCCTCCGCCACACACAAAACTTAATGCAGGCCAGAATCGTGATGAGACAAAGGAGCGGATGAATAAAACAGTGGAACTGATGGCGCTGGTGACGGCACCCGGGGGACCAAGAGTCTTGATTTATAACTCGGGCTGAGCATTCAAACGCAAACAGAGCGCTGCTAGCTGCTAAGAGCCCGCCTCAGATCTCCACTACAGCAAACCCCGGAAAGCTTAGACTGAGAGAGATAAAGATGGGAATAAAGAAAAGGTGAGCGACTGGGGACACAAGAGGCAAACACATTGAATATGTGGATTTTGTTTTTGAGTCTCCCGGGAAATCGCAGACCCCCACTACTTTAACTACAATTTCTTCAGGGTTTTATGTGTACCTTTAAGGTTGGCTGTCGAGTGATTTTTAATTAGGCTTAATAGGAGAGAACAAGGCAAAACGGAGGGAATCAATTTCTCATTTGGGGCATGTGGAGTGATCTATTGAAAGGCTGACCCCGAAGAAGACCTTATCAGAACACAAGTAAGCCAAGTTTTTAAATACATAAACACAAACGCTTTTGTGCATACTGAGTAGCGTATTTACAGGAGGCAGAAGTGAGATCATGGCAGAGGCATTTTTAATCCCCTCGACTTCAATTAACCTACTGTGAAAATGTCCACCACCAACAACAATTACTGCTCAGGAAGTGAAGGACTAACCTTGCAGGTCCCTCCTGCAGGAAAATGCTGAGATAATTGTCCACAATTAGTTTTTGTTTGTGTTTTTTGCTCTCACCATTTTACCTCGACTTTGAAGAAAACAGATTTATTGAAATATCCCTAAAATAGCATTCCCAACATAGTTTTCTGTAAAATATCATTTGAATACAGGTTCATTATTTAAATATAGATTATGTTTGCATTCATGAGTACATCCCTCACACAAACCATCACACACACAAATTAAAATAATAATGCAGGGTTGTACTTAAAGGCGCAATGGACGATTTTTCGGCGATTTGAGAACGCAGGCGGAAGTGCGCATGCGGACTGACAACACACACGTGCGTTTGTTTATTAGCGCGACGGAGCGCATCGCATCTTTCGTCTCCCGTAGATTTCCATATTCTTCTGAGTTAGCTCAAACAGTCTTTCTCCGTCTTCATTTTGTCCCGTACACTGAGGGAACTATATTATGATAGATCAATGCGCTTAGACACGCAGAAACGTGGGGACGAGCAGCACGCGGCTGCAGGTGAGCGGTAGGTGCGTTTTTTGATTGATACGTGGCAGGACTAATCGGTCGTCCACGCCACGAGGAAATAAGACTCAGATTTGGGCCAAAAAAAAATTGTCCATTCAACCTTTAAGTACATTTTTTTAACCAGACTCTCCTCCATTGTAAATGTGCTTTCTTTGATATCACAATAGGTGTCTAGAATATAAATAACGAAAACATCTGCTGCAGACACAAGTAGGTCTATGAAAATTTCGAAAGCCAATACAGAATAACGACAATGATAAAGAGGCCGCCTGGATGCAAGGCTGAGGTGCAGTTGGTGCAAAGAACCCAATTATAAAGCAGGGCAGAAAGTCTGCATACATCATAATAGTTACTTTCACATAATAGCAAATGATTGGAAGTTATGATCATTTTTTATTTAAATATTTTATTGCACTTTTAAAACCTGATTCAAGGGTTACAGTCGATGCCGTTTCCATGGATGTATTAGATGAAGACACAGAGGCTAAAGTAAACGGCACACGGCGCTAATGTTGCAAAATGTCTGCTGAGTTACAGCTCAAAAACACCTTTCTTTCATACAACAAAACTCTGATTCCCAGTCACACTTGTGAGTTTAAAATAAGCCGCCATCTCCTCTGTTGTGCTTTAGTTGCGGAATGTCCGCATGGAACAAGCTTTGTGTGAAACGAAAGCGCCACAAGTCGTCCACGTGTTTTAACTAAATATGCAAATTAAACAAATCATTAAGGTAATAAACTAATAATTGAAGTTTTTTTGTAATCAAATTACTTTATTTACTCGATTAATCGTTGCAGTCCGAATGCAAGAAGTGTGATGTTTTGTGGAGCAAAATTTGATTTGCACAGATCAGGTAATCAGACACTGTTGGGACATGTATTAAGTTTATTCTGACATGACTTTGTAGTGTTCCATAAGTGAATCTCTCTACTGTATGTCACTATGGCCAAACCTGTTAGACTTCAGCAAGGTGATTGGCTGATTTACGTTACACATAAAAACTAGGGGTGGAAACTTTTTCTTTTTTTAAAAAACGATTAATCACAAGTCTGACAAATGAATCACGATTAACAATCACTCAATCACAATTAACAGTTGTAAATGGCATTATTTACTTAATTGTGAAGCACTAAATAGTACATTTAGAAATTGCTTGCCCCAACGTGATCCATCGATTAAAGAAAAGTTTCAAACGTGGTCATCTGGACAATGTTTATTCAGACTGAGGCTCTCTCAATTCAGCGAGTCTTTTGTAATCTTTCAGCCAAATCATACCTACTTCGATAGGAAGTTTGTGTAGCTAATTGGTTTGCACAGTTGATTCCAACAGTGACAGCGGGAGTGACAAAAACAACAAACATACTGAAAAGAGAGAATGCCAATCATGCAAATCAACGCAGTTAATCACTACATGTTGTTTATAAATCAAGAGTTGGTTTCCCTTTCTTTTTAATTAAGTGTCTTGTTAAAAGGCTTTGGTGTCTATCAATGCTTCAAGTCAAGTGTCCTGGCCCAGATAACACCATACACTTTTCGTTAGGGTTTGCGTAAAACTGCTTCCAATTGCTAAATTGGGACACTGGAAACCAGCACTTTGGAAAAGTTGTTTGTTTCAACAGTTTGACAACTGTTGGGTTGTCAGGGCCAATAAGACACCCAGGCGGAGGCTGGCAGACACTACCACCTCTCATGTCCAGTTGGCTTGGAGGACAAAGACAGCCAGCAGGAAGAGCCCAGGGCAGAACCACAAATGTCTACACAGAGAAAACTGAGGCCGAGCATCCATTTCAAGAGCATCTTATATTAAATTTGTCAGTTTGGTCACCGGTGCTACAGTGGGTAATCCCCAGAAGCAGGCAGATTATAATTACTATAAATTTTCAATTTTCTTTCCATTGTTATTGATTCCACACGGTCATCCCACACAGTACAAGTAAGAGCCATCCCTGGTCGTTTCCTCTACACGCTTTCCATAAAATTAATGTTTTATTTCTGGTACACAATTATCCTGACAAGACACCGGTATGGTTCTTACATCCTGTCCCTTTCATACACTATATTGCTTAATTAATCCTCCTATGGTCAGGGCCGGGACGAAGGATTTGAGGATATAGGGACCAGATAGGAGAGATAAAAGACAAGATGAGGACATGCACTCGAGGAAGGAGACTGAATTAGTGGCTGCCTACAAGAAAGAAGTGTATGAAGGGATGTGGGCGGCACGTACCTGCAGTAAGCTACAGAATAAAGAAAAGGCGAAAGTCAGAAGGTGGGGGCAGAGAAAGAGTAGGCTAATTTTGTTCTACCTTAGGACACCTTCTCCTGCTGCCGAGTTCTGGTGACACAGCTTGAATATCAAATGCACTAACCGAAAGTGGCAGAGAGCTACACAATTTCTTTTCACAAAAAGCAAAACATAATAATTAAATTTAAATTAATCAACATATCAGTATGGCAGAATAAAATTACATGAGTGCTCACCCGGATTACCACAGGTTTGATAAATTGTAAATGGTCAAATTTATAAAGCGACTTTCTACCTTCAAGGCACTCAGGGCACCCCCTTCAGAAAACACAATCATTTTGATTAATTAGCCAAACTCAAAAAGCTTTACATCAAGGAACCACTCGCCCGTTCACATACCAGAGTACGCAGACACTGGGGACAATGCAAATTAATTGCCCAAGGACACAATTACAGTATTCACCTGAGGCAGCTGTGATTAAACCACCAACCTGGGGGCCAGTGGATCTGAGGTCCTGGATCTGGTTCTTTTCACATAATTTTTTTTTTTGTAAATAGTTATGCTAAGACGTTTTAAATGTTATTTTCACCATAATACATGGAGTGCATTAATGTTGCCGGTACTCTTAACAATAATTAAAAGACAAAATTAATTATTTTGCAGGTTTTGTGTCATGACATTACAATGTCCATTATTTTAAGAATGTGATAAATCAAATCGTAGGTTCTGAAACTGTTGTTGTCAAACCATATCGTGAGATTCCCGAATCGTTACACGGGAATATCCACACGATATGTACAAAAGTTTATATCAATATAAATTTCTCATATCTCGATATACAATATACATCTTATATGGCAGGGGCCCTGACAAGACGTTTTAATCCCGCTGACAAAACACTTCAAATTTATATTTATTAATTTCAAATAGAAATATAGCATTATTATCACTAGATATACGAATCCCACAATCCTTTGCAGCAGCCACCCCTCCCCGCACTGAAGTATAGTTGCTTTTCCCGCACTAAATTAGACTTGAGCAGAGGGTTAAACCCAGCAGAGTCCAAGTGGGGAAAGAACGGTTTTGTGGACGTTAGCGATGGGCTAAAACAAACAAGAAAACTTCTGTGATGACGCTCTGTGAGGAAAACATCCAAACAAGTAGTAGAAAAAGCTTCAGTTATAGTCATCTGGACTCAGTTTGAAAAAATAGACGTTTCGACTCTCATCCAAGAGTCATTGTCAATAAAAGAATTTAGATCGAGAACTCCGATATTAATACTGTTCTGTGGTAAGATCCACCCATTGGGAGGAGCCTTCCTGAAGTAGAAAGAGTTGTTTGTTTCAACAGAAACTCCCCCCTTGTATCTACCGAGCTAGCCTATTCAGAAT